>NC_046221.1:134908619-135260172 GCF_009819885.2 Catharus ustulatus | reverse complement strand
GTTCTCTTTCTCGAGATGTATAATGAATCATCTAGAAAATTCAGTTCATTAATTCAGTTACTAGAAAGAGTACCTGAATAGTAGAGGTTATTTCAGAATGTCAAAAGTATTTTTTTTCATGTAGAACCTATCTCTCATTTTTTAAGGTCATAACTACTAACCGTAATGAATTTATAACAGCTTTGTCCCATAAAGGACTTCTAGGAAAGAGAGAGATGTTGGAACCTCATCACTACTGTGGAGACTAATTTCACCAGTGCTATTTACCTTCAAAATATAAATTTGAATTTTCCTCTTAAAAACATGTTTGAAATCCTGGTCATAATTACTATTATTTGGAGCACAAGAGACTGAGCATTCCTCTGCTACTTATTTTATTGCCTTTGTTCCATGTGGCAGTTTTCCCGTTGTCTAGTTACTCCCTGATGCAATATTGGATCTGACATTTTTTATATCTGCTGCTGCTGCCCAGAGTTCTGGCAGGTATCTTTGCTTCCTCAGCAGCAGCTCAGAAAGAAGGAACTGCTGCTTTCTAGATAGTTCTGTAGAGTTCCCTCATATTCCCACAATGGAGCTAATTGGTTACCTCTGTGATATGAAAAAGTTCTTTTGATCCCATTTTTAATATTGCCAGATGTGCTTGTCAAAGTTGTCACAGTTGGTAGGTTTTTGGGATAGAGTTTTAACTTTATTCTAAGTTAGTTTGGGGGTTTTATGTGTTAATTTGGGGTGGGAAGAAGCCTCACTATCTAGAGGGGGCCAACGACTAACATCACTGTTGGGAGGTGAAAAATTAATAATGATTTATTTGGACTCCTAGGTCTGTTACATGACTGTATAAATTTTAATATCTTCCTTTAATCATTACTTTCTGTGGAAAGCGAAAAGCAGCTAAATTGAGACAATCTTTACATTTCCATTTTGTGGTCTTTGTGTTGATGGTTTCTCCCCCAGCCTTTTTTACTGGATAGAATGAACTTTGTCTCTGTGTGCAATGCACAGCACAATAAATATCATGTATGTTTTAAGTATATTGAGCATGACATTTTTGCCAACTTATGGTATCTAGCTTTGTAATAGACTTAACTTTGAGTACATAGCCACAAAATCCTGCAAAGGCGGGAACTTAAAGTCAGTTTGGCAAACTCAGTCTTGTCCCTTTTTCCCTTTTATAAAACTACTGTTTGGTTTTATTTTTTTTTAACCCTTCTAACTTGGAATTGAACAACATATCCCTTTTCTAGAATGGCCATAGCGTGGCTTTTGAGGGAGTATGTGGAGGTGTATGTGAGAGGGTAAGATACATTATTTGCCCAACTGGGAATTCTCTTGCCCTAAATCCTACCCCAGGCACCCTCCAGTGTCCCATTTCACTGTGTATGGTGAGGTTTTGCTCAGGAAGTCATTTCCCCATGGAAGCTAATGAGCAGTACTGTTTGGGAACTTTTCCAACTCCTCTGAAAATGGCTTGTGAGTAGTCACTTTATTCCACTCCTGCCTTGAAAGATGAAGCTTGAGGACTGTGGTGGTGTTTGTTTTTGTTTTTTTTTTTTTTTCCTTCTTGGAACATATCAGAAATTCCTTTTAAAGAAATAACGTTGAAGTAAAGCTGCTTAAAGCAATCTATTTGAAGGCTTTCTAAGACAAATGCTTAAAAAATTTTAGTCACATGCTAAGCATATGAGGCCTTGCTATGTGGTTAATTAACTGGAGCCAGAAATTTGGTCAGTCATATGACGTGTGTGCTACTTAAATTGTTTCGCAGTGCTATTTTATGTTATGCATTTATCTTAAATAAGTTGAACTATCATGAGATGAGTAAAAGCATTACACTATTTCCAAAGGTGTGTTGATCTCCCAGAATGGGATGATAGCATGCTTCAGGATGCTTCAAAAAACCTCTAAGATAGATAATTCATGTTTTATAAAAGTACTTCCACCTCTCTAGTCCTTTTAACTGTGCTTCAGTGGACTTAAATCATGTTCCTGTTTTCCTCATTAGTAAGCTGTATGCGATTGCAAATGTGACTCAAGGTGTATTTGCTAAACCATGCTGAGCTTCTAAAATAATTTTTCTAATCTGTAGTAAATAATGTAATGTTTTATTTGCATTTTATATTTTGTTTGAGTGAAGCACTGTAATAGCTTGACACAGCAGGTAGAGACAGAGCTGTCTGTGCTGGAGTTCATGGTCTAGATGAGTGACAGAATTTCCAGGGGATTTATTTGCCTTGGTTGTCAGAAGTGATTTGTGCAGCTCATATAAATTGTGGTAGAACTCTGAAAGAAATCACAAAGTAAGGTGAACTTGTCATGTTCTTCAAGTTGACTTAATATCCTAAAGAATTTCAGTATTTGGAGATGTTGAACATGGAAAAAAAATTACAGTAATTTCACGAATACAAGCCGCACCAATTTGACCAAAATTTTGGTGGAAACCCGGAAGTGCGGCCAATATTCGGGGGCGGCTAATACATTAACAAAATTCTAAAAGCTGCCAACACGGAAGTGAGAGCCCGCGGCAACCCCAAGCCAAGCTGGAGCCCGGCCGGCCCCGGCTGAGGTGGGAAAGCCTGGCAGAGGCGGGGCCAGCAGTGTGGGGGGCGGGCGGCAGAGCCTGAGCCAGCAGGGGCGGGGCAGGGGGGGCGGCAGAGCCCGGGCCAGCAGGGCGGGGGAGCCCGGGAGAACTGGGGCTAGCAGTGCAGGGGAGCATGGCAGAAGCAGGAAGGCCGGCGGGTGGGGCTGCCTGGCAGCGGGGGAAGCCCAGCAGAATCGGGGCCAGCAGCGTGGGGGAGCCCGGCGGTGCGGGGGCCTGCAGTGCCGGCCAGGGCGAGGAAACGCGGCGGTGGTGCAGACGGGAGGGGGCGGCCGGCGAGCCTGGCGGCGGGGCTAGCGAGCGCGGCGCGGCCGGCGAGCCCGCCGGCGGGGCTAGCGAACGTGGCAGCGGGGCGGTGCTGACGGGAGAGGGGGGCCAGCGAGCCCGGCGGCGGCGGCAGCACCACCCGGCCAGCCCCGCCGAGCCGTGGCGCTGAGCTGGGCTACCCGGCCCCGTCGGCAACCATGAGCGGGCCGAGCCTTCCTGGCCCCGCCCCGAGCCAGTAAAGCCCGCTATGCCGCGATCCTGTTACTAATTGGCCAGTTTGTGAAAGCTGCGTACGGATTCTCGCTACGAACGAAAGTGCGGCTAATATTCGGGGTGCGGCTTATCTATTGACAAAGACAGCAACATTGTCGAGGCACCTGGGGTGCGGCTTATAATCCGTGCGGCTTGTATTCGTGAAACTACTGTACATGTCTGTAACTAAAATGATTTGTATTTATCTTTAGAGCAGTTTAATCACTGAACAGTATTGAATATCCAAGAAATGGATAGTGAAGGTTGTTACTAATGACATGTAGGGGTGGCAGAAGTTATTTTCAGTTACTTAGATGCAGTGAAGTATTGAAGCCATATGCTGATGTACTAAAAGTCTTGCCACCACAGTATGGGAGCTGAAAAGCAAACTTGAGTTTTTCCATCCAAAGACTATCCAAGACAATGCTGGGCTGCAGTGTGGGTATAGAAGGTAGACTTTAACGTGTGGCACCACTTCCTTCCATCCTAGATTTTTAGGTACTAGATAACCACCAACAGTTCACCTTTAAAATAAAAATGAGGACTCTGTCCCGTACTTTATAGTATACCTATAGACTTGGCTTTCAACTCTATAAACTTCAGATGGTGTATGTGTATTGCCATTTCCTTTTCCATTGAGACTGAACCGTTACTGTGGATGGGTTAGGGTGGATTTTGTGGTGGTTGTCATTTGGTTGGTTGGGCCTGGGATTTTTTTATTTGCCTTTAATTTACAATACCATTTATTTTCTAACAGTTCTTCTGTTGGAAGTGCGCTGCCACGGAGGCGCTGCTGTGCATATATCACCATTGGAATGATATGCATCTTCATTGGTGTTGGATTAACTGTGAGTGATGTCCCACGATAAACTTGCAACTATGTGCAGGGGTGTGTGTATTCAAAGGAGTTGCCTTAGTTGACCAGCTCTTCTTTTCCCAGCATTTGAGGAAAACTTCCTAAATTGGTGTGGTTTTTGTCATCTCTATTAAAACTGTGGGCTTAATCATCTGAATAAATTCATTTTTCTTAAATGAAATGAAAAATAATTTTTTAGAGGTATTCTGGTGCTTCAATATCTTTTTTCTGGTGTGAAAATTGACTCTTCATCTCTAAAAAACTTCGGTTTTATGAAAAATGGTTCACTTCACTGTGGAAATACTGGAACATCTTGCTCTTGCTAGAGCTCTCAAAACTTCCAGGTTTCCAGAAATACATGTTGCTGGATAACCAGAAATATAAGTTCCACTGCAACAGAGGTGAATGGGATTCCAAGCACTAAAATATGTACATGTCTTTGTAATTTGAACAAGCTGTGAAGAGTAAAACCAGTTCATAAGCAATTTGCAACTCTGTTGTTACTCTGTTACTGGGAAAGCTATCCAGCTTACCAGTACCTCCTATGGGGTACCAAAGCCAACTTTCTCCCTGGGAATTCCAGAAAAGTTTGCATGAGGAAATACCCCCAGTGAATTCATATGTGTAATTCTCATTATGCCTCTAACTTGCATTTTAACTTGAATCATTGTTTGTGTGTGATCTTAAATGATTTATGAAGTATTTCCTGGGTTCCTTAATAGAAACAAAACCAGAAATAAAAACAGTGAGACAAATTTATTTCCTTTTTAAAATGACCTTACTGAGTTGGAAAATTATGTGAAAACATTTTTGCATGAGATTTGTCCAGAGGCTTGTGTAGTCTCCATCCCTGGAGTTCTTTTGGACCTAGCTAGGTTAAAACCATGAACAACTTGGTCTAACCTTGGGGTTGATCCTACCTTGTTGAGAAGTTGACACTAGGAGTCTCCTGATTTCCCTTTCAAGCTCAATTATGCTATGGTTATGTAAAATTAAGCTAATAAAATACCCAGTTTGCCCTTACCAGAGTTGAAAAGGTGCTGAAATGCTTCTCCTTAATATAACTTGTCCCTGAAGAACAGATAGTGCTGTATGTTTGACACTGGGTTTTTTTCTCTTTTTAGGTTGGTACACAAGATTTTGCCAGGCGATTTCACGCAACATATGTTTCTTGGGCTGTTGCTTATCTCTTGGGTTTAATCTGCCTCATTCGAGCCTGCTACTGGGGAGCCATTAAAGTCAGCTATCCAGAGCACAGTTTTGCGTAGAGAAATTGTTAGGTTATAGATGAACATCTATATAGTAGTTCTGGATATTACATCCTGGACGCTTTTAAAACCTTTCCGGTAAGGATTCCATTCTGTTCAAAGTAGTTTAAAGACTGGGGGTCTCTAAGAACAAATGTTCATTGCACTACATAATATGCAAATAGTTTGTTTTGCTGCTAGATTCCCTAGCTCTGAATACTAAAGCTGTGTTTACATGTTCATAACTCTGTCTTTATAGATGTTGAATTTTATTTCGACAGTATTAAGTTTTACATTTCCTTTGTTATGTTAAAATCCGTCTGCCATTTTTCTAGTTGATCAGTAAGAATTCAAAAGCAAGAGTGTTTATAAGTGTTTCTACAGTAGCTTCACATTTGTACTTAACATTTTAACTAAAATTATATTCAAGTGGCTTGCTTTAAAACCTAAGCAATAAGCATTTTGCTTGAACTGCTTTACTGCATCTTTTGCCTAAGATCATAGTGACCTTATTCAGGAAATGAAAGCTGTGAGTGTTTAAAAGACTGACACTGTTGCTAGAGAGACATTTGTAAACACTGTATGCTTGGAGATTTTTCAGGTAGAGAGATGCTATTTTGGTAGTCCAACTAAATTTCCATTTATCCAGGATTGGATTTCAGTTAGGATAAATGCTTTCTCCTCAAGGATCCTGACACTGAGGTTTTGGTTTGTTTTGGTTGGGTTTGTTTTTGGTTTGGTTTTTTAACTGGCAAATCCTAAAAGCCATGCTCGGATTGAGGAACTTAACTCTGGTTATTCGTACAAGTTCCTTTACAGGGTCTAAGGGAAGCATTTCATATGACTTGGTTTGTAATACTTCAGTGTCATGTAGATGACAATAAGATGGTGATGGGTTGCCTCTTACTTTCCTTTGATCACATCAGATTTTCCCTGCTTGGGAGAGTTATGACACTGGTCACTGCAAAGGGAGACACTGTAAATTCTCATTAACTGCTGTAATAAGAAAATGAGTAAACTATTACTTGGACCATTCCATCAAAGTACATCTAGTCAATTTAGCACTGACTTGCCAAGAGAATACGGAAACAGAAAGTTTTTTCTAATGATGTATTCACAAAGGATTGAGGGACCAGTTCTTGCACTGCCCATCTTTATAATTTTAAACAAGTTTTTGCTAAATTCAGAAGGAATGTCCTGAGTGATTTAGACAACTGTAGTAATTTAGATAATGGGGTCAGATGGGTAAATTAATATGGATGTTTCAGGGATACATGTAATTTAAATTATCTATGTTCCTGCTAAGTCAAAATGATATTCGGATAAGGATTTTGGAGCACAATAAATGTAAATGATCAAACTGTAAATGATCTGTCTTTGTATGACGCTAAATGTATAAAAGCAGTAGCTCAGGATTACAATGTACCTTTTACAAATAAACTAATAAAGAAATAAAGATTATTATTCAAACTTAAATGTATTTTGTTATTTATATGTATATAAAAATGCATAAGTGGATGAATTTCCTAGTATGATACAGGTACCACAAAGGTATTGCACGCCAAAGGTGAGCTCTGCATTTTTGCCAAATGGCTGCCTCAAGAATATAAGAGAGCAGCAATAAATTGCAATTCATGATCTTTTAGGAAAAATGAGGATGTAAGGGATGAAACCACTGTTGGGATTCTATTTTCTGGAGTCAATGGCTTATTGATGGACTGATATATTCCCTTCTTTTCCTAGTGCTTTTTACATCCCTTCACTGTTGAGATTTGCTGTACTCACTTGCATTTAAACCAATGAATACTCTTTCCTGGTGTTTTGTGTTTCAAAATACTGCCTACACTCCACATTGTGAAATAAAATAGGCTGGAGCTGTACAGAAAATCATCCACTGCTTTTGTAACTTCAATGAGGGTGGCAGTGGGCTGGGTGTAATGTTAATGAATCAAAGGAATTTGTACTTTTCTCTAGTGTTAAACTATACTTTATTTCCTGTCTTGTTTTTCTTCTCAACCTTATTCAGCAGAAGGGATGATACATGGACAAAGTAACTCACTTTTGTCTGGATCAGGGTACTAGCACAATGTTTGCTACTGCTTCCTTTTGCAAAGTAAAACACAGTAGTTATTTGTATAAAATGTCATTACATATCACAGTATGTACCCAACAGTGGTTATGTTCATCAGCTAAGAAATTTAATGGTAGAATCTGATGGGACTTTGAGGGACTCAAATAGATGTGGCCATTTGTGGAGTGGACTTGTTTGTAGACAGTTGTAATATTCTGTGCTGAACAGAACATACATCAATCCAATATAGTTCTCTGAACTTAAAATTTTAAAAAATGAAGTCCTGTCCTGTGTATACAGACCACTAGAACAACTTTCAGGTTTTATAATCACTCATTGTTTTTGTTGAGTCTTTTCCTCAAGGTATTTCTGTTTTAGGTATAGGAAGGAGTTATTCAAATTTGTGATATAGGACTTCTGGTTTGAGATTTTAGTTCTTCCCTTCCCTGCTCTCCTTCCACTCCTTTCCACCAGTGCTTTTATGCAAGCTGTGTGACTTTGACTAGGAAACACTTCAGACCATAAACTGTGTTTAATTTTTTAATTATGGACCTACTGATGAATAAAATATTACTGATTTTATTTGTACCCACCATATGTGTAGATATGTTGTCTTATGAGGCCAAGAGGGTAGTGTTTTTGAAAATTAGGTTATCAGGAGATCTTTGTCACAAGTAGCATGTTGAAAAATGCTAAGTCTTTCAAACTGGCCTCATAAGAAGTGCTTGGAGAAGCTGCTGGAGCAACTGTAGAGTCATTAGTAGTTATTGCTAAGAAATAGATGTTGTCTTTCAGTGTATGCCTTTATAAATAGAGGGAATGCCAGGGCAGCAGTTTCACATGAAGTGCTGGAAAATCTTTGTAGCTAACCTTAAGGACTTGAAAAATAAATAGGTGAATACCAGCAAGATGATTTGTCATGTTAGATCTATCTCACTGCCTTTTCCAACAGCAAGGTTCCACACTGAATGAAGTACACACTCTAAAAAGATCTTGGAAATATTCTTCTAAGCAAGCTTGAGAAACGCATCAATAAAATTATTCAAATACAGGGATTATCAAAGTGGGAAGATGTGGCAAGCCCTGCATACCAACTTTTTGGAAATACTTAATACTTTTGTCAGATTAGTATGCTGTTTATCTATTATAATTCCAGTTGTTAGAAAGTGAGAGTAAGTTGAGTGATTGCATTATATTAATTCATTCTGTTTTCCTACTTAATTTCCTGTGGGATTTGGATTAACAGTGCCAGGGACTTAACTTTCCTTTCAAAAAATCTGTTCTGAAATAATAGATCAATTTGGGAGAAATTAGTATCACTAAATTACTTGAAATAGAAAATTCTAACCATAGTATTTAGAGTAACATGTAGTACTTGAAAGCTGGACTCTCAAATCCCCCTTCATACAAAAAATTAGTCTCTCTACAGGGGAGTTACAAACTGTATTTGTCTCAGTGACCAGATTAAGTTCTCCCCATTTGTCAGCCTTCCAACTGTGCCTATCCCAGGACTCAGCAGCAGGGTTGTACTGGAGGAATATGAGCAACTGCACTGTACACACATTGCTGCAGGGCAGTAACCTCCTTGCAAAAAACTTTGCAAGTGCCTCCTTAATTCAAATTTCTTTCTGTGATTTTGTTGGTACTGTCAACCTGCAGCAGACTGTGTGAAGGTGAAGGAGCAAAAGGCTGGATGGAGGTCATGAAGGAGAGGGGAGAGAACTTAATCTGATTTCTGTTATTGGCAAGATTTTTGTTGTGGATATTTGAGCCAACAAGAAAAGAATATCTAGGCTCAATTTCCTACAGCTTTAACCACAAAGAGGTTTTTATTTTAGAACAATAAAGCTACTTGTTAGTTTGATTAGCTAGCAACTCCATTATGTTACACTTCAGTGGAATCTGGGGGAGTCTACCAGGAGGTATCCCTGTATCACCTCCTCTGCCTTAATATTAATTTGAAGGTGTTCATGTTGGCTGGTTTTGGGGGTAAAAAAAAAAAGGACTGACTGTAACAGATTTTGGATCTGGACCTGTATAGTGGATTTTACGGTTCTTCATTTGAAAGAAGTGAGTTCAGCTAAATCTTGTGAATAAAAGTAACAGGTATGATCATGGATTGAAAATTAATCCAGATGACAAATTGTATGTCATTGCAATGACTTAGTAAAATTATTATCGACACTTATAAACAGTGGCTGAAAGATAAAGCGGGATGAGATGCATAGGGTCATAAAGACAGTTGCATATTAGGATTTTGTCCAGTAACAGCATATCATGTAATGGAGAAACAACCATTTATTTCAAAGTAAATTTAATAGGAGCTCTTTGGTATGAATTTATATAAATTTGTAATGATATGGTTATAGCTTCAGCTTACTTAGATCTATGTGCATTTCTTAATGTCTAAAACCACCCCAAAAAATTGGAGAAGGGAATAAGAGACTGAGGTTAGAAAACACATCTGAAGGCATGCTACTTTTTTTTTTTTTTTTTGCAATATTTCCTAGGAAAAATAATTTGGCTGATGGAATTTCAGGACTGATTAAATTGTGTGAGAAAGAATTTGCTGGCAGGCCAAATGCCATACAGCATATTACCCTCACATAAGGATCAGAGTCAATTTTTAGCGTTTCCAAAGCAATCTTTAAATTTTGTATTTTAAAAAAAGTCTAAATATCTTTTCTATTTTTAAAAATGTCTATTTTTAATAGACAATCTAAATTGTCTGTTAATTAAGTCTTTTATCCATGCATATCTTTCTTGCCACACTTTCAATTTCTTAAAAATATTCGCAAAGTTGTCTAAATAGGAAATTGGTAGAGAATTTTAATTTTATATTATTTATCTATGTAGAGTTATTGGAGTATACTGGGTCGTCTTTAATTTTGTAAATGTGTTTATGATATTTTTCTTTGCATATTTTAAAATTTTATATCTGTAACTGACGCCATCTGCCAGTTTCTGAAGTTAAACTTACAAAATAAACCAAATTCTTGCCTGTTTAAGGAATGCTTTAACAACACACTGAACATAATTTCTAATTTCTATATCATAGAAATAAAACAGTACCTTGAAGACATGAATCTTTAATGCAGAATTTCTATTCAACAATAATTTGAAAGGTATAAGACACTGCAAGCTTTGAACCCCAACGAACCCCAAACAGCCACCAGATGAACCAGCAGACAGCATGCAGGGTTTCACAAGAGTTTTCTGGCTGTATTTCATTGAAAATGCTGTCACGCAAGGAGTTTCCCTAGAGAGATCTGAATCTGAAAAACAGGCACTTTGGGTTTTTTTCCTCCATCAAAAATTACTCAGCTCATTGTATTCAGTGTGGAAAAAGGGCCAAAAATGTCTAAAGTGCTATAGTTTGTGTTATAATTTTGTTATAATTTGTGTTCCTTTCTTATTTCGGAGTAAGCAAACAATACATTTCTTTTAACACAAATGCGTGCTATTGTTATTTTGATGGACAGGTCAATGGACTAGAAAATGTGTTTTAAAAAAAAACTTGTTTTAAAAAAAAAATGTTTCCATTCTCTGAGCTCTAATTGTCTCTTATTTTGCTTTGATGCTTATAATGTCAAATATTAATATTTTGGATCAAAATTTTCCATCCCAAAAGTGGCATGTATATTTTCTGTGCCATTTCAGTTCAAATAGTACTGTTTTGCCAGGAAGGAGAACAGGGAAAAATTGTTTATGCTTAAATTAAAGCACATAGCTCTATACAATTCCACCTAACCCTGCACCCTGCTTTGAAACAGTTTGGTAGGATCAGCTGGTGTTTTTAACTCTCCTGCAATGTGATCTGAAATAAGGCTGAGTTACAAGACTCAGAAAAAATTTCACCTGTGTGCTCTCGGTAGACATTTGTTAGAACTAGTCAGCTGAAAACTTCAGAGTGTCTGTTTTGTACTGGGGATCTGTTTCCTCTGAAGTGGTCATGCTGGTGCTTTCATTCTGGAGATACAGGAAATAGAATGGCTTTCCTGTAATTCCTCCTTCTATCATATCTGAAAGAAGAAAGGACCACTTCTCCCAGAACTGCAGCCTAGTTTGTTGGCAACTGGGCAACATGAAAGAGGAAAATGAAGTAGCAGGAGTGTTAGGATGAAGAAGGAGCATAGAGGGGAACACTGAGTGACACAAAACTGAAGCAGGAAACAGAGTCCTTGAGAATCAAACCAAGGAATTGAAACAGAGGAAATCACGCTATGAAAAATGAGGAAGAAACAGCTAATCATTTATTAATGACACTGAATTCTGCTTAAACCAGCCTTTATGCAGACTACTACATTTGTTTGTGTGTGTGTGTGTGTGTGTGTGGTATGTTAGGCCTTTTGGCACAGTAACTAGTCCATGAAGGATTGTGGCATGCCTTTTAGTACCCCATTGTCCGTGGATCATTATCCACCTGACTTTACAGCAATAGGATGAGGATGGAGAGAACCTGGGCTATGAGCTGGTCTTCTGGTCTTCCTCTTTGACACTGATGCTGTCTGTTCAGTCTACCTCATAGGTCATGGAAGCTGAAAGACCTGCAACAGCAAAACTTCCCTCTTTGTGATTACGATGTGATTCCTCTTTGTGATTAAGAGCACACTTCCCCACAAGTTCTGTCCATCAACACTGTCCTGTGTGACTGAGGGGACCCTGGCAGAAATGTCCTGAGCTTGACAGCACACAGAGACAGTCTCTGTGTTTCAGGGAAAAAGGGAGCCTATATCAACTGTAGAGTTAAATCACTCTGTGGGGGATGAAACAAGAATTACAAGTATATCTTACTTTTTGTAGGTTTTTAAATGATAAAGGAGTAAATGTCACAAAACTGCTGCATTTAATGCTATATTTAGATTGTCTAAACTGGACACTAGGGAGCTAATGGAGCTAAGAGAAAAGGTTAAAAATGCATGCACAGTATAAAAAAAGCAACTCCAAAAAACAAGTCAGAGCCTACTACAAAACGACTTAGATTTTCCTCCAAGATCTGGCTCTCATACAGGGGCACGCACACACAAGAGTTTCTCATAATTGTTGTGCATTAATCTCTTTCTAAGCTGGTTTGCAGTCAGCTCTCTTTACAATCCCCAAAAGGCTGATAGGACACTTGTCATTGTAAGCTACTGTCCTATACAGCATAACAGGACAACCAAATTGATCCCAAATTCACAGATTTTATTCTGATTAGAAAAACACTAAAGTACACTCATTTGCATGTTGCTGAACATGACAGAGGTTGTAGGTTTCCTGAAAAATCATTTGAATACGCATGTCTAGTCTACATCCAGTTTTGTTTAAAATGTCCTGTCACCAGTATCAGAGGGAATGGACTGCATGGACTGGGAGGCTTGCAGCAAAGAACACATTTCTGTCTGTTAACAGTGAAGAGAAGACACAACCTTAAAAATGTGTTTTTCTTTCCAAATTTGGAAAACATAATGTAGCAGCTATTATTGATAGTAAGACCCCTGATGTACAAACATACTGTAATTTATTTTACAAAGGCAGAAATGGCATGGTCATAACATACCATATTGAATCTGTAGCAGAAAGCTTAACAAGAATGCTTTTTTCCTGTTTAACAAAGTAATAATTAGTGAGAATAAACCTTTTTTCTTCATCTTTGCTTTAAAGTAGAAAGCAGAGAACAAAATCTCTTAAATATAGTGAGTTTAATCTGTCATTAATACAGAACAAAACCACTCTGCAGCTCTTCTGTTTCAATTCAGTTTTAAAAAACGAGTGTAATTGGATTGTAAAAAAAATTTTTGGTGTTTGTTTTTAGAAATGCAAAGTGAAAGCTTGAAAACTATTGATTTTTCTTATGCTTTAGCATTAAAAAGACAGAGCAGGTCAAGAGTGTGGAGAGCTCACTCTGTTGCATGGCTGCATGTGGGGACAGCAATTTTTGCCGCACACAGGCACTGCTGGAGTGGGACCTGCCCTTCTCTACTGCAGAGAAGCAGCCTGGCTGTCACAGCAGCCAGTCCTTGCTACAGTGACAGGAGCAGACCAGTATTACCATCACACAGAGCAGAATCTTGTTATGCCCACAGCAGTTCATGTAATGCTGTACTTTAATACATCAAGTGTTGATAATACTGATCTGATTTCTGAGAGTAGGCTGAGAAAGATGATAATGATAAATTTTATAATTCCAATGTTTGTATTTGTGAAATTTCATTTACTTCCCTACTAGGATTAACTGCTTTTGGTCTCACACTTGTAAGCACACAGGCTGGCTGAGTGGGAAAACTTGAATGGAATTTTCAAGTAACAGCAGATCCTAATCTTGGCTTGAAGGAAAGCCTTGGTGTGAGTTGATTTAATGAGATATTTATGTGAGCTGACTGACCCCTAAGTTTTTCCTATTCCATTATTATTTATGGAATCTCTGTCATTCTTTAGGTCTACAATATTTTCTAAATTGATGAGGGATATATGTTTCACTGAATATAACCATTTCTTTTTCTGACACTCTGACTAGAGTGATAGAACATTCTCTGTTTAGTACAGCTAAATAAAGTATTTTCAACAATGCTAACTTTGCTTGGATTCAGGACACCAAGTTTCTCCAGCAAAACATGGTATTGCTGATAGAGAGACTGATACCACTGTGGAGTCCCTGAAGTCACCTTCCAGAGGTAAGACTGAACAAATTCCTGACTCAGGGTAGCACATGCCTTATGTCCAGTGGGATACTGACAGCCCTGTTTAACTTTCCTGGGTGGGGAAGGTGATGACAGGGGGAGAGAGTCACAGCAGCTCACATGATGATTTCTCATTGAAACTGATATCCTAGTGATAGACTTCTCTCAGGAATGGCTGAGAAGACGTCATCAAAATCTTGACTTCCTAAATGCTCTTGTGCTTAATTAAAACGTTTGGATTAAAACTAAATCAATCTCAAAATGGGTTAAATTTGTTGATTAAACTGCAAATAAAACGTTATTAAAAGATTAATCTGGAAAAGTACAGTTTTTTCATAAATACTGGGTTTGATTGGCAGTGGCAGTTAGAAGCATGAGAAGTGAAATACTTGTTTAAAAATAGTTTTTTATATTTACAAACTTGGAAGGAAAATGTCTTTTTGTTTACACAGTTTATATAAGCAGACAATTTTTTCCACATTTCTTTCACTACACTCATATGATAAACACTGAATCCAGATTAAAGCTCCGTAAAAATATACTTTTTAAAAACTACTGGTATAAACTGTGGTAGAATAATAAAAAATAAATATATATGATGTACTAGTATAAATTTCCTCCAGGCCAACACGTATGATAAATATAATACTTCTAAAGCCCTAGGATGTAAGACTTATTAATTAAAACAAAAGAACACCTGCAACTGCTTATGGGGCCAAACGTCTCAGCAAGCTTATGCTCACAGACTAATCAACAAACAGTATTTCCTACACAGAAATGAGAACTTGATCTGATTTTTTTTTGATGTTTCTTTTTTATTTTTATTAAGATGAAATTAAAATCCTTTAGTTTTTGCCAGTTAGGGGGTCATGATGTGTGCTTATTCTCACAAACACCAAAGACTTCAACTGTTCATTTTACAAGCAACGAATTACTTTTTTTCAGTTCTTATACAAAAAAAGAAACTTCTGCATATTCAGAAAATCAAATTAATTTTTATTTCTGGGGTAGTTACAGAGCTTCAGTTCCAAAACAGAATTTGTAGGCACTATTTTTGCTTTTGTGTGTGTGTTTTTGTTTGTGTGCTTGGGTTTTTCTAATTATTTTTATGTTTGATTAATGACAGCAACAATTCTTTTGTTTCTGACTTGATGCTGTTCCTTCTTCTCATTTGCTTTTTGGTGACCTTTGCTTTTTCCCTGCCTTTATGTTTAAGAGACACACAGTAAACGATCAAGAGCATTTGGGCGAGAAAAAAAGCGCCTTCTTGGCCAGAACAACCTGCTGTCCTGAGATACCAAAGAGCCAAAATTTCATGGGTCCACTGCCACAATGAAGTGGCAAGCTTAGACAGCTGAGAGTAAGTAAATGATGCGTGCATTGGAGCATAAAGTGTGCAGTTTCTGTCTCCTTTTAGCAGGATGAGCTGCAGTAGGCAATGCCAAGCCAAGGCACACAATGCACTCCTTTTCCCTTAGTGCACCCCAGTGTTCTCTTGCCAGAGCTCTCCTGCTTCTGGCAATTAGTTTCTATCACAAGGAGTCCCTGCACAGGCAGGAGTTATTTTGCTAAGTCTATGAAACTGCTATTTCTGGCAGAGAAAAAGCAGCTGCTGAGCAGGAAGACTAAACTTGCTAGACTTTGTTCTGCACTCCTCTGAACTACTAGTTCTCAGATTGCTTCTATGCACTGTCTCGGTTCTCTCATGCAGGTTCACATGGCAAGAGATCACAGTTCCACACAGTGAAGTGAAGCACAAAATTTTGTTCTTAGGTTTTCACTGTTTTCAACAGCACACACAGCAACCAGATTATCTCTGTGCAGGGGGTAGGTGTATGCTCCAAACTCTGTTTTAGGACAAGAGTAAGGCTTGCCTCCTGCCTCTTCTGAAATGGAGACAATGTATTTGATAATGCAGAACGATCAAATATGCACTGAAGTTATACTGGCTGCTGTCTTATTAGGTCATCTTTGCAGGCTACTAAATATTCACTGCATAGAAGAACAGTGAACTGATGTAAGACAGGTACTAACTTAAAAGCTACAGAAATATTACTCTTTCTCATGTAAATAAATAAATAGCAATATAAGTAAGGAACTTTATTCTGATTCCTTGTAAATCAGCCGTACCTCGCATCTAGCAAAAGCTACATGAGGTCATAACTACTCCATTCCAACAGTTAGCCATATGCATTTAGTAATTTTACACTATATTTCAAGGTGAAAAAGCAAATTTTATTTCCCAGGGGTGCATAAAAATGGATTAATTTACAAAGGATTGACTGTCAATTAGGTAATTCTTAATCTCATGCATATGCATACATCTGAACACACACCACTTACATTAACGTGAAATTATATTTCCTATTTGGCATGTAAACAAAAATTGTCAACAATTTTGATGACCATGTCAGAGCTACGGCACAAACAATTATATCAATCTAAAGAAGCATGAATGCATAGTTTTAATGTGTGTATTTTTTATAATCACCTCACTTTTGCACAGTTAATACATGTTTCCTTATGTATTATGTATTCCAAACTTTGATTTTTTTTTCCTGTTATGCTCTTGGTCTTTACTGTTCTGTCCACATTCTACTGCCTCCTCATTTATCAGTACAGGTTTTGCTGCCATTTGCTGAATCATGCTGATTGAGTCTGAATCTAAAGGTAGTCTTAGTAATAAGACTCTCTATATAGTTGAGGTATTAAAAGCCATGACAGCAATCTCAATCAACCTAAAAACTAAACCCAACTCCCATGACTGAAATGATAGAAAGCAGAATTCTTCATTGAAGCATGAGCTGATTTCACTTGAAGATTTTTTTCCTCAGATTTAGAGACTAACTCCAGCATATATAAAGGCCTTGTAATACAGCTATGACAGCTATATCAGGTGTAAAATTCAGAGTAAAGGAATCTGTACAAATAATTGAAATTCTGGCCCAGGAAAAAAGTGCAAAACTTTCAGTAAATTTATTAAACTGTGGTTTCAGTTCTCCTAAAGCAAAATTAACTCTTATTGGAATATTATTGGTTATTAAATATGTGAGTCTCTTTCCCTGTGAATATCTAAAACCACACAAGAGAATTGTATATGTTTGGGGGTTTTTGTCTTTTGTTTTATTTGATTCATCTGCGACTAAGTGTATGTAATAGATTATAGACTTATAGATGTAGATTACAAGACTTTGTCATCAATAGTGATGAATGAATTTTTATTGCTTGATTCTAAGCAGAACCACAAATCTTTCCTAACTGCTTTACCTTATTCTTTAGTCAATGAAAAAAAAAAAAAAAAAAAAAAAAGCAAACAGTAGATACCTTGATACTTGCTAATACCCTCCTTTATATACAAAGTAAATTCATCAAGCTATTAGCTGCAGTCTATCAGTTTTCCTTCTCCAGGCATCAACTGTCCCATGGCATCTTTTTCCACTACCCAATGCAATCACATAGCAAACTTGAGCTCTGCATCTGAGCTGTGCTCTCCACAGGCTCCTTCTTCAACAGAGGCACATTTCATGTATCAAAACAAAAGGGCAACGCTGATAAAGGTGCAGTGCCAGCGCCGGTCCAGGCAGTAAGTGCACACCCTGCTGCCCAGCAGAGCCTACAGCTTTCATGGGCCTCTCTGCCTTTTAATCCTCCTGCCTGTGGCTTCTGGGATCCCTTTCAAGAAGCAGGACATGCAGCTGGTGTTTCAAAGCCTACAAAATAAGATCAGATGATGAGTGCCTGCAGTTACTGAGAATATTCAGTGCATCCTAAATGTACTTTCAGCTCAGGTGCAATAATTTACCTTTGCAATTCAGTACTGCCATCCTCAGCAACAGAGATGAACAAGGCAGACCTCCCATAAAATAATGAATGTTTAGTTTTGATACATATTTTATTTATAAAATAATTTTATCTGTCACTTAGGGATTCTTTGGTACTCACACAGTGCTTTGGACCCATGCTGTTGATATTTTTTTTCTTCACATTTGAAGGAATCAGAAATTTAAAGAAAAATACTAAGAATCTGTTACAATTAATGTTACCAGAAAATTAATTTTAAAGGAAAATAAAGAATCCTAATTTGAGAACTGTGATAGTTGACAGACTTGAATTTTTGTATGTGAAGAAAATATATTTGATATATTATTTTATATAGTACTATATGCTGATCATAAACATTCCCCTAGTTACACATAGTAAGCACTAAATACAGCAATAGCTTCCCACTTTTAATTCAGCAGTTTCTGTAGTCAAAAAGAACAAGATTAATAGTCATGATTAATATTCTGAATTCTCAACTCTACCGAAAGATGAATCTCAATATATTAAGTAGTTCAATTTCCGGAACAGTCAGGGGGTAAACGAGTTTTTGTGTTCTTTCCCTGGGCAGCCCCCGTAGGGCAAGTCACTAATTTACTGAAAGTAGCCACTTCATAAAAGTACAACCATAATATTCTGTTATTCTGTGTGTGTATATATATATCTACATGCACATTCCTGTCTCTTGTGTCTGTTCTGTTGACTGACTTAATAAAGCATACAGCATTGGAAATAATGGTTTGGGGGAAGAGTTGGTTTGTGAGTTTTTTTGGGTTTTTTTTGGTTGGTTGGTTGGTTGGTTGGTTGGGTTTTTTTTCTTTGAAATTTTTTGAAAGTGGCTTTAAGAAAAAAAAAAGGCTGCTAAATAAATCACAATTACATATTCAAATAGACTGATTACATTTGGCTGCACAACTGAGTATCAAATTACACTGAAAATGGCTTTTTAAACTTGCAACTACAAGTCTGCCCTCAGGCTGACCCAAGAGTCCTTTCATTTCAGCACAAAGCCATTACTTTGCTGTTAAGTGCCATCCATTACAAACCTAAAATCAGGAGCAATTACAATTACACGCTCATTTAGACATGCAATTGCTCATTTTTACACGTGCAATATTGATACTGTCTTCTGCTTTCCTGAACCGTATCTAGTACAGGGAGCAAATGCGACTGTGTTGCTTTCTGTAACCCACAGCTTTCAGAAGCACAATCAGTGTGTTAAAAATAAATAATTTCCCTGATTAGTTAATCAAATAGAAAAAACAGTTGGTTTTGAGGTGTGTTTTTTCCTACATATATGCTTTTTTTTCCACACAGCTGCAAAAACCTTTAATATTTATATTTTGCAGTATATAGAAAGTATTTCTTGGCTAGACCTTCAAATTAATTATTGTATATATCAGGTATTGGAGAGAACACTAAATTTTCATCACTTAACGTAAGAACATAAGCAATATCAACCAAATGAAACAGAAATTTTCAGTAGTGTCATTGCCAGCACCACACAAACTGGGAGACAAGTGATCTATAGCTAAAGTTTTTTCCACTTTACATTTTAATTTCCCTCAACCAGAAGCACGATTCTCTCGAGGTGAGGTTGTTTAGGAGAGCAGGTTGCTGGGCTCTGTGCAGTGGCTGCTGTCCAGCACTCTTCAGCCCAGGCGAAGGACAGTGGCCTGGCTGCTATGCTGGCACTGCCAACTCTCAGGTGGCTGCCTGGGAGGTGATAACTATTCCTGCTGGGATGGGCAGCAGAACAGACATTACCAGCCCTAATATGCCCATCTCAGCATGTCCAGAAGCAACAAGCTTTCAAAATACCTGGTATACTCCTTTTTTCCCCCCCCCCATGTTTTCATTCCTGCCCCTTCTCCTTGCCTTACAACCCAGCAGCAACCCAGTTTACAGCCCCTATGAAAAATATGTGTGAAGTTTTTTTTACTGTTTAGTTCATCCTTAGCATATTTAAATATACAAAAAACCGGGGAGAATATGTACTTCTACATCTGTATGTGATACCATTTCAATATGTCAAGAAGGGTAGTGTTGATCTTGTGCAAATCTGGTTTGCAACACCTGACACGCTTCTTTCAAAAAGCACAACAGCCCCATGAAAAACCAGAACTTTATTTCAGTTGCCCCATTGACTTTCCCATCAGTAACAGTTCTGGAGTAACAGCCAGAAACATTTAATATTTATGGGCACTTACATATTAATAATTTATAATTAGTTCTTAGGTAGCTAAGGGAATGGTTGATATGAGAGCAACTGTTTTACATGACAATCTTGTGAGAATGGATGGTTGGTCAGAAGAAACAGGACATGTCTGAGTATAAACTAATTCACTTGGGAGAAATTACTTTAAATCAGACCTTAAACAGCAGCAAATGGGTTAGTGAGTATGCAGATGTGCTGCATCAGTGTCTGCAAAGAGAAGGCTGATAGCACATCATGCATGAACAGTTCAGGAAGCCAAATGGAAGATGATGTGTTAGGAAAGAAGAGTGTAGGAGTGTGACATCTCTATATAATAGCTGCTATTTCAGGGACAGCATTCATCTCTGAATACCTAAGTCAATAAAATTCAGAGACTGCAGCAAAGCAGAGCCAATATGCTTGATGGAAACAATAAAACAGTCTTTATAAACTAGCCAGGACCATAAATCTTAGCGTTGGATATTAATAATTAATTACTTATTATTTATGTGATTATGTACTTGGTGTTGCCTTCCTATTCTGAACTTCTGGAGTTTTTAGTAGACAATATGAAATATATGTTTTTAAAAATCAGCAAAAACTTAAGGACTTTTAATTAATATTCTATACTTAGTAAGGTGACATCCAGCAAACTAACATCAGGGAACTTTAATGTGCTCCTCTGGGAGTTAGCAGGGTGTGTTCATTGTTACTGTTGATGACATATTGTGAACAAAAATTGAGAAAAAATCTGAATTTCCAAACCATACAGGATGCCATCACTTCCGTAACTGAGAAGCCAGAGAGTCTGTTCTCTGGTCCCTCCTGCCCAGTGCCACAGAGCAGATTGGTGAGGGAAATTTTCCAGTTCACTGACAGCTTTCCAAGGCCTGTGAATTGCCCCTTTCTTTCTCGACAGGGTTATCTGTAGAGGCCTCACAGTTGTGCTCAAGTCACTTATTTCTCCCAGATTCCACTGTAAGGCCCTGACTCCCTGCGTGGCACAGACGAGGACACCACCTTTATCCACGTCCAGTCCCTCTCAGGTCTAACCCCTGAGGGAGCAGCGCCTCATCTCGCCTGTGCTGCTCCTCGGCAGGGCCTCGTAGGGCAGCTCTCAGGTGTGCCCCGCTTCCCTGGACTCCAAGTGGGTGCGGGAGGGAGCGGGAAGCGGCGGGAAGGAGCGGGAGGGAGCGGCCCGCGGTGGGAAGCGGCGGCGGCCCCGCGGAGCCCCGGCCGTGCCCGGCCCGCGGCCCGACGTTGAACGGCCCCGCCCGGCACGCGGCCGCCGCGCGAAGGCCGCCCCGCCCGGCCGCGCTGAGGGACGGAGCGGGCTCAGCGGCACCCACGGGCAGCGGCATCGCGGGGCACGGGCGCTGCCGGCGGCTGGAGGTGGGCTGGGCATCCCCCGGCCCAGCGGGCGAGGGGCCGAGCGGCGGAGGGAGGGTTTGTGTCTTGGGTTCCCCGTGAGGTGCCATTTTGTGCGAGGCGGGACGGCCAGTTCCTGGTTACTCGTGGGGATTTTTCACGAAAATAGCGTCAAATCCTCTTCACGCATTTGGGAAAGAGCCTTCCAAACGCTCGAGATGGGCTCTTGGAAGATGGCTGCTGTCAATGTGCAGCTTGTTAAAATATTTTAAAAAATGCTGGGTTGTACAGAAGTGCTTCTAGGCCTGTTTGCTGGTGCCAGAAGCTTCCCTTCTGCTGGGCAGGTCTCCCATTGGAATGGCCCCAGAGAAGCGGTGTGGCCGTGGAAGGGGGAATTCTTGAGATGCCACCTACTGCAGTAACCTTTCACGGAAGCAGTGTATTTCTCAGCTATTAAAACGAATCTTTCTCCACTTTCCTTGATACTAGTCATAAGGAACGCTATTAATTGAGAAGGTTGTGCTGGGTCACTTATTGCGATCTTTTCTAGAGCCTTCCTAGGGCAGGGTGAGGGAAGAGTGGCAAAATGTGTTATTTGCTTCACCACACAACTTGATTTTATTGTCAGAACACTACAAAAAGTAGAGGTGTGCTGCATTCTAGGAGCTACCCAACCTCTTAAACAGGGTTTCATGATTTTAAAAGACGTGCATATCATTTGTCGTCAGGGCATGAAAGAAAACGTGCCTGTTTGTTGGGTCTTTTTCACTCTTCTGATGCAAATGTGTGTTATTACTGCATTGCTTTCTGTGGAAATTGGCTATCTAGGATAAATATGATTTATACAAGCATTCCTAATCTGGGTAAAATAAAATATGTCATCCATATCTGAAGTCTTAATTCAGTTGCAGGAATTTTCACTGCTGCTTTTGTCTACAGCTTTGAACTATTCCTGTTTTAAGATGAGCGGGTAGGAAAATCAAAGAATAAAACCAGATTTTTTTCCCCTGGCTTTAGTAAAGTTTTTCTAATTCAGACAGTAACCATTAAACAGTTGGTTTCTAGACCTGGCTTATCTCAAACTTCTTATGTTGGAAAATTGTTTTTTGACTATGTTAGAAGTGTTCAAAAAATTATAATGTAGTAAATTCTCTGATGATTTTTAGTTTTCTTCCTGTAATACAGAGAACAACTAAAGTTGGTATGATACTAGGTCTAATAGCCTAGCTTCTCTTTTCCTGTTTTATACCAAAAATGGATGATGTAGTTGTAACTCTTGCAGTCATTTTTATTTCTTGGGTTTTTTGCTGTAACAGTTATTCCCTTGTCCTGTAAACTTTCTTAGGGGGAAAAAAAAGTATAATTTTTATTGTGGTGGTTGTTCTTTCTGTTATTCTTCTTCTCTAAAACTAGCTGAAATTCCTTCAAATCATAAAATTGACAGTTGACAAAAGAGATGGGAATGAGGAGATACTACAAATGAATATTTTCCAACTCATTGCTTACTTAAAGTGTGAGATTTTTCATCCCAGCATCACCTTAGCAGTTTTTGATGCTTCTCTGGTAGCTAAAGTGAGTGAGAAGATACAAAACTGTATTAATTTAACTAAAGTAGCCATTAAAAAACAGTCCTGTAAGTTTATATAGATCTGTAAGGAACTCCTGTGCAGATAACAAATTGATAAGGGGCATGCTGATGCTAATTAATTAAAACCACATTGACCTAAAGTGCTAGAAAATCGCCTAATTTCCATCATATTCCCATGTCCTTTCTCCAAATGTATACATAGACATAGAGGGGAAGAATCTTCTTGATAAGAACCTAGGGTAGCTTACTTGGAAGGAAAAATGAGAGAAGTGTCTGATTCAGTCTTCAGATAAATTTTATCCAATATGTTCAGTCATCTAAAAAAATTTATGCATCAGACCTTTCTGCTTTTTCCTGCCCAGATATAATTTTGCCATGTCAAATGAAACTAACAAGGAGTAGGTAGATTGCTCTTCTTGCTTAACATCCATGTGTGAAACAATGCTAATGATTTCAGCTGCTTTTTTGAAGTGCGATGTTTCAAAATGTTACAGAAGCAAAAAAGTTTATTGGTAAATCCCTTCAGCCAGCACGACCTGTGCATCAGCTGTCTTCTAAACAAGGTGAGTAGCATGGCTAAGTTACTTTGGTAAAGTTTGGGTTATGTTTTGGAATGTAACAAAGATATGTAACTTGTCTTGTTTTGTTGTGTTTTTAAATTAATTTGTTAAACTACAGTGAGTAAATACCTTGCTGTGTGTTGAGCTTAGTACATCATCTCTGTGATAAAATCTGAATTTAAACAGTGTTAGGTTTATGCAGAGCTCTTTGATACTGCTCTTTCAGCTTGACATCTGAAATGCAGCTTCAGAAAGATGGATCAGGCTTCTCTATTAAATTTGGATTTCTTGGGGTAGCTGACTCCTACTGTTGACAACATAAAATACTCATAATTTAACAGATTATTTAGGTTTTCTTGCAAGTACAGTTCACTGCACTGCATTATTCTTGCCTAGCTTTTACACAAATTCAAAACAGAAACCCAAAAAGTTTTGAGGGAAAAAAAAGCAGTATTTATGTCAGGTGTGAATATTTTGGTTTAAATTTCAAACTTCTATACATTAAAGCCTAGATATTGCAGTATTACAGTTGTTATTATTGTTAAATTAGAAATTTTTGGTGGCCAGAAAATCATCAACTGTGCTCATGTGGACTGAAGCTAAGTGCCATCATAAATTTTTACTTTGTATAAAATTCATGGAAGAAATTGAAAAGGAGTCCTGTGGTGATGTAGTTGTGAATAAATGCCCATATAATCTCTGTGTAGCAAGGAATGTTCTTGGGGCATTTATTCACAAAATAATACTGTGGAGTCTGTTGAAATTATTATTTCTTAATGTTTTATGCTCACCAGCATCACCCATTGCTTTGAACATTGGGACTGAATTACCCAGCAGCACTGAAGTATGTTTGCAGAGTAAGGTTGACTGGGTGAGTATTGAGTAAATATATAATTATTTATAAACTGGAGGTCAGCTGCTCTGTTATGTAACCAAAAGAAAACTATTTCTACCTTAGAGTGTCCTTGACTCTGAATATCTTAAACCAGCAGTGTCAGAACTGCTGAAAAGATTTGAGTTTCAGGAATGCCTTTCCTTGGTATTTGCATGCACTAAGAGCTGAAAAATGAAGCTTAGGAATTCTAAGATTGTTATGAAAGTTTATGAAGTGTTGTGTGGCATTTATTTCGTCTTCATTGAATTGAAGTCAGCTCTTTTAAACTTAGAGTGCATGTATTCTGTCTTTACTTATGTGTAAATAATAAAATCAGATTTTTTTTTTGTTGTTAGCACATGCACAAATTCGTTTGAGACAGTAAACATCATAAAACTTTATGCTCTATTGCTAGAAGTGCTTGGCTTTGGACATGGAATGAATATGTTTTTCATACTTGAAATTGGTTGTAGTTGTTTGCTGAAAAATGAAGTTTGAAGTCTTCCAACTGGGATGCTTCATGTTTCATAGCCTGAATTTAACTTTCTGTTGATTCTGATTTGAATGTTTTTTCAGAGCATTGATAGATGGGGGTTTTTGTTGGAACAAATGCCTGTTCCTTAATTTTTACTTTATTTTTGTTATCATTTTAGAAGAGTTTTACTAGTCCTTCTTGATTGTATTAAGCTTTCTGCAAGATGCATTTGATTTTAAAAATATAATCAAAAAAAAGTCAAGGTCTTTGGATCCTATTTTTGATCTGACATAGAGAAATTAACACTTGCAGTTACAGCTACACAATTACAGTTGTCTCTTGAGCAGTGATTACTGAGGAGAGCACACTACTCCCTTTTAAATAAGCCTCTGGTCATCAATGTTATAATATTCAGTTTCATCACTATAGCTACATGTAGTTGCATATTGCATTTGTTTGATATTGGTGTAGGTGTATTTTTTGTATTTTTTTAAACTTCTTCTTATCGTAGTATATGGAAAATAATTTTTAATACTTTTGACCATTAACTGTTCCATGGGTAGCCCAGATATCATCAGAATAGTGCCCTAGCAACTCTGCTTGATGAGCACTTTTCAGTTCTTGCCCACTTCCCATCTGACCCAGAGTGATGTTAAGATTCCTCAAAGCTGTAGAGCCTTTTCAGAGCCAAGACAAGCTCTTGAGGATAAACTGCGTTCCAACTTTCCAAAACACTTTCTTCAAAGTTTTGGCAGCTGGAAAATCGTGGCATTATACTGTGGATACTGGGTCTTGATGCTTATGAAGCAAACCTTTTTGCTGAGTGAGAGAATCCCTTTGGTTTTAAGGAAAGTCCTTCCTATTTTTATTATTCCCAAATGTAGCAGCTTGTGGCTGTGTTCTAGGTGGGATAACAGAAAAGGAGGAGATAAATGTGTTTTTTTAAATTCTTTGTAAAAAAATGACTCTGCATTATGTTCATCTGTATTGTTTTACTGAACTATTTCCTTATTGTATGTAATCGAATACATTCTACAGGTTCAAATTAAACTGTGCTACACCTGTTTCTTTTAACTAAGAAACATGTATCTATGTTTAATATGCTTAAAGGAGATAAGCTTCATAACTTTCCTTCCTATTTTAGTCATCTGAAATGACTGAAGTGAAGATCTTAACTCAAACTGTGATGCTCTGTCAACCAAAACAACATGAATCAGGAGCAAAAAAAGGTAAAATACTACTTGGGGAGCTGTGTCAGGACTATTTTCTGGATGGAGGATAACTGAGCTTTGTAGTGATGTGGGCTGCACTTCATTTTTTCTGATCAGCCGGTGCACAGTTTGGAGAGCAATATGAATTTTTTCTACTTTCCACATAGCATTCTAGAGAAGATATGAAAGTTGATCATAATTGAGGTGGAAAACTTCCACTGGGAGAGTTGCTTGCATATAGGGATATAGCTGTCTTAAAAATCTCAAACAAACCCAGCAAAACAAAAAACTGCTACCAACCCTCTAAAAAAAACAGATCCCAAACATAAAAAATTTCTTCCTGCAAAATCCTGGGTTTGTCTAGATTGCTTGTGTGTGTAGAAGTACAGATTTGAGTTGCATCCTTTAGGCTGTTGCAGGGCTCAGTTGTGGCATACAGACTATTGAATGTAATCAAGCTAAAAACTCAGCATGTTGGCTTCCTTGTCCTGTTCTTACTATGCTGGTTCTGAAATAATAGTATTTGGATGGTTAGATATGAATTAATTTTTTTTATAATTAATCCTGGATGATTTGCTTTTGTATCAGTACTGTCCTTAAGGTTTGCTCCTTATGCTTTTCTCTCTCTACTGCCTGCCACTTTACTCATAGAGAATTGGTAGCTTAACCAAGTTAAAATTTACCCCTTTTTTTTTTCCATTAAGGGATAATCTCAGATTTCAAATGCATTCTCACAGTACTTCTCTGCCCTGCTTCCTACCTAATTCTCCATTCTTAAAGCATGTCACAGAAACTGCATCAGTGACTCAGGTTAGGTCATCAGTTTATTTCTTTTGTCTGTGTCTGTGTGATCAGGCATCTGTCTGTAATCTCCAATCCTTAAGTAATCTCTGAAGATGTGATTTGTCATTTTGCTCTTAGTACTCAAAATTTGAAATAATTCATTAAAGTTTTAGTGAGGCTTTTGTATTTTGTCAGTCTGAGGTTACCATCTCTCAGGTTCTTGAGTATTACTTCTGTTCTGTTGTGTATTACCAACTTGAAAATAAGTTTTCATGTAACTTCTTTAAAGCTCAGGTTCATTTCTTCTAGTTTTGATCTTGATAAATAGAAGAGAGTTCTGGTTTTTGGATCTAGTTACATGATGGACTTGTCAAGTTCTGTCTGGTAGTGTTTTTCTGATACTTCCTCATTGACTTGTGGTGAGAAGAGATTGCTTTGTTCTACAAGATCTTAAACAGCTTCTCATCAGATCCTGTTCTCCTGTATAAACCGTCACTTTGGGTCATTTTCAGTGTTAATTGCTCTGTGATGCCTCCTTGAGTCTACTCCACAATTCTCCACACTGTCATTTTTTTTCTCACACTTGTTTTAAAGGGCTTTTGTTTGTTTGCTAATGGTTGTAATCTTTTCCTTCAGAGTTACACAACTTTAGAGGACCTACTATTCAGCTACTGCTTACAAATAAGTCTTTTGTTTTCGTTGCACAGTAAAATTTCTTCTAGAACACTGTGTTCTGCTGTACTTTAGGTTCCAGATAATAATTTCCATTTGATATCTCTTCAGCAGTAGTATGCTTTCAATTACCTGTCTCAGCAGTTCTTAAGTGCAGCATGGGGTTCCCATGAGCCCACTCATTGAGCTTTTTGAGGTCTCTCTGGATGGTATCCTGTCCTTCAGGTGTGTCAACTGCACCACTCAGCTTGGTGTTACCTGCAAATTTGCTGGGGATGAAGCTGTTCCCACTGTCTCTCATTGATGAAGATACTCAACAGTACTGGTCCAAATGTGAAACCCTGAGGGATACCACTCATCACTCACTAAACTACATCCAGACATGACCAATACTCTTTGGATCATAGGATGGTTTGGGTTGTAGGGGACTAAAAGGTGATCAAATTCTAACCCCTGCCTTGAGTGGGGACACCTGCCACTAGACCATGTTACTCAAAGCCCCATCCAGCATGATGTTGAACGCTCCCAGAGATGAGGCATCCATAACTTCTCTGTGCAGCCTTTTACAGTACCTCACCATCCTCACAGTAAAGACTTGTGAGGATGTAACCTAACCTAAACCTAAACCTACTGTCTAACCTAAACCTAACCTAAACCTACTGTCCCTCAGCTTAGGCCATTCCCTCTTTTCCTATCACTACATGCTTCTGTAAAGTCCCTCTCTAGCCTTCTTGTAGGGCCCCATTAGGTACTGGAAGGCTGCCCCAAAGTCCCCCCAGACCCTTCTCCAAGCTGAACATCTCAAGTATCTAAGCCTGTCTTCATAGGAGAGGTGTTCCAGTCCTGTGATCGACTCAGGGACTCTCCTCTGGACTTGTTCTAATATGAGATCAGATGCAATTGTCCAAACAGTTCCTTATCCAGCCCCTGATCTAATCTACATCTCTCCAGTTTAGAGAGAACGATGTTGTGGGGGATTGTGTCAAAGGCCTTACAGAAGTCACCATCTTCATGGGTTTTTAATCAAGGGAGGGAGTAAAAGCAAGATGTGAGTTTTCAGGTATGCTTGTGTTCTTTAAAACTGTTTTTTTCAAAGTTACCTGCATGCCCTCCCTTGGATTCAACAGTTACTGCATCATTTGTGTTCAAAGGCAGGAAGAAATTTGTGTCATGGTTGATACAAGCTTTTCTCTTTTTAATATCCTACAGTCTGAGAAACAAAGACTGTTATCCATTAGGTGACAGTGTAACAATCTTGCAGGAAGCCCATAATTCTGAAAGGAATAAGCTTGTTTGTCATCAAGGACCAGAGATAAAGTTTGCTCCTTCTTTGCCTAATTTCTCTTGTTTCTGCTCTTGTTTGAGAATACCTGCTCAAATACAGACATTGCTAGACATACTGTATCCAAAGCTATGCCATAGTAGAGATAGTGCTATAAACTCAAATGAGAAACCTGCATGTTCTTACTCTTGTTGATTCAGTATACCCCTCAAAAGCATTTCACTGCTATTAATCTGTTTGCCATTTTACATGCTGCAGATTACTTCATTACTTCTTCATTACTTGTAGGTGTTGAAAAACATTTAACTTATTAGCTCCAAAGAGACACTCTGGTTTTGTCATCTGTCCCTTAGAAATAGGTGCCACTTTGGAGTGAGTTATAAACAGGTTTTCTTGTGGGTTTCAAGACCAGTTTGTGGTGTTTCTGCTAATTAGAACAAGATACAGGGAGTCTGTCTGGTGTAAGGTTGGATTCACCTTTTTTCTTCTTTTGTGTTGATTTATAGTGTCAGTTTGATACACCTAAAGTGAAATGCTCTGTAGTTTACTTCAGATTTCCTGATGCAAGATAAGACCTAAATTACTTCTGTTTTTAAAAGTGATTTTTATATTCCATGTGTAGCATTTCTACCATTCTATAAGTTACCAAATATTTTTTCTGAGTTCCCAATCTTAATCCCTCAAACAAGAATGTGATTTTGTATATTCACAGAAAGGATCCAATACAGCAGAGATTTCCTTCTGAAGCTTTCAAATGTTTCTCTCTCTCAGAAGAAACCAGAGTTTCTTCCTGATCACCCAATTGTACTTGAAAAGCCAGTAAGTGCAATTTTTATAGTAAGTGAAGTTACAAAATGGAAGTTTTGATAAGCCATTTGATAGGAAACATTTTCCTTCAAACTGTCAAATTGATAAAACCTTTGAAGGACACATTGTGCAGTTCAGAACAACTTTTGCATGTAACTTCTCTAGTTGATATTTGACATCTTACCCTGGGTAGTACCATGTAAAGGGAAAAGGTTTTTAATTTGTTTTCAGGAAAAAGATCAGATATCTTTCCATTTTTTCAAAATAAAAGAGGACTATCTTGATAAATTTACAGCTTGGTACAAGTCTTAATCCATTGTTTGAGTTGTTAATGCATCAGTGTCCATTACAAAACCATCAATGAGCTCAATGCAGTTTGTATTATCATTATTTTTGGTCTTTTGTTTTGGGGAGAAATTAATAGAAATGAATGATGAATGTGAAGGATATCCATGTGTGCTACCTTAATGTTGTGATGAAATAATCTTCAAATACTTCATATGCTAGGAGAACACATCTACTGAATCACATTCCAGAACCTAAATGTAGGAAAATCATCTGAGTAAACATCATTTAAAATTAGGCTACATACTAGGTAGCTTTAGAGACCATTGGGATGTAGTTCTGCTAGAAATAGGATGGAAAAGTATGTCCACATAATTACTGTGTTGGCCACATTTGCAAGGATTTTTAAACTTCCAAAATTTCTATCTTTTCAAAAAACAAAAATTAACTAATATATTGCCATAATCAGCTTTCTCTGATCTTACTTTTTATGTATTTCTATTTACCCTCAAGATGAAAGCTTTGTTTGAAAACCTGCTTTCAGATTCAGAAGTCTCAGCTCTTTAATTTCCTAACTTTCCCCCCTCTCCCACTACCTGTGTTTCCAAGAGTGGCAAATTTTGATAGTCTGTATGCTTTCAGATGTTTTACATTCCTAGGAAAAAGGAGGGTCCCTACAGAAATCAGTGAGATCACCTAGTTCAGCCAAAATTCCAGCCTGTTGACTGATCACATCTGTTTTTCTGTACAGAAACCAGAGGGGTTGACGAGACACGTGTAAAATTAAATGATGCTTAGAAGTGGCAGAAGGTGGCCTGCAAATAAATTTCTCATGACAAACAGACAATCCTACAGTGTCAGTGAGCTTGTATTTTGGAGCAGGTGGTTTTCAACAGTTTGCTGTTGAACTTAATATTCAGACAATTCATGCCTATTGTAAGACTTTCCTAGTTCTGAATTTTTGAAGCCACTGCTAAAGTATGTGCCCATTTATGAGTAAAAGTTGTATTTTCAGATGAAGAAAACTTCTAGAATGACTTGGACAAGGGAGATGCAGTTGTTACAGTTGGTGGACTGTGGACTGCATTTTTCCTGAAGGACACAGGGTTTTTTTGAGACGTGGGGATCAGGGCTACCAACACATAGCTCAGCATTTGAACAGATGTTACTCTGTTGACACACAATGGGAAAATCTTAGATGAACTCTCTATTATTAATGAAAATAGAACTGTTTGCCATAATAAAAAAAAATTCAAATTGTGAAATGTACATGGAGTAGGAGAGAGTGACAAGCAGACTGAAATGAAAACTTTAGTGATCTGTTATAACTGAAGTAATTTGAGGGTTGGTTTGTCACGCAGGTAAAGAACAAACCTTTCATTGACATCTGCAAGAAGTGACATGTTGTTTGGAAGATCCAAAGTCTGTCAGTGAGGGAGCTACATTTGATGTAGGTCTTCCAAGATTTTTGAAGGTACTTGGGTGCCTGCGGATGGAAGTACGACCCTGTGAAACCTATGAAAATGCCTGTTTCTTCCTGTAATTGCCTGAATGCTTTAAGAGACAAACCTTTAATTTGTAATGCCTGAAATGGTAATATGATTAAAGTGAAAATAAATAATTTTACATATTGGTGTGGCAGAATTTTGTCATTGAATTGTTTGTGTTATGTAGCCATGTATTTTGCCTGACCATAAATTCTAAATAAATACTTGACTGGGACTTTTTGCTTGCTCCCAACTCCCTTTCTCAGAAGTAATGATGTAACAATAAATACTGGCTGTTCAAATCTCAGAGGTCTTAGGATATCTACTCCTCTAGTTTTTGGGGTTTTTGGACAAAACTTGACTTGCTTCTTCTTAGTTTGAAATCTTTGTCTTGACACAAGGTATTTCTTAATATTTTGTAGATACACATACCTTCTTTCAAGGTGTGGAGTCTCTTATGTAATAGTTTCACTAACAAGAGAAATTTTCTCCCATCCTGGATCAGAACAGAAGACCTGCCTATGCATTGCATTCTTTAAAGTTCTTTGTAGATAATTGTCCAGTGTTCTTGACTTTGAAAAGTGAAAGTAATGGGAAAAACTGAGGAAGAAGAAGACAAATTTTAATCCATATGTCTTCTAAATGTGTATTTAGACCCAAAATAGTATCATCTGGATACTGCAGGCGATTTTTTACCCTCTGTCACAAATGACAATGAAAGCTAAATGAGGATGTGTTAAATGACAATTGCAGTGATGCAAAAACCTGTCAAGCTGCATTGGATTGGTGCTAGATTTATTTTCCTGAATGATGCAAATAATTTTTTGTTGGTTAAAAACTACAGGGAGTTTCTTAGAGTGGGTCATATGGATCTTTTTTCCCCAGTATGTGTCAGTTTCTGTGTGTAGCTCTCAAAACTCCTAATGAAACTTCTCAAACTTCTTGTATGATTCATGGAAGTGTTTACTAGTAAATATACAAATGTGAGTAACTGTTATAAAGACATATGACCTGCTACAACTTTTTTCACCCTTCTAGCACCTAATTGACATGAAGCTCTAAAGCAGGTTATTTTAGGAGTGATTTTTATACATTTTTTTCCAGTGAAAAAGAAAAATGTTACAAACCTTAGTGTAGTATGTTGTTTTTCACTTAAGGATTTTCCCTGAATCTGTGTCACATGGCTGTACTTCCTTTGTTGGTAGGTCAGTTGTGACAAAAAACTCCATGGTATACTCTAGCCGAACATCTTGGGAGAGGAAAAACAGCAGCCAGTCGCTCAGGAGTATGAATAGATTTACTTTGATTAAGACAAGAAACCTTTAAACTGATGTCACTTTTGAGGCTAATTTCCGTACCCTTTTAAAAATGGACAGATTGGTAGCTGCATCATACAGGAAAGCCTTGGATTTCAGTGTTAAAAGCATTCACTTTTACTGAGTTACTGTGAGAGAGATAAAGGTGAGATTTATCAGAAATATGTGCCTATAAATTCAGATGTGCAAGTATCTCTGATATCCACGTATGTTGGAGAACCAAGGCCTCGTGAACTTTATTGGCAAAGGGCTTGATTCAGTTACTTAAAGGTAAGCATATGGTGTCATCCAAGACTCTCTGGAATTCCAGTCCACCTGCTGCGTGGGCCTGGCAGAAATGACAGACAAACTCTAGGTAACACATGTCATCCTCAGCTGGGAGCTGGAGAGCAGTTGGTGTCCTCTGCACTAACTCACGTGCACTAGATGCCTTTGTTTAGGCAAATAACTTGCCTCAACTCTACTGATAAAAAGAGCCAAACTGGCTTGGTCGCATGCAGGAACCTAAATGTGATGCCTTTCTTAATCTTGAGCTCAGACCTTGTCATGATTTCTGGAATACAGGACCTTACTGCAATGAAGACTGCTTGTTTGTAGTTGAAATTCTCCCCTTTCAATTACATATGGTAATTTTTTTGTTGAGAAGTAAAACTAGACAAGAAGGTATTTTATTGAACATGGCTTTTAAATTTCTTGTTGTTTGTAACCTTAGACTGCTAAATGAATGGAGAGGGTGGTCATGTAGCATGTAGAGCTTGTCAACCTGCTGTGGAGGTGTGAGGTTACAGTGCGTGCTTGCCCATTCTTGGGCTGGACGACGCACGTCAGATGCAGGCAACGACACCATGACTTGTTAGGGAATCAAGTATTGCTACTTCCAGGTCTTACAGAATCACAGAATATCCTCAGAAGGGACTCACAGGGATCATCAAGGTCCAGCTCCTGGCCCTGCACAGGATACGCTTAGACTCATACTTTGTGCCTGAGAGCATTGTCTGAATGCTGCTTGGACACTGCCAGGCTTGGTACTGTGATCACTTCCCTGTTCCAGTGTTCCACCGCCCTCTGGGTAAAAAGCCTTTTCTTAATGCCTAACCTCAAACTCCCTCACACAACTTGATGCCATTCCCTTGGGTCCTGTCACTGGTCACAACAGAAAAGGGATCAGTGCCTTCTCCTCATGAGGAAGTTGCAGACTGCAATGAGGTCTCCCCTCAGTCTCCTCCAGGCTGAACCAACCAAGTGACCTCAGCTGCTCCTCATACGGCTTCCCCTGTAGGCCCTTCATCATCCTTACGGCCCTCCTCTTAAATAGTTTTATATCTCTTTTAGATTGTGGTGCCCAAAACTGCTCCCAGCACTCGAGGTGAGGCTGCCCCAGCTCAGAGCAGAGCAGGACAATCTCTCCCTTGCCCAGCTGACCATGCTGTGCCTGATGCCCCCCAGAACAGGGTTGGCCCTCCTGGCTGACAGGGCACTGCTGACTCATACTGAATCAACCAGAACCCCCAGATCCCTGGATGTGAGGGCAGTCTGGCTGCAACATCTGTCACCCCACTGATGACCAGGCTGATTGAGCTGGCCTGTCTGGCTTGGTGGGTATCCACTTCCTCCTCAATGCTCCATGTGCATCCCTACCAAAGGCGCACACTGGTTGAAGACGGTGATCTTCTCAGAGATGGTGCTGTTCATCAGTCAAAGGTATACAGTAGCTCTGCCCCCGCCAGAACCAAGCTCCAAATGAGCTCAAGGTTTATGGCTATTTTTGCTGTAACTGCAGTTTCTCTAATGATTTTGCCATGACCTGCCAGAGATCTAAAGAAAGTATTTTGAGTGGTCAGAATATAGAGGTTGTGCAATGTTCAGTCTGAGGATCTGCAGTGACAACAGATAGGCAGACATGTTTCCTCTTGTGAGGGTAAGGATTAAGAGTCTGTCAAGAGGAGATGGTGCTGCCTTGTCTAATTGTGAGCAGAAAATATCCTGGGGAGGTTCTGTATCAGCACAAAGAGTTGTCGCTATGTTTATTCTTTTCATTACTGACTTAGAGCTTCTCTGCAGACATGTATGAAAATGTGTGTTCAGGTTCATACTTCTTTTTTTTTGTAAAATGAGACCACAGCAGCATTAAGTAGTGGTTGTTTATTAATGCAGTAATAAAACTTTTCACAAATACTTAGTCATACATTCAAGACATACTTTTCTGTGACAGTTTGGACTGTCACAGAAATAGTTTATCATAGTTGTCTTATTTCAGTTTTCAGAATGCATTATTTCACCAAACTAGTCACAAGAAGGAAAGGTAATAAATGCACAGTTTTCCAGATTTTAGAGTGGATAAAGTGGAAAAGATTCAATCCATAATGAAAAATGTTATCACATCATAAATTCATCTGTACACTGCAATATGAATGTTAGTGTAATGAAAGACAGTACAACATTAACATTACTTGGAACCACAACTGCTAGTTGTTATTGAGGACCCACCATGATGCTGAAAGAGAGCAGAGTTTATTTATTTGTTAGCATAAATTGCATTTCTTTTTTGACCTCTGGTAAAAATTCTAAATAAAATACCTATAACGTATATAATTTGTTTATCTATGCAGCTAATACTGATGAGAAAAAATACTCAGAATACTGGGAGAGCTGAGTGTAAGTGGTGGGAAGGTAGCTTTATCACAAGAATTAAATCTCCTTTTGATAACATCCAAAGAAGCATTAATGTGTTATAGGTGTGGCTGCATAGAATTAAGCACCCAAATCCCTGAGAGCAAACCAAATAAATCCTCAGTCCTGTGCTGATGTGTGTTTGGTTTTTAAACCAAGCACTACGTTCCCTGGGTGGTTGTGTTAGAATAATGACTTGCTTTCCTGGTGACATTATTCAAATCTGATGGGGTTTTTTACACAGCTCTAGGAATTAATAACTTTTTGTCCTCAAAAGTAAGAGAACTGATGGACTTGTAAAATGTCATTCCCATAAAAAGCTCTGTAATCACAAGATTATAGACAGTGCTGGGTTGAAACTAATTTGTGTTTCTTCCCCACAATCTCTAGCCTTTTGAAATGGAATCTTATGCAGGGAGGAATCACAAGGTTTATGGAAAGAGATGGGAAGGAAGGAAAGAATTGCGACTGCATCTGAGATGCCAAGTGCCCTTAGTAGAGGGGTGTTCTAGGTTACATAGGTTTCACATTACACAAATTCATTAGCAGAACTTGCTTCTTAGTATGAATCCATAAATGCTTCAATTAATGCTATTTTAATGAAAATTATTATTAATGATGAGAAAATAATCAAGAGTCCTACCTGAATTCAGGCTATGAGACTAGTACTCTCTGAAACATTGGTGGATTAATGCATTTCAGCCCCCAAAAATGCCAGATTAGCTATTTATTTCATGGGTTATAGTGTTATAAGTGTTTCCCCTTATTTTCTTTGCCTAAAGGTTGTCTATAATCTTCAAGTCCAGATCTTGTATAAAAATGATGCATTCACTGAATGTGATTCATGCCACCCTGGTAGACTGAGTGAAGCAACCGGGTGAGTTAACAGGTGTGAGTGGTTATAATAGCTTGTGGTTCCTCTTAACTGATGGTAAATTAATTATCTTTAGGATAATACTGGATCAAACAGTCTTGAAAACTTGTCTTCCTGAATCATTCTTGGCCACATAAGTGTATCCTCACTAATTTAAGTTAATTGGTAAAGACTTGTGGGTTATAAACTTTGAATGAATCATACTCAGATTACAATTTGAAATGGATTTAGTTCTTAGCCAGCCAGATGTGTAAAAGAAATTTGGAAGTTCCTTAGCTAGGGTAAATTTGATTTTGAATAGAGCCTATCCATGTTCTAATTGCAGACAGGTTTAGAGTTTTTCCTTCTGATTTTACAGTGATACACTTTAGGGTGTCTAAAATTGTTTTGTAAAGTGTGCTGGCGGGGTTGCAGCCATAATTTTTTACTTCAATATAATTTTCTGTCTTTCAATTACAAATAGATCAGGTGTGGGAAGCTCTTTCCATGAAACAGAGTTCAAATCATTGCACAGATTTCTAAATTACAGGTAATGTATAAAACTGCACAAAGGACTGTGCATGCAATAATTCCCACTGCCCCCCCCGCCAACCCCAGCAAGGAGTGCACAGTGAGAAATGCTGTTTCTATGGTTACTGTCTGCCAGAGTGCTGCAGACTGAAATCCTTCTGAGCAGGCAGAGTAAATGCTTTAATAAGTACTTGGAATCCAATTTCAGACGCTTCCATGTTTAGGCTATTAAAAATTATGTTTACATTTTATTTTACGTTAATTGTACTTTACCTGTGAGTAAACTACCCTGGAACACTGCTGGATCAGGTGCAGTCTCTTGGACACAAAGAATTTTGGGAAAAGACTTCATTGTTTCCTACAATCAAGTTTATCTTAAATCCAGGAATATCCCAGTAAGATACAAGATTTACAGAGATATTTGGTTCATTAACTTCAGTCTCCTGATTCTGCAGGAATCCCTGGCATATAATTTTGTGTCCACATCAGGCTCATGAGGTCTGAGGATATCTTGGCTGGTTTCTTTAAAGGATTAACCCCAGTACAGGAGTACATTTATTTTTCTACTAAGTGGGGTTTTATTATTTTAAATTTAGTCTGTACCCAGACACATAGGAAATTAGGGCTTCATTGTAGTAGATTTGTGTTCCCTAAAATAAAAAGAAATACTGTCCTCTCTCTGTAAATATGGGACTGATGCTTTCTTTGCTTCATCATGCACCTGCACCTGCATCTGTTAACTCTTATTTCTAGGAGAAAGATGTTACATGATCATTGGTTTGTATTAAGAATAATAATTTGGAACCTTTACCACCTTGCTTTTTTATAACACAGCAGGAAGTGTGTACAAGTTGGTTAGTAAGTATCAATTAGTAGTAATTAAGGCTCCCTTCAGTCAATGTAAGTAGGAATTAAAATCTTAATCAGAAAACCTTTTTTATCCTTGAAAAGCTTAGATGGGGTATATTTTACCATTCACAAAAAATAAATGTTGTCTTAAATAGTGTATGTTAGTATCATTTCACACTATGTAAAATAAAGCACTGTGCTGATGCATTTTATATTTATGTGGTTAAAATAAAAAGAAAAAATTGGAGTCCTTTTGTCCTCTATACTTTACCAAAGAAGATCTGAATAAGGGTGATATTATACAATGGTCTTGCATATGGAACACACTAATAGAACCTTTCCCATAGAACAAAAAAAAATGTAATGTGAAAAGTTGATATTTACCAGGGACTAACATTGTTGTGATGAGCTCTGGGGTTTCCAAGAAATCCACGTTACTTCTTTGGAATGCCTTGCTGTAATTCCTTTGAAGGTGGCTAAATAATTGTAAAAAGTAAAAATGTAACAGTGTTTTTAAAGGGCTCAATTTTTTTTTCATGAGCATTATCAGAAATTTCACAATGAGTGCTGCACAGAGATTCTGTGCTTCAAAACTTCCAGTGATAGTGGGAGAGGAGACCAGACAAGCTATGAAGTGCCTGCCTGTTATATTAAACACTGCTTTGCTTCTGTGCAGCTCGCTGTCAGCCTGATGCTCATCTTTTGGTTGTGACCCAGTACAGTGTTGACTTGTGTTACTGGTGTTCTTTAGTCTCTGTGACAGGAAACCCAGTAAAACTGGGGTTTTGTTTGCAAGGAGAGCAACAAAGCTGCAAGAGACTTCTCCACCTCCCTAAGAACAGGTTCTCTTGCAGATTTAGGATCATGGGGTTGGTTTGTTTGAGTGTTTTAACTAAATGTAGGTAAGGACAATCATTTTGTCTCTACTTCAGCTGGTAGGATGTTTAATAATTTCTATTTTGGGCCCAAAAGAGACACTCTTGGAGTCTGTTGGATGGGTTCCTGTGATGTGGTTTGGGAAGTTTTGGGGGAGCTCCCCATAACCATTTGCATGCTGAAGTGTGCTGCGGGCTGGTACATCTGTTTCAATACTTGTGCTTTTTTGTTTCTTCTTTACCATGAAACTGGTGATATTTCTGTCCTGCTGGTTTTCTATCTCTGATGAACTAACATCCACCTGATGCTATATCATTGTGTACTCACTTTCAGACTTTTTCAGTTTTGAATAATCACTGTTGTCTCTCTTAATTTCTAACCTTCAAAACTTTATGTATTACCAAAAAAAAAAAAAAAAAAAGAAAGCAAGCCGTCAGAGTCCTGACACTTACCTATTCCAGGCATTTCCCAGAACTCATACACATTGAAGTGGGAATTACTTGGAAGCTTCTGAATGGAAACACTAAAAATTTCACAACAGAACTAATTTAATGAAACAAAACAAAGTTATTGGACACATACATTTTATTCCTAACTGCTTATGAGTAGGAACAAATACAGTGATTTTTGAAAAAAACTCCACAGAACAAAACAAGAAAATCAAACCCAAAACCAATCCAATTAATAAACTTAACAAATGAGTGATCATAGTGATCCTATACTGCAAATTATCTGAGCTTTTAAAAATAAATCCCCTTGTATATATATTTTATTAATATAGTAATTTCACGATTATGAGCCGCACCATTTTGACTAAAATTTTGCTCCCATCCCGGAAATGCGGCTTACACTCAGGAGCGGCTAATATGTGATAAATTTTCTGAAATTTCCAACCCCAGAAGTGCCAGCCAGGGTGCCGAGTCGAGCACCTGCCAGTAAAACCCAGGATTGTGCGATTGTTACAAATTGGTTACTCTGTTACGCGGTGGGTAGGGCCGGCTCCGTGCCAGCAGCGTCGGGGGGGAAGGAGGCGGGAGCTCCGTGCTGCCATCCCTGCGGCCCAGGGGGGAAGCGGGGGGCTCCCACTCCCACCTGCTGCCGCCACAGGAGCAGGCAGGCTCCACCCCTGCCTGCCGCCGCAGAAGCGGGGGGCTCCTTCCCCTCCTGCCACCGCCATCACGGGTGCCGGTGGGCTCCGTCCCTGCCTGCCCCCGTGGGGCAGCGCCGGGTTGGGGTGAGCAAGCCCAGTGGCAGTGGCGGCCGGCCCCGAGCGGCCCCACCAAGCGGCCCCACCAAGCTGGGCCACCCGGCCCCGTCGGCAGCCCCGAGCGGGCCGAGCCTGCACAGCCAGAGCTGAGCCAGTAAACCCCGCCATGCCATGATTCTGTGACTATTTGGCAACTTTGTTGCACGCGGGTCCTCGCTGTGAACGACAGAGTGGCTTATAATTGGGTCCGGCTTGTGTATGGACAAAGAACGAAATGTTGCCAACACCCAGAGATGCGGCTTATAGTCAGTGCGGCATGTAATCGTGAAATTACTGTAATTTTTTAAATTGCTCCAATAGTGTAATTTATCGAAACAAATGCTAAACAGATAATTAATCAAACAGCTGTTCAGGGAAGATCATCTAATAAGTACAAGTTATCCTTTTTTTGAGAGATGCATCAGTGTCATAGAATTTAGGTGCTTTGAAAGCAAATGGAGTAAATGAAGTGTATGCATAATGGAGTGTAAGCCAGATAGGCTGATATCTGCTGCAGATATGCTTTTATAATAGTATTTTTGTGTACTAGTTACTTGTTCTTAAATTATTCAAGAAACAGTTTGTCAAGACTGAAAAATGACCCACAGAATATCTGTTGATCCTCTACACACAATTATCCTGCTCATTATCCTGAGCATAAAATCTTTATAGCATGTAGGGTGTTAATTCACTTGGGTACTCATTCACTTGGGTGCTCAAACTGGTGTTTAGATAAGTAGCACAGAAAGTGTATGTGCAGATTTTTCCACGTGCCCAAGTGTGAGATTGCTGACCTCAGTAATGATGTACTTGAAAACTGGTCTCAACTTATGCTTCATAATGTTTTATGATTTATTGGTTTTCTCCTACTGTATGTGAAAGTGCATGGTAAAATAGCAAAAATATCAAAAGCTGCTGGAAAAAACAATTAAATTGCTGTCAATTAAAGCTACAGCAAAACCCATCCATTAGGTGGCATTACAGACTTGCCTGCAATGCCTGTAAACTTGGGAAAGAAAGGAACTTTCTGCCACCATTTCTTAACTTGCATTCTGCAGTCATGTAATCTCTCTTCCCCGACATTCTGCAATCAATACAGATGTCAATATAAATGTTTTGTGGGATGTTCATTTCTGAGAGGAGACCAGGAGGACTTCTCCCTGGGCTTTTTTCCATCTCTTGGCCAACAAGAGAATTTTATTTTCATCAACAGTCTGCCTTTACAAGTGAACTACTGCAGAAAGATCACTCTTCTTCCAGCTTAATTTTTCTGCTCTATGTGAACACTACTGATAAAATCCTAAATGTGAAAATCTCATAGTAACAAGACTCATAAATTAGGCATGTGATAGGCAGTTTTTGAAGCCCTTGAATATTTAGGAAGATTCTGTATCATGTACACATAACAAAAGTAACTTTTCATAATGGTCTGTAGTATGTATCATAGTAGATCTCTCCACTATGTTAAATTTAGAAATTAAATACAGAGGTAAGCCATTAAATTGATTCTTAACCCAGTTCTAATGTTTTATTAATTCTAAAAGGAGCAAAGCAGAAACACAGTTTCATTGGAAATTTTGCTTTTTAATTTTTTGAATTCTTTATTATGAATTAAAATTTTACAATGACAGCCTAAATGGAAGATTCTGAAAGCTGACAAGCAGAGAACTGGCAAACAAGTTGATAAGTTGCTCCTTTGCTAGGTGAGCACAAATGAAGGTTGACAAATGAATTTTCCAGTAAGGAATATCAGCCTAGGAACTTCCAGAAGTCATGAATTGATGACCTGGAGAGCTAACAAGCCTGAAAAGATTGTTTAGCACTTTTGGGGTGCACAGTCATGTGATAGTACCTAAAATGTGCACATTCTGACATCTCTTTCTAGTTTGAGGTGTCTTTGAAAAGCTCTGACACACATAACCCACCAAGAAAGGTGTCATAGGTTTTCTCTTCATAAACAATCCTCGTTATTAAAGAAAAAAGACTACATTTCTTCCTTCAGCGCAAGGACAGTAACACTGTACTTACTGCAAGCAGCCACCTTGAGCAGAAGCAGATTCCACGTACTGCCTCAGAGCAAGACGGAATTCCTCCACTTTTTCTTCTATCACAGACATTTGGTGCTGAACAATCATTATGTGCTGATACAAAACCATTACAATATTACTGATGAAACAGTACAAACCACAATCATAAAAGAAAACCCAATAAAGTTCCCTTGAAGTTTGAGGTCCCTGTTCTAGTGATCTGAGTGGAGAAGTAGAAATATTCAAGCATGACTTTTATGTGTAGGATGAGTGTTCACTTCAGACATTTGTCCAAACTCTGGAGCAGAGTCTTTTCAGAAGAAGGCAAAGCAAAGGTTGATCTTTGAGATGTTCAGTAATAAAGTCAGTGTGTTATCTCCAGAGGCTGGAGATAAGAGCATATCCACACAATCTGCACTGGATGCGTTGTTGCTTTCATAGTTTTTACCTTTTAGAGCCCTGACCCTAACCTGAGTGAGATGCCTAAGATAGCCCATGTTAAGTGATGAATAGAGAGGGGGTTTTCCCTCCATAATTCTGCAGGAAAATAAACAGTCTTTCTAAACAGGACTATGGAAACAGTCAGCAGAGCAGAAGACGTATTTATCCTGAATTAATATAATTATCATTTAGCTCTTTCAAGTAGTTTATTAATTGATTAATCTGTTGAAGCTTGTCAACTTTGCTAATGGAATATTTAAAGCAACACTATGTGTTTCTTAATGAGTACAATTTAATTGGTTTTTGACTTGTTTCTGCCTTGATTATGAATATTTTTATACCATGGATTATTAGCACTCTGTGTTGCAATACTGCATAATCTCATTTAAAAAAATATATATATAATGCAACTCCTGTGATTAAATAATTTTTTCATGTGTATTTGTAAGGTTCAAATGAATTTAGGAATGTTAGCATATATGGGATATATGTAAGTTTGTTTCTGGTCACAATTTTGGTTTTGTAGGTTGTAATGAGCATGAGATACTCTTCCATTTTTCCTCATAGTATTTCCTATAGCAGTTTTGGGAGGAGGGGGGCTGTACAACAATGGTTAAAGCATGCATGCAGCATTTGGAGCTGAGAAGCTACTACCCCATAAACATTGCTGCCAAATTTGATAAATCTTCTTATTAATGGAACATTTTTGTCCTTATGTATGTTAAGGTTTTGGCTCACTCTATCCTTTGAAAACAATGCAAAAATTTAATAAAAATGTTCTGCCCCCATATTGTAAGTTTTGTTCTGTTGCCTTTTGCTAACCGAAATGGATTCTTATCGCAGGAAAAAGTGAGGATAAAGATTTTTAAAATTCTTTTTTTAACAAAAGAGATGAGGTGTGGTCTCAGTATCTGGTGTTTAAAATAAAATGTCAAAGTCATTATCTTGAACAGTACTTACAGATCTTGCATTTTCATCCAAAACTTCCTCTTCAAGCGGCTCAAGCTTTAGGTCCTTTGAGGCAATTGAAAAGAAAATAAAAATTGTAAGAAGAGTCAATACTACAGCTGTATTCCCCTCTTACATTTTTAACAAGCTATTCCAATAACTAGATTCTGCTCTACCTTAAGAAGTTAAATCCCTTCTTTATTAGTTCTAAGTCAAACACAAGTGTTTACAAGATCTTGCATGCCTCAGTGGTTAATTCCAGCCCAGGCTGTCTTGTAAAGTTTTATTTATAGTGCTTGGCAGGTGATTTTTCATTTTAACAAATCTGCTTGTTCCCAGATGTATGTTGGACTTAATTGAGAAAAGACAGACATCCTCTCAACTTGTCACAGGGACTGTGGAGATGAGCAAGAATGGTAATTGGAAATTAACTATCAGCTACTATTGTGCAATCATAAAACTTTACACAGAAGAAACTTCCTTGCAGGGAGTTGAATTGAGAGAGATGTGCATGACGGTCCAAATCAGCTTTCTGAACTGCTGCCCTTGCTGTGAGGATGGCCTGGGCAGCAGCAGAGAGAGGTCTGTGACTGTACCTGGTACACAAACTGTGCACTTCAGGAATCAGTGATTCACACAAACACCAACCAGTAGCACACACAAAATCATTCTTTACTCGGCAGGCACATGCACTGCCTCCTAACCCAGTGCCATTATGATATTCTGAAAAATATATGTATGCCTGAAAAAAAAAAAGGGCAGATTGATTTGCAATAAGTAGCTGGAGCAAAACACACTCTGTTAGTGGTGCTTCACTTCTCACTGAACACAGTTCTTGTGCAACAAAGAGAAAAAATTTCTTCCACTCCCAGCGTGGGTGAGGATTGATTAACCTCAGGTAGCAGCTGTTCTGCCAGCACAGATGCTGTACTCACTGAAAAGCCAACCAGAGATGTGCAGGTAGAATTCAAATGAACAGAGGACCTCCATCAGCAGCAGGTGGCAGAGCAAGGCAGGAGTGAAGTGTTCAGAAACTGCTGTGTAGTTAAAGTCATGAAATGTGTGTGTGAAGGGAAAGACAGACAGCTTTACTGTCAGTGGAGACACTTCGGATAAAAAATCTGAGGGAAAAATGTGTATCCCTGAAGTGAAAGTTCACTTTCACTGCCATTTTTTTCTCAAGAAACATATGGGAAAAGAGAGGAAAGGAATAACTCAAGGAAGTACTGCAAAATTTCTCTAAATGTAGAACGTAGTAAGAAAATAATTGTTTTCTTTGCCAGTATATGTAAATTTAGAACTTGAGTGAAAATAGACAAATGAGAGGACTGACTCGTGCTCAAATTCCCCTTTGACAGAACACAGCAGAGGACTTAGATAATATTAAATCTACCCTTCACCAGGTAGCTTTCCAGTAGGAACACTGACTCATAACTTGCTGTGCAGCTCAGAACCAGGGCTTTAAAATGCCTTTGCAATCCTACCTCTCCTCACCTGAGAAGCTGTGGCTTCTGAAATTGCCTTTTATCATGATTGTGCAATCCTTTCTAATCTGTTTCAGAGCAAAGTCAAAAAGAGGGGTTTTAGTAGCTGCTGAAAGGCATCTGGTATTTAATGCCTCTCACAGTCAGACCTGGCTGTGAGATACAAAATCAAGCAGATGCAAAGTTAGACACAGGTGGATATAGATTGTCTACTGCAAAAATTAGACTTATGTAATTTCTATGTTTGATTAATCCGGTTTTATATAGACAAAGAGGTAATTATGGGAGATCTATGACCTGCTATTGTTTCCCTTTGGCACTGAGCTCCTTTTCAGTCTGAGGTTTTCTATCACTTGTCTGCAGGAAATTCAATCATTTTATAATCTCCTTGTTGTAAGTTTATTTACCACAAAATGTTTGGCTGCTTTCTGTAACATTTGTGTCGCGTTATTGCTGAATGGCAGCTTTCTTTCCTTTTCAAGTAACATTCTTTAAAATGTTTTCTTTTGACATCAGGCCATGTCAGGTGGCAGCTGTGGCAGGGTGGTGAGCTGCTGTTTCCAAAGCAGAGTGCAGAGTAAAGCCAGACTTACCTTTCATGGTGGACTTTGACATTTCAAAATCCAATTTATATCTATTCAGAAAAAGATCAAGTTGCTACAAAAATGCCACTAATGTGGTAACTGTATAATTGCCTTTCTCATGCAGAAATGAGCTCCAGGAGGAAGCATTGGACAGAAGCTCACGGGTATTCCCTGGCCAGAGCTCCCTGGACTGAGCAGACCATGAGGAGCTGCAGAGCATGGCAAGGAGCAGAGTGAGAAGCTGTAACACAAGTCATGGACAGTGCCACAAGGAATGGCTGAATTTCACAGCTCGTTAAGGAGAAGTGATGCGAGAGACTGTCAGACTGCAGGGATAACCAAAGGGAATGCTGGGCTTCTTTGGAGCAAGGCCAGTGTGCTGGGGGTGGCCATATGCAGCTAATCAGTAAGAAGGCTGAGGTAACAGAAATACCAAACTGGGACCAAAGGGGAAAAGTAATTAGAGGTAGTTTTTTCATTTGGGAGAGAGGGAAGCAGAGAAGGTCAGTATGCTTCTCTTGCTGAGCCATGCGCCAAGTCCTCACCATTTATTGGGGATTTTTCGCTAAATCTCTTACATAACTATTTTCTGTGCTACTGAACTCAAGTTGGACTAGTGGTTGAGTAACAGGAGACATTGTTCTGCCATGACACAAGGTCTGATCCAGTGCCTGGGTAAGAGGTATGGATCCAGCCACAAACACTAGAGGACAATATTCACAGGGGAATATCCCAATCAGCTAAAAAGGAAGAACAGAATCAGGCTGTTTCATGTCCCTGGAGTGCTGCCTGTGTGTGTGTGGCTGCTGGTCAAGAGACCCCTGCCAGTGTCTTTGGAGTACAGGCACAGTTTCAGTGCTGATGAGCACTGACCTGAGGGGAGGAACAGCATCCGTGCACTGGGACTGGAGCTACTTCTGGGTCTGAGAGCTCTGCAACCCAAAACCTCACTTCCAGTGGACAAGGAGGAAGAAACACCATGGGTCTCAAATCCACTGAATTCAGCCACTCCTCTAGTACCTATCTGAAATTGTCTGTCTGTCCTTCAACAGGAAAACTTAGTGCAGAGAACAACTCAGGAAATTGTTGGATCAGATGGATCACTTGTCAGACTCCTGGAGGGCTCTGCTTTGGTGTGGGAACTATAGGTGGTTTTTGGGCTCTGGGAGTTGCTGTAGCTGGCTCCCAAGAAGGATTTGCATCAGATCTTGGTTTAACTGTATTGACAAGGAAACTGGTTTAATCTTATTAATGAGTATTCTCTGGAATTCTGGAAAGGAGGAAACAAAACTCTGTCAAATTTTCATGAGAAAGTTTGGAGAGGAAGAGGAAAATATCAGATCCTAAAAGGGGAAGGTTGCAGCACGTTCCCCCAAACAAGTATAATTAAATACATTAACATCCTCCAGTCATATAATAATACAATTTTTCACATCTTTGTAAAAAGTTGAATCTGGTGATGGGAGGGGGAAAGGGAAGCATGGAAAAACAATGTCATTAATAGGAAGGAGGAAGGTGAGAGAAAAATGTAGGCATTTAGTGAGTGTTAACTCTCTTAGGTAATGTTGCAGCTGGGACATTGAAAACATTAGTGTTTTAAGGACGGCTTTACTGAATGAAGAAACAAGTGAAAAAGTCCACACACCTTCTTTTCCAGTCTATCTATTAGCTTCTGGAGTCTGTTTATCTGGATCACCCATTGGCTGTCTTCTTCAATCCAACCTTTGGAAAAGATAAATGATTAACATTTATAAAATGCTACTAAGTTGCTAGTACATAGTGTATTCCTCTATTTTACAGATTAAAAAAATTACCCTGCAATTTATTTGGCTTCTCAAAGATTGTGCTGCAACTAGTTCAATGTTCATTTAGGTGAAACTAATGGTAATGGAAGAAAGTTCTCCATCTCCACTGCAGGTATATTCCTGTCTGGGTAGTGACATGATCACAGAATCATAGAATGGTTTGTGTTGGAAGGGACTATAAAGATCATCTAATTTCAACTCCCCTGCCATGGGCAGGGAACCTTCCAGTAGATCAGATTGCTCAGTGCCCCACCCAACCCAGTCTGATGTCATTCACCAAGGGTGGAGCAAGACTATACTGTTCCAGAAAGCACAAGTGTCTGGGCTGTGAGGATGATGAAGGGCCTCCAGGGGAAGCCACACGAGGAGCAGCTGAGGTCACTTGGCTCATTCAGTTTAGAGAAGAGGAGACTGAGGGGAGAGCTCACTGCAGTCTGCAACTCCCTCATGAGGGGAAGAGGAGGGATGGGTCCCATCTCTTCTTGCTGGTGAGGGTGACAAGCACCCAAGGGAATGGCATCAAGCTGTGTCAGGGGAAGATTAAACTGGATGTCAGGAAAAGGTTCTTCACCTAGAGTGTGGTTGGGCACTGGAACAAAGTCCCTAGGGGAAGTGCTCATGGCACCAAGAGTTCAAGAAGCATTAGGACAATGCTCTCAGGCACGTGGTGTGATTCTTGGGGATGGCACTATGCAGGACCAGAACTTTAATGATCCTTATGAGTCCCTCAACTCAGGATATTCTGTGATTCTGGGAGTCCCTCCAGTGTCTCTGGAAAGTTTTGTTTTGCTGAAGTCTCATGAAAATTGTCTGCCAAATGAAAAGGATAATACTCACAGAAACAAATATGTGCATTATTAAGGAAAAGGACAATACTCAAAGAAACAAATATGTGCGTTATTAAAGCAGTTCCTGACATCACCCACCATGTAAATGTGTACATAAGAGAATGCTTTAAGGAGAGAGGAAGGTTATTTATCAGAAATTGAAGATTTTTCACTAAATGTTCTTGTTATGCACATTTATTAACCTTCTCATTTCTCAGCTGAGAGTTCTTGTGGCACTTGCACATATTTTGACCAAAGAAAGAAATCCTAATGCTGAGAACATACCACAGCTGTGGTCTGTAGAGGAGGCAGGGTGTGGATTTACCTGAACAAGTACATAGGCTGAAGAAATGCTGGCCTGAGCCTTGAGTGCATCTACACACCAGTGTTACTAAGCATGTGGGCAGCAGGCAGTAAGCAGGAAAACCAAGTGCCAAGACAAACACAAATCTTGTGTAGGAAAGTAGACAGCTGCCAGCTATCAGTAGAACTGTGGAGGAAAATGTCAGCTCTTTAAGATTACACCAGTAGAGTAAGTGGATTTGGTAGAGCTTGCATTTGTTTGAGTTCTTTCTCGATTAGGAGTGCAGCTACAAGGCATTGTGGCCTTCCTTGTTAGGAACAGCATCACCTCACAAGAGACCAAACATCATCCTGCACCACTGCTCTCAATGAGCAGCATCCTCTGGTGAGTGGCAGAAGTCAGTCATGAATGTGGTGACAGAAAGGCCCCCAGGAGAGGGTTTAAAGGGAAGAGGTCAGCACATGGCTGCAAGCAGTGACTGGTGAAGAAGTGAGCTAGACCCATTACACATTTGTTGTTTCAGTCATCTTTACCCCTTGATTCTGGGACAATGCCACTAAGCACAAAGATGTCTTCACTGCAGCCTCATGCTTAACGTCACTGCTTCTAAAGAATCCCATTCACCAAAGTACTCTATCATTTTCCAAAGCAGAAATGCTGCTGCAGAGTTCTTTTCTTTTTGTATTATCTTACATGAAATATTCTTTTCTTTCAGGTTTTGTGTTTTCCCTTTCTGTTTATTATTTATTCCCCTCAGCTGAGATGTGAGTCATGGCAGAGAACTTGGTTGTATATAAATTGTAGCCTTCAGCTTTTCATGCATATCTGCAGGCAAAAAAGATTACAGTAAGTTCATGATTATAAGCCGCACCTGATTATAAGCCGCACTTCCGGGTTAGGACCAAAATTTTAGTAAAAATGGTGCGGTTTATAATCGTGAAATTACTGTACCTAAAAATGTTGAATCAATCCAAAACACACAGTTTGGCCCACAATTAAGTTTTTTATCTTTTATAATTTCAGATCTATGGCTATGCATTAATTTCCCTCAGCTTCCTCAGTTTTCAGTTAATAACTTCTATATTAAGTTGAAATTGTCTTCCTTCAGTGAAGCATCTCAGTTAGTTACATGTCTAATTTAAATTTTTGAGAGGAAGATATGTGTGTATTTTTCTTTATGTGTGTGTATGCATGTATTTTTAATATCTTTAAAATGTGAAATACCATACCTATGCTAGAATAAGGGTTATTTGATGACAGGCTGTTGTTCCTCTGAAGCCTTCGCGCTAAGCGTTTGCCTGGCCACTGAACTGAGAGCACTTCTGGTTTTGCTGGATCTTTTCTGCACAGAAACACAGGAGACTTCTTAAGGAAAAATGTGGATGAGCTCTTCTCTCTCTGTTCTCAAAAATTCATGTTGCCTTTTGAATTAAATAAAAAGAAATACCTATTGAGAGCCCTGAATTATTTTCGGGATTTTCACTAACTCATTGTTTTGATTAGGTCATTAAAGAAGTTAAGAGGGTTAAGATGGCATAAACCTAAATCTTTGAGGGAGACAAATCTCAAGGTCAGTGTCAATCAATGATGTGGTTCTGACCTGACCTAAGTAATCGTTCACAGTTTCTTCATTCACAGCAGTTTTGTAGCATCCCTGCAGAGGAGCTCACATGAATAGAGGTACACAGACACTGTGCATCTTGGTGCACCCTCAGACTTTCAAAACCTGCTGGATTCCCACAGTCAAGGTGCTGGCACAAAACCACAAGTTATTACTCCTGTACTTCAGGGACCTCAAACCCAACAGCAAAACAAACAAGAAAATGACATTGCTAACTGAAAAAGAAAATTACATTTCCAACAGAAAGATCTTAAGATTTTCTTTGTCCATACCAACAGTTTGTATTTTGCTTTCCCTGTTGTCTTTAACAACAGTATACTGAGGGAAAAATTCCATTCAGCCAAGTAACTTTTCAAAAATATTTTGATCCTTGATTCTACAAACCTTCATCATGGAGATCATTGTACTAAATTCAGCTAAAACCCTTGGATGGATAAAGGCTACCCAGGTGATTGAGAGTTTATGGAGCTAGATGTTAACTGAGAATATGGCCATATATTCTAGGAAGAAGCTGTGACAAGCAAAAGCCTGGCTATTTCTTCTTTTAACATGGAGATCATTGTGCATGAAAAAAAAAAAATCATCAAGCTGGAAAAAACAAACAAAACAGTTAGCCATCTTAGTGATTTCAAAGCTTTTTATATTGCAGCGGTTGGCTTTCTACATTTCATATTAAAGTGTCCAGGGACTTAAAAAGAAGTCAGGAGAACCTAGAATGCACCAAAACGGTTGTCCTACAGGCAGCCCACCACAGGATCACATGCATTTAATTTCAGGAAAACTCCTGTTAGTAGGTTCCTATAAGGAATAAAAAGTGTACCCTTATCTCTGCAGTCATTCCCTAGATCAGATTTCTGGTGAAATGCAAAGCAGTGTTCTCACTCCTCACCCACCTCCTGCAGCTGAAGAGGGCTTTGCTCACCTCTCCTGCCGGCTCTGCTGCTCCGTGGTCTCCATGGCACACTCCAGGGAGCTCTGCAGGGATTGCAGCTGGTTCAGTGTCTCCCTCAAAAGAAAGCGAGTCACAAACTGCTCCAAATTGGAAGCTTCCTGATAGTCCTAAGAATTTCATGGAAAAAACCCCAAAAGGTCAGGCTTTGTTTACGAAATTAGAAATACACGAGGGAAGGCTCAGAATTCATTCAGAAAGGAAGCAGGTTGGATGTTTCCATGTTTATATATGTAAACCATGTAAGCAGCCTTTGTGGATGGACAGAAAGATCTCTGAATTTTCAGGTGTAGACACAATTCCCACTCAGACTAAGAGGCCCAGGTACACAGTGACAAACACAGTTTCTACTCCAAAAAAGACCCTTTTCTTTACATCATTAACTCCAGCTGATGGCAGCACCACATTACTTCTGAAGTGTGGAAAAGCCAAAATAAGACTGACAGCTGCAGAACTGAATTGAGTTTTAATTCAGATCCACTCTTGTGAAAAGATGTTCTCAAGCCCACTGGCCTGTCTCAGATATTGAATGTGGGAATAGTCTTTGAGCAGGGCACATGCTTAGGATACTCCCCTGAAAAATCCCACTAGCAGCTGGCTGAAGGACTGTGCCAGAGAGGTCGCCTTCTGAATTTAACAGTCTTTGAGTGATTTTTGTTCCTTTAATTTAATTATTTTTGAAACTGTATATGTGTATATTTAAGAATTTCATTAAATGCATCTAAATTTGATTTAAACTAGTTTGGTTATTATAAACGTTTGTACCTATGCTTAGCAATTTGTAGTAGTTCTTTGAATAATGACATTTTCAATGTATTGCATGTATCAAATTTTTTTTTTTTTTTTGGTGTAGATAATTTCAGAAATCAATTTTTATGCCAGTTCTCTCCCTGGCCCAATAAATTACAGTAAATTCACGAATACAAGCCGCACTGAGTATAAGCCGCATCTCTGGGTGTTGGCAAATATTTTGGTTTTTGTCCATAAATAAGCCGCACCCGAATATAAGCCGCTCTGTCGTTCGCAGCGAGGACCCGCGTGCAATTAGTAACAGAACCGCGGGAGGGCGGGGTTTACTGGCTGAGCTAAGGCTGTGCAGGCTCGGCCCGCTAGGGGCCGCTGACGGGGCCAGGTGGCCCAGCACGGTGCTGCCGCTCGGGGCCGGCCGCCGCTGCCACTGGGCTCGGTCACCCCGGGTCGGCGCTGCCCCGCGGTGGCAGGCAGAGACGGAGCTTCCCCCGCTCCTACGGCAGCGGCGGCGGGCGGGGACGGAGCTTTCCCGCGCCCGTGGCGCCGGCGGCGGGCGCGGACAAAGCACCCCGCCTCCTCCCCGAGCCGCGGCAATGGCGGCGCGGGGCTCCCGCCGGCTCCCCGAGACGCGGCAATGGCGGCGCGCACTTCCCCCACCCTCCCCGGCCCCGGCAATGGCGGCGCCCCCCCCCCGTCGGCTCCCGGAGCCGCGGCAATGGCGGCGCCCCCCCCCCGTCGGCTCCCCGGGCCGCGGCAATGGCGGCGCCCCCCCCCGTCGGCTCCCCGGGCCGCGGCAATGGCGGCGCTTCCCCCCCGTCGGCTCCCGGGGCCGCGGCAATGGCGGCGCTTCCCCCCTGTCGGCTCCCCGGGCCGTGGCAATGGCGGCGCCCCCCCCCCTCCTCCCCTGGGCTGCAGCAGAGGAGGAAAGAGAGCTCTCCCGCCTCTCTCCCCGCCCCCCGTGCTGCCTGCAGGGAGCCAGGGCGACACGGTAACACTGTAACAATTGCGAAATGCCGGCTTTTACTGGTCGGTGCTTGGCTCGGCACTCTGGCTGGCATGTCTGGGGTTGTAAATGTCAGAAAATTATTAATATATTAGCCGCACCCGACTATTAGCCGCACTTCCGGGTTTCCACCAAAATTTTTGTCAAATTGCTGCGGCTTGTATTTGTGAAATTACTGTATGTATTTCCATGGCTGGGGTCAAATTGGACATTTCTGGCAAGTCCAGGCCTCCAAAAACCCACTGTGTTCCCTTCCAACCATGCCCAGAATGTGATTCTGTGATTTGGCAGTTCTGCAGTAATATGTAGGTAATGCTTTGTGAGGGGAGCCACCTTTACAATAATATAAACATCCTCTTTCTTTTTTTCTCATGAATAAATGTACCAGAGAGAACAGAACAGACCCCTAGATCTTCTGCTTACTGTGTTGAGGTTGCATCAGGAACAGAGATAGAAAATAGATTTATATCTCTTAAGATCTGAACGAATTCATTGGCTCGTCACTCAGATGGTCTTGAAAACCTTTGGGCACAATTCAGTCTAAAACAGTTTCATACAACATGAGGTGCCTTCAATGAAAGATTTCTTTAGTCACCACATCTGAAGAGAGATGATGGTCCCCTACCTTCAAGCTTTAAAGAGGACCTGTCACTTCAATGGTGTTGCCTCCTACACTATCTGAGAACCCATCTGAGTATTTTTGGCAATGCATATGGGTATTTTTAAGGTATTCCATGTTCTTTCCAATGTGAATTACAGCTGAAATGCCTTTCTGATTTTTAGACTTCTCTTAGAATATTTCCATATACGTGTTTGCAATCAGAACACAAATATGTTTTGAAATTCGAATGTAAAATGAAAGGTTGTCACGTAATATCTTTAAAAGCATTTTGCTCTCAAATGAGTGCAATCTTTTCACAATACATGTTAGTAAGTTAGTTCTTGTTGGAAGACTTCTGCCACAGGAATTTCAGAGGTGGTGTTGAATCCCCCATGAATCATCAGAAGCTACTTTTGTAGCCAGAAGCTTCGTGGTTTTCTACATTTATTTCTTCTGTCTTCAGATTAATCAGCTGTGAGTCACTTTCCAGAAAATAATTTTCATTTATACAATTTTAAAATAAATGCTCATGAGAGCTTGTCTGTTTACCTGAGGGACTCACACCAGTCTGTAAATAATGTTTATGGCAAGCTTTTTATGATTACTTAATCTTTTTGTGCAATAGGAAAGTAGTTATTTTATTTTTCTTCTAAACTGTCCCATTATAATTGATAAAAAACTTCTGTGAACCTGACAGATCATTTGATTTCCAAAAATTTTGATTCTCTGGCAAGTTAGAAGAACATGTGTGAATCTGTGAAGCTTGGACAGATACAGTAATTTCACGAATACAAGCCGCACCAATTTGACCAAAATTTTGGTGGAAACCCGGAAGTGCGGCTAATATTCCGGGGCGGCTAATACATTAACAAAATTCTAAAAGCTGCCAACACGGAAGTGAGAGCCCGCGGCAGCCCCAAGCCAAGCTGGAGCCCGGCCGGCCCCGGCATTGGTGGGAAAGCCTGGCAGAGGCGGGGCCAGCAGTGTGGGGGGCGGGTGGCAGAGCCCGGGCCAGCAGGGCGGGGGAGCCTGGGAGAACTGGGGCTAGCAGTGCAGGGGAGCATGGCAGAAGCAGAAAGGCCGGCGGGTGGGGCTGCCTGGCAGCGGGGGAAGCCCAGCAGAATCGGGGCCAGCAGCATGGGGGAGCCCAGCGGTGCGGGGGCCTGCAGTACCGCCCAGGGCGAGGAAACGTGGCGGCGGTGCAGACGGGAGGGGGCGGCCGGCGAGCCCGGCGGCGGCAGCCCGCCGGCAGGGCTAGGGAACGCGGCGCGGCGCGGCCGGCGAGCCGGGCGGCGGCGGGCAGGGCTAGGGAACGCGGCGCGGCCGGCGAGCCGGGCGGCGGCAGCCCGCCGGAAGGGCTAGGGAACGCGGCGCGGCCGGCGAGCCGGGCGGCGGCGGCGGCAGCCCGCCGGCAGGGCTAGGGAACGCGGCAGCGGGGCGGTGCTGACGGGAGAGGGGGGCCAGCGAGCCCGGCGGCGGCGGCAGTGGCTGGCCCGCCAGCAGGGCGAGTATGTAAACAGCGCAGCGGCGAGGCGGCCGGTATGCCTGCCAGCGGCGGCAGTGGCTGGTCCGCCGGCAGGGCGAGTACGTAAACAACGCAGCGGCGAGGTGGCCGGCATGCCTGCCAGCGGCGGCAGTGGCTGGTCCGCCGGCAGGGCGAGTACGTAAACAACGCAGCGGCGAGGCGGCCGGCATGCCTGCCAGCGGCGGCAGTGGCTGGCCCGCCGGCAGGGCGAGTACGTAAACAGCGCAGCGGCGAGGTGGCCGGCATGCCTGCCAGCGGCGGCAGTGGCTGGTCCGCCGGCAGGGCGAGTACGTAAACAACGCAGCGGCGAGGCGGCCGGCATGCCTGCCAGCGGCGGCAGTGGCTGGCCCGCCGGCAGGGCGAGTACGTAAACAGCGCAGCGGCGAGGCGGCCGGCATGCCTGCCGGCGGCGGCAGTGGCTGGCCCACCGGCAGGGCGAGTACGTAAACAACGCAGCGGCGAGGCGGCCGGCATGCCTGCCGGCGGCGGCAGTGGCTGGCCCGCCGGCAGGGCGAGTACGTAAACAGCGCAGCGGCGAGGCGGCCGGCATGCCTGCCAGCAGCGGCAGTGGCTGGCCCGCCGGCAGGGCGAGTACATAAACAGTGCAGCGGCGAGGCGGCCGGTATGCCTGCCAGCGGCGGCAGTGGCTGGTCCGCCGGCAGGGCGAGTACGTAAACAACGCAGCGGCGAGGCGGCCGGCATGCCTGCCAGCGGCGGCAGTGGCTGGCCCGCCGGCAGGGCGAGTACGTAAACGCAGCGGCGAGGCGGTGCTGACGGGAGAGGGGGGCCAGTGAGCCCGGCGGCGGCTGCAGCACCACCCGGCCGGCCCCGTCAGCAACCATGAGCGGGCCGAGCCTTCCTGGCCCCGCCCCGAGCCAGTAAAGCCCGCTATGCCGCGATCCTGTTACTAATTGGCCAATTTGTGAAAGCTGCGCACGGATTCTTGCGACGAACGTAAGTGCGGCTAATATTCGGGGTGCGGCTTATCTATTGACAAAGACAGCAACATTGTTGAGGCACCGGAAGTGCGGCTTATAATCCGTGCGGCTTGTATTCGTGAAACTACTGTAATTAAAACCCTTCAGTAGTAATCCAGGGTATATTTTTATTTTTTTTCCAGCTCTTGCCATTGCTCTTGGAAATAAGTGAACAAGTCATCCCAAAACTGGCAATTTCTTGTAGGTTTTTGAACTGTGTTTGTAAATTTTTCTGTTAGAACTATTCCAAGTTTTTGTATTGCACTGTGATTTAGTATTTTTTCTTTATATTCTATTCCCATAATTTCTATATTTAAAGGCTTCCCTATGGAAAAGATCATTATCATCTTTAGATATGTCTTAGAGTTGCCTTATCATATTTACAGAGCTATTGTTGTAAAGGTGGGAAAGGTAGGCAGGATGCCAACATCATCTGTGCCAGTCCAGAATTATCAATGACTCTTTCCTTATGTATATTTTACCCAAATATTAGTGTTTACAGCTATTCTGTGTGGAATTACTTAACTCTCTTAATGCATATAGTTGAACAAATAATTACAAATTATTTACTGTTTTCTTTAAAGAATTGCTGAGTCAAGGAATTCTGAGCTCACAGCAATGTTGGGCACCTTCAACTCCTGCCCAGTGAAAAGTAACTACTACATGTCTTTCTAAAGCTCTTCAGAGACCACAGAAGAAGGGATTCAGCATATATAAATGATCTAATAACTATAATTTAAGTCATGGAGAGGCAAAGATTGTCCATTACAATTCAATTTAAACCTCAAGTAGCTATTTAAACCTCATTAGCAGCCTTGCTTTAGTATTGTCTAACCACTCTATTTCCTTCAAAAAGTACCTTATTTTGTATTTTACTAATGGCACACTGGTACAACATTTCTGTATCAATTTATTAGGTTTATATTAGGGTAGAATCAGCTTAACTGGCATGCCCAGCATTGGTATTGCCAGTGCATTGTGCCACCAACCAGTAATGGGATCCATGGATGGTGTCTGTACATAAACTAGAAAAAAGGCCCACTTCTTGAACTTCATTAGCTCTAAGTTCATTAGCATGCACATTACACTGCACCACAGTTTGGGCAGTCCAGATGAAATAAGTCTGTGTTAACATATTGTTCTGCTTGTTAGTTTTACTGAGTGTGAATGAATGAGGGTAATTTTCCACATCTTCCTCATCAAGAGGCAACTGTGACCTTTGTGAGCAGCAAAGATTTTCATTTCCTTTAATGCAACTGAAAATGCACATAATTAGTGATTTCACTGTGGAAAAGGTCACTGTGATATTTTAAAGTGTCTAAAGGCTGTCTTTAAAAGTGCAGAAGAGGTTCTCCATTTACAAAGGCAGAGGAGGCAGGGTTTAGGAATCTCCTAGTGCAGTCCCCATCTCAGGGTTGCCAAGGTTCAGCAACTCCTGATCCTCTCAGTCTCTGGCTCCAGCCTCAGCTCTCTCCCCTGGGTGATGTGACCATGCTGCTTCACCTGTCAGAAGAGCAGGTCCTTGAGATGGAGAAAGAGTGGCACACTTTCTACTGATACATTAATTAGCAATTTTCTGTTTCCTATTTATATGTCCTATTAAACATAATTTCACAAAAAAATGTTTATGCTTATCTTCACAGAAAGAACCCTCAGGTCAATTGAAAAACAGTTATCACTGAGTAGAACTCAGTAAGGAATAATCTATTTAAATTTCCCTTTATCATGGAATGTCTCCTGCCCTGTATGTTTTTAGATCCCAAATTAGAGGGACAATGCCTTGGTTTACAACAAAGGATATAAAATGATTCAGAATAACTACACTAAAATGAAATCTCTAAGATCGAATTCTTTAGACTGTAGAAAGAAATCAAAACAGCATCAGAATAAAATCATAATTTCACCAGACGCCATATTGAGAAATGCTCAGTGTACTGACATCACACAAATTTAACCTTTACAGCATCCTCGCAGTAAAAGTCATCAAAGGCAGGATGTGCCCAATTATTAGATTCAACTTCGAATATGGCACAAGTTTTACACGTTTATCCAAGTATTATATTTAGCATAAATTGTGTGTTTAAATTCTACCTAGAGAATTGGAGCAGTGACAATTTCTACTAACCATCTGCAAAGCTGACATAACAGCAATGAAATAAAAAAGGCAGCCATGGCTGATTAGAAAGAAGATCATCACACATTTCTAACAGCATCTCTCAGAACAGTTTATCACTCTCCTCTACTGGGATTATTGAAGGAGTAATACACTGTTTTTGCCATAATAATGTGTACAAAATCCATCCATGGATAAAAAATAACTCCTATTTTAGTGCTATTGGGTGCATCACATAGCTTAGAGACAAGAAACTGTTTTGGCTGTGTTTGATATTGCCAGGTAGCAGAGAAATGTGTAACACCATTGCTCCAGGGAGAAGGTTGCAGTGATACATAGAAAACATCAAAGCTGCTGGTGGTTTTGATAGGTATCCAGAAGAGAATGACTAGTTAAATGTTTATTTTTCTGCTGTGAAGTAATTTGTCTTTAGAGGCATGAATATTAAATTAAAGGCGGTTTTGTTTTATCTTTATTTCAGACTAAACACATCTTCTCTGCTACTGGTAAAATTTTGAGCATTGTGTCTTTCTGACCCAGGAGGCATAAAACTTCCACTTAAAAAAAAAAAAAAAAACAAAAAAGATCAAAGAAGTTCCCAAGAATTTTCATTACTCTGATAAGGAGCTAGAAGAGGAAAGGTGTGAATCTCTGGAATATTCTTGCATGACTGCTCAGAATTAATTGCTTGCAACTTTTTGAATTTATCTTAGTTTGCTTTGACTTGCACTAATAGTCCCAATCTTAAAAATAAACAAAAAAAAAATCCCAAAACATAAGTTAGTAATGTTCCCAGATAAAAATAGCATTTATTCACAGGGTCCCCTCTGCCTTGTAGCAGGGTGGAACTGGTGATATATTTTAGCACTGCTGATGTATTGTCACTCTTCAGTTGAGAGACAGCCAATTCAGTTACTGACTGGAACAGGCTTCCCAGGGAAGTGGTGGAGTCATCATCCTTGGAGGCATTTAAAAGATGTGTAGATGTGGCACTTGGGGACGTGGTTGAGTGGTGGATTTGGCAGTGTCAGGAGGTTAATGGTTGGACTTGATGAATTTAAAGATTTTTTCCAACTTGAATGATTCTAAACCTTAATGAGTCTATGATTTTTGACTGACATAAAAAAAATTAGTAATAAATCTAAAGGAACAAATGAACTGTTTTCCAGTTCAGTACATGAAAATTAATACTCAGATAAAACTGAGCAATGCCTGTTATTCTTGTGCAGCAGCTATTCATTGCACTAATTCTGTGAAAGGTGCATTTGTAAAAAGTGTGATTTAAAAGAGAACAAGACTAGATTCTGTGAAAAATGTTAATAAATTCTAACCTCATGAAAAAATGGGTGCCAGCCAATTTAACACAGCTTTTGTGAAAACAAAAAAGCAATTAAAAACTTCAATTTTGCTCAAGCAGAATGTTGTGGAACACTATTGTCAACAAATGCTTATCTAACTTTCTTCCCAGGTAATTTCTTTTGAGATAAAATTTACATAAATGCTACTATTAGTCAAATATGCAAGTAAAAAAAAAATCTAGGCATTCTGGTTTATAATAGCTATCAACCCTCAAGATTGCAGTGATTTACATAATTACCATAAATGAACCATCAGTAACTAAATTTCAAGCCCTGTGTTACTCTTTCAGCTCCAATAATCTTCTCTTTTACTTTACTGGCTCCTATTTTTAGACTATTCAAGAAATTCTCAAGCAATAATAAGGCTGCACTGACTTTGCTGAACTTTGTGATCTTTTGAGCAAAGCAGAAAAATTAATGATTTCATAAAAGCGATAATTAGACTTGCTGTGTTGATCCAGCACCTTGCTGTTGCACACCCTCCTTTCTATGTTTTTGCAAGCAATACGTAAAAATGAAATAGTTTTTTTTCCCCAAAAAAGACTTGGGAGGCTATTCAAGAACTTTGTAGCTCCACTGAAGAATTGTCTTGCTTTCATACTAAAATTAATGTTTATGTTTTGTGTATGTAAATATGTGTGAAAACCAGTTCTTGAATAAACCAGTTTTGATCAGTACTGCTCAAATGCACTTTGCTAGTTCACCTAGTTTGGTCCCTTGCTATCACAGACAGTTAGCTGTCTTTCATAACAGAGCTGCAAAGGAGGGAAAGAATTCACTCCAAAGCAAAGAATCAGATTTTACTCTCTGAAAAAGAGAAGATTTGCAGTGTCCCATCTCTCTTTTCCTGTGTTGTCTGCCATTCCTTTCCATGCAAGCCTGCTGTGCTTTTGTCTCCCAAAGAAGAACAGTACCTCAGTATTTTCAGGAGGTGTGTGCACTCAGAGGTCATCCCTTTCCTTCCTGCTGTAAGGATAAAACATGAGGAAACAGCACTGAATCACAAAGACTGTAGCTCCCCTACCATCTTCTGGTTAGATGGGGTTTGAAGTGAAGCATGTTGCTTGCAAATGCAACTCAGTCTTTTCCCTGCTGAAAGACGTTCCTGGAGAAATCGAATTCTCTGCATTTTCAGCTTAGCACCCTCCATCAAACAATGGAGCATGAATGGCTCCTGCACTCCTGAGAGCTCCCCATCTTCCCAGGTGCTTTTAGTTTGGTTTGGCAGGAGGGATCTAACCCCAGAACAGTGAAAGGAAGTCAAAGCTTCTTGAGCCTGCTAACACACTGGAATGTTTTCTGCCACAGATGATGATGGTTTCACTTTCAGAGAGCAGAGGAGCGGACGGCTGGAGAAAACTCGGTTCAAGAAAGTTGTGCTGACAGCTCTTTCAAACTACAGAGGGCAACAAAGTACAGAGAAATCAGGCTGAAATTACCTTGCAGGAGCAAGGCTCCTGCTAATCTGCTGGGGAAAAATATCTACACATGGAAATCATTCAGAATGAGGGGGACAATTTGGTTGATCTTGATTTAAATTCAGGAGTCCATAGCCAAACCAAGTTCCAGTTGGTGGGATATTGTATTCAGTTTGGCCAGGTTTGGGGAGGGGGGAAGGCAGGGACTACAGGGATGTTTTCTGTGAGGAGCTGCCAGAAGCTTCCCCTGTGAATGACAGAGCCAATGCCAGCCAGCTCCAAGCCAGACCTGCCACTGGCCAAGGTTGAGCCCATCAGGACTGATATGTTACCTCTGGGATAACAGATACAAGAGAGAAAAAGTTACTGTAGAGGAGCAAATTACAGCCAGAGAAGAGAGGGGTGGGAATACGTGAGAGAAAGAGCTCTGCAGACACTGGGGTCAGCACAGGAGGAGGGGCAGGAGGTGCTGCAGGCACTGGAGCTGAATTCCCCTGCAGCCCATGGGGGCCCATGGTGGAGAGAGATTCACCTGCAGCCCCTGGAGAGACCCACAGCAGAGGGATGTGCCCAAAGGATGCTGTGATCCTGTGGGAAGCCTGCACAGGTGGGACCTGTAGCTCCATGGAGAGCTGCCCATGCTGGAGCACGTTTGCTGGCAGGACTTATGACCCTGAAGCAGCCTGCTCCTGAAGGATTCCTGTGACAGATTCAGGAATTAGATTTTTCAGACATACCCTTCCATGCTTTTCTTTGAAGACTGACACATCTTCCTTCTCAAGGGTTTTCTTGAAACTGGAGCTGAAGAATTTTTCTAGGATTTCAATTCTGCAGCTGCCTCTCATGAGAAATACTTAATGAATATGGGCAACTTTAACTGATAGGAAAGACAGAGTGGTGGGTTTTTGTCTGATTCTAAAATCTATAAATCAATAAAGTACCAAGTTGCTCCTTTCCCCACTAAATATTTAAAAATGAATGAGCGCTCCACCTGAAGTTGAACACACTCTGGAGAAGTTTAGCAGAGACTGATAGTTAGAGGTGCAGAGTTTTCTTCAATCCACAAAGTCAGAGAGGATGGAAAGCTCATGGCAGCTCTGAGGACTGGGACTGTAATCAATCCCATGCATTGTAGGGTGGAGTTCAGATTCAATCTTGGCAGTCGTTACTCTTGGTTTTTAATAGGACAATTTAGTCTGTGGAAATTTGGTCTGGGTCATTGGAAACTGGCTCAGCCACTGTAGATAGACTGTGTGCTGGTGGGTCTCACAGTGTAGGTCTTCAATTCCAGACTTTTTTCTATATATGAATTTTTCAACTAGAGCATCAATTACAAGATAGTAATAAATGCTGCTACTACTTGGTGACTGTTCAAGGGACTCCGTGGCTGCAGTGGCAGAATGGTGACAAAGTTTTATGTAGCACCAGGAGAGGAAACCCAAGTCTTGCCTGGGATGCATTTAAAACCAGACCAACCATTTCTGAGCACCTGTTTGCATGAGCAGGGAGTCAGCTTGAGCTGTGAGCTGCCTCACATATTGTGTGTCACTGGTGATGAACATCATTTCTCATGCTTTCTCAATGTGCTAGCTAACTTTTGCTACACCTCCAGCTCTGATTTTAAGTGGCTGTAGCCCTGATTTTAGACCATGAACTTAAGTAAAACTTGAACTTTCCATTTAAGATGGAAATGTTAATATTTACATTCCAATGATTTATCAGGTAATGAGGTCACATAACCTATCTGCTCTGTGAGAACTGAGTTCCTGTTGAAAGCAATCCAAATTCTGAATTGAGAATTTAATTTCTATACAAAACTGTAGTGGCTGAGCATATCCTTGGCAGAAAGCACTATTTTAGAATACTTGAGGACACCTGTTCTGTTTGACTGTGTTCACACACAATTTCTACTAAATGGAATTAAAAGTTCTTTTCCAGAGTTAGCTTTGCTCTATTTCTGCCATCTCTAACAAATAATCAGCTGAAGTATTCCTGAAAGACAGAAAACCCATTAGGCTTGAATCTTCAGTTAAGAAAATAAAATTCAAAGAAATTATGGTTTTTTTATATTTTAGATGGGTTCTTCAAGTAGACAAATGAAACTCTTATTAATATTGCGGATTTTCTTATCCATATTTCTAGTTCATCCAGCACATATATTTTATAATCTCATTACTCTGCTGGGACTGCTTCTTATAATTAACTTCTGAAATAATTCTTAAATGCTGTCTTTTATTTACTTCCAGTTGTTTTGAGATGATGTCCTGCCCTTCAGCAGCAGTATTTTATATGCATGGCTATTTTTGTAAAATTATGCATAGCTAAAATGAACCAATTTGTTGCTTTTTAATATCCAGCTCAACAAGACAGTGAGACAGCGCCTATTCACTTCATTAGGAGTGGAAGATGCACAGCATGAATGAAGAGACATTCAGCTTCCTGGCTCAAGCTCTAACTAAATAAGCTACACTTTTGGGTTTTTATTTTGGCAGGTTATGTAAAATGTATGAGTACTTTTCTCCTGCAAACACCCCAATACCAAAGATAACAGCTTCACTAAAGAAGCACAACTTTCTCCACTGAGAGAGCCATTGATCTCTCCACTAATTGACTCAAAAACCCAAAAAAACCCCAAAACAAACAAAAAAAAACCACCCAAGGTTTTTTTTACCCCATGGCACTTCACTGAATAATTTTAGCTGAAAATTCTGGTTTTGATAACTAGCCTGGTGTGAATCTGTGGCTGGCTTTGGAGGATCAATTCCCTGGTTTGTTCTCTCCCTCAGCTTTGGAAGCTGTTCCGTCTTGCACAGGACATTTACCTGTTCAGCCGGGGAAGAGGAGTGAATCACCCAACGTATCAAGGCACTTTTGGTCAGACAAACAGCTGGCAAGTGGCCTGAACACAGGAGCAGGTGCTCCTGTCCTGGTCCATGGGAATGCAGTGCCAGGTCCTGGTCCATGGAATGGAGTGCCAGAAACCAACCTTCTTCCCTTGGGAACATCTCCCTCCAGAGTAAAGGTGCTCTTGCTGTGCTGGTGGGCAGCAGCCCTGACTCCTCCTCCTGGCAGGCTCTGTGACCAGTGCTTTTGTTTAAAATGCCCCAGAGGGAAGTGAAATCTTGTTCTTGGCCAGGAGGTTTTGCTAACCCACCAGGTTATTTTTTCAAATTTGGTCTATTTCCAAATGTTGGTGCTGATACTTAACCATGTTTGGCAGGGGACACAGAACCCATCAACATTCTTCATCCAACAATGCAAAGAACATCCTTCAGACCATTCACAAAGACAAATTTGGCTGTATCCAAACTGGAATAATTTGCAAGACAAGACTTAAAAGATTTTGTATGCGACCATTTCGACAAGGCTTTTCTTACTGGATTTTGCTACAAACATGTATATTTGGAAAAACTTAAATATTAATTAGTAAATTCGCATAAGAAAACTACCAGAAATACTCCAAAGAAGCAAAATATACAATGTAAAGAAAATTTCATAATTTTTACTTACTTTCTTTGTTTTGTCCATTGCCTTCAGTATGGTTATGTTTAAGTCTTCCAAGACACATAGAACATTTTCATACTCTCCTAAGTGCTTTGAAAAATAATCTAGAAGACAAAACCCCGTATTACCTACAAATGACCTGAAAAATCAATATTTCATCAAATATAAGCTTTATCAAGCCTGAATTAAGTTACAGCATTATTGAATATCTAAATACAAAATGAAAAGGAGTTAAAATGGAAAGGATCATTTTCTTTTTAAATTTTGTATTCTTTCTCTGTAAAATCATTGCTGGCGTACTTAAAATATCAAAATCAGTATTTCAAAACACTTTCAATAAATGAACTATCAAATTCACAAAAAATGAAAATATCAATTTGACAGCTGTAGCAAACTTATTTTCAAAATATCTACATCTTTGTAAACTGAATTTTCAGTCTAATAGTCTACAATTACTAGTAGCAAAGGAATTTTTCATATGCGTGTGGTGAATTTGATTATATTGATATGAAAAAGAATAATTCTGGTAAATTATTAGAGGAGATAATACCACATGGGGGCTGTTGTGAGGCAGGGTTGATTGAGGGCAGTTGTTTCTCTGAGAAATGAACAGACCATGAGTTGGCCAAATAAGCTTCTAGTCCCAGGTACTGTGACATTTTCAACAAATTTGATGCATGCAAAATTAATTTTAATGAAAATCATGGAAATAACAAATTGCAGGATGTCCTTGTGCAGCTTCTCAAAGCAAATGGCTTTTTAACAGAAAGCGCTGATGTAAAATCAGAGGGATTACAGCAAGAGGAGGGAACAATCCTGGGAAGTCATGACCAGAGTTCCCATTTGGTTAATTTGGTGAAAAACAATAGAGGGAAGCACAGGAAGAAAGCAGTGTGAAAAATAAGTAAATAAAATTATGTTAAAGTTTAGAGACTGTGTTAGACAAGGCATTTAGATATCAGATCACCTGGAAGAGCACAAAAATCAACATCTAAATGGCAGACAGGGAGAACAAGATTAGATAGGAGCTTTTTGAAATAATAAATAGCAACCCTTCAGGGTTTTTAAGAGGTCAGCATGACCTTCTCAGGGGAATAATGAAAACATAAGTTACCAGAAACACTGTGATGTGGCCTCCTATTGCTGAGAGGTTGAATGAAATGATTTAGAATGAAAACATATTATGAATTAATACCCTGCATGTTTTTCAGCTTCATTTCTGAGAGGAAATAATATAACTCAGAAAGAGCTGTATAATATGGATTGAGTAAATTCAGTACCAGATTCACGGATGAGAAACACCCTAGTGGCAACATTTGAAAGATTTAAAAGGCATTTGAAGCAGGCTGTATTTAATTAAAACAGGTAGTAAATGGAGTCAGTGCTGGACTGACACCCCCCAGCCCAGCAAGCCTCCAGTGCAGCATCAGCTGCAGAAAATCCCTTGTGGAACAAAACCACCTCTCTTCCTCAGCCAGGTTTGCACAGTTTGGGCCAGATGCTCAACCAGCAGGAGTTCACAGCCCAGTTCACTTCAGATGAGCCTCTTGTCATACATTTACAAGCCACAGGGTGAGGTGTCTTTTAGTGGGTTCTTGGCCATGTCACCCTGTGGGTGAGTAAACGAGTTGAGATTCAACTTGACAGTATGTTCAGCTTTTAAAGGTCTTCAGTTACCATCTTTCCCTCAGAAATTGGCTGGTGTTGACAAGTATTACTTTTTTTTCTGAATTTTGTGGAAGAACCTGCAAAAACCTTTGTATATTGTTTTTTGCTGCAAGAAGCACTCCTAAATCAGGTGCTGTAAGATAAGCTGAAGAGCAAACAGGGTGTTGGGGAAACAACTCACAGCTCAGAATGAGGTATAGAAATGGGTAATTGGGCCAAATCTAGGACTTGCAGGAGTTTAACTGTGACAAAGGAACATAGAAAACTTGTGAAACTTGCTGTTCTCCCCAGCTCAAGTAGGAGGAACAATGAATTTTCTTTTAGTGGGGTATATGACAAGTGTTAAAGTGAGAAACTAACTAGAAAAGGTATCTCACATTAAGGTAAATAAAACACAAGTCATCTATCTATCTATCTATCTATCTATCTATCTATCTATCTATCTATCTATCTAATCTTTATGACAGAAAAGATTTTGAATCTCAGACAGTACGAGAAAAATATTTTCAAAATGTATTCTGCACATAGGGATTGAGAGAGTCTGAAAACATTATAAACCATCTACATTTTCCCAGGAGTTGCTCTGAGTGGAAATTATTTTCTGTTTGAGCTACAAAGATTAAAAATAATCACATGGCATGTTTATTTGATTTCCACAGGGCTGCTGCAGGCATAAATTATGTTCTTTCCCAAAAAAGAACTTACCACAGAGCTCTTCTGTGTCAAGATTGCTGGAAAGATAAGAGCACAGAAGGTTAGTGAGGTTAGTAATGTTTTTTGTTGTATTGGTAAATAGTGCAACTTTAATATTAGACTGACTGGGATATGAAGCCCCCTGCTTGGGTTGCAGCAGGAGATGCAAGGTCTGGCTCTGCTGCCTTAGGGCAGAAGCTGCAGCTTTTCTGAAGCTGGCTGCAGGTGCAGCCTCCCTTCCTGAGCATGTTCCCACTGGCAACTTCCTACTCACTGCAAACTCACTCTGAATTCAGCCTTTGAGCATCATGATGCAGTCACTGCTCCTCACATATTTGGTCCCAGTTCTGGCAGGAGTCCATCTAAATGTCAGAAATGTTTGGTTTGGGTTTTTTTCTCCACCTTTCTGCCTGTACTCCCCTTTTGTGGCTGCCATGCTGGACAGCAAGGCTCAGAGATCTTGGCCTTCCATGCTAAGGAAGAAAAAACCCAGTAACCTTCTCCTGTTTGCAATCCTTGCTGTGCAATAGTGTTCTGTGGGACAGCCTTGCAGAAGGAGGATAAAACCGGACATAGCCCATGAGCACATGTAATTTCTAAGACCTTCTGGCCATGCATCATTTCACCACTACTAACTTTGGCAAAATTAGTGATGTGAAAAGTATAGATGTGCTGCCGTATTCCCATGGCATCATTATATAAATACATAAATGCAGGGAAGTATTCTATTCAATTCAAACCTGTTTGCTTGAAGCAGATTTCATCTAGATCAACTTTGAAGTGATATTTTCTCTCATAAGCAAGGCCTTCATAGTTAAAAGAAAAATATAATTAACCTACAGCTCATTACTGAAAGTTAGCATTTTTGCCTTTCTTCCAAGGAGGAAAAAAACCAGATTATTAAAGAAACTTAAAAGCATAAGTGTCTTCTTTGAATCTTGCTGAGGGGTGAATATTGAACGGCTGATTGCACTTAGCATTTTTTCACTTATATTTTTAATGGAGTTTTTAATTGACCTGTTAAGAAAATGATGACAGAGTACTATCTTAAAATCACTTTCTCCATTGCTAACTTCCACACATCTGGCTTTTATTGCACAAGGGAGAGAAACTGATTGAAATTTCAGGATCCTGGATTATCACAAACTTGCATACTCAGGGCTATAAAAACTTCTGAACACTTTTAATTCATAATGCAAATGAGATTTTCACACAACATTTATTAATTGAAGGCGATTCTTATCTGCATTCAAACAGACCAAGTTAGATGACTGCCAATGAGACTTGTACCTGATTTCTCCAATGACCTTGGTGGCAGGTGTAAGGGAATTCACAGTCTGTAAGAACAGCTGCTGAAACTGTGAAACTCAAATCTTAGGTAAACAAAGTATGTGATGGGGAAGCGTCTGCAACTCCTTAAGGCTGTTTACCACAGATCGCTACAGTATCTATGATCAAATGTGTCTGACCAGCACTTCTGCAGTTCAGCAGTCGATTTTGGAACAGTCGATTTTGGAACAGTCCAGATGCTCACTTCTTAAATGCAATCTGAAAGCCTGAAAGATGGAAAATTGCCTGAGTCAAAGAGCCCTGGAAGGATGTGATGTGGTTAAATGACAGGAGTCTGCAGTTATAATGCCACTCTTTTTCCATTGTCCCTACATCTTCTGCTCCTTCACATCAATCTACCCTAATGACTTCATGTAAAAGACACATTAATGCACAGCTTGATAACTGTGTTTAAAAGAGCCTTTCCCATTGTTAACCAGTCAAATTCATGCACTCTTTTCAAATTTTATATTTTAATCCCTTCTGGTTTCTATTCTTTTGTAACATCCTCTGCATCATGTTAGTGACATTGGGAGTGGCTCAGAGCCTTTCAGCATCCCTGTTTTCAACAGGCTGTTTGTCCTATAGACAGGAGTGGCACAGCTGCAAATGGACTACAAGTGCAAATGGAAAAGCATTCAGGTGCTGAATTCATTTTCAATTGGAATTGGACACCTGAATAACCAGAAAATATTATCCAAAGCATTTTTTGCAGCAAGCCTGTGAAAAAACACAGATAAGACACAGAATATGGATTTTTTTGTCTAGCATACTCAGTATTTCCTTGTATTATAAATACCCTTGGAGACTTCATTTTTCTTGGCACCCTGTTTGAAGGAGATGCTGTTCTAGGCAGGGAAGCTGTAACTTTGTGTCAGTGATTATTTCATTTTCTCTGAAATAATGACACAAAGCCTCAAAAACAGTTGGGAATAAACCTAGGAATTCTTTTGCTGCATACAAACAATTTTAAGCTCCCTGCAAGGTGCTACAGAAATAATTAAAGAAGTTTGGCAAGTATTTAACAGTACAGGAGTGAGGTGCACACCAGAGGGCTGTTTCTGCAAGTCAGTGCTCAGGTTTACAGCAGGCACCTGTTCCTCATTTCAGTGGGTACATATGCCAAGGATGCTTCTGCTTAGACTCATAATCTGGCAATGCTGGACATGTTATTAACAATATTTGCTGGATGACTCACATGCAGGCACCAGCCCTCCACTCACCATAAGCAACCAAAGCAGAGGGTGAGGAAAATGCATTCACATCACATCAGAATGATGATTCTCAATTTGCTGTCTGACTACTAGATGCAATCCTTCTACCTGTCCAAGTCTAAAATGTTCTCTTATCTAAAAAAAATGAGCTATTTTCAAAGGACTATTACACTGAGCAATCCTGATCACTGGAAAGTTGATCATACCTATTGGTCAGTGACAGAAAAATAAGCAAATGCACTTGAATGAACTGTGGCAAAAGTGCTTATCCATGATACCTCTGGAAGTGGTCCAAAATGTAGAATTACAAAGCAGCTGTGCTCTTGTTCTGGCCACTACAGTTAGCTGTGCACTGGGGGCAGCCAGGGAAGAGGCAAGGTTAAAGCTATTCCACCCATCCACTGCTGAGGGTGCATGGATCCATCCCCTGACCTGACACACACTCTTCTAGGGGACAAAGGGCACCTCTAGGCAGAGGAACCAGCAGAAAATCCACATATTTTCCCTGGATCACAAGAAGAGACAATATCTTACAATTACAAACATAAAGCAGTTACTTTATTGAAGAATCCAATACTATATGAACGACTTTATGAACAAACTTAATTTAGGAAAATCATTGCCTTGAATTATAGCTGGAGATTACACTTTCTTCTTCAGGTCTCTCTTCATTCTCAGATATGAGAAGGATTTATTTCAAAAGCTTGAACTAACTATCTTTTCAGTCCTAATTGCATGTCTTTTTTGCTAAATTTGGTTTTAGGGATGAAAGTTTGAAGCTAGTATTGCCTTTTGTTAAGTAGAAGCATATAATTTGTGAGTGTAAGGAATTAAATGTTACTTAAACTATGCAAGGGTAACTGAATAGGCATCCATGGACAATCTAATCCAAAAAGCTGTAAGGTCTTTGCAACAAGAAAACCAGTGTACCATTTTACTTTGAGTCAGCAAAATGAGGTAACACTAGTGAGGGTGTTTTGCAAAGGAGTCCTATGTGTGCATTTCCATTTTAAGGATTTTCTACCTCATGGCTCCTTTGCAGCAGCAAACACCACCTTTTGTTCAGGTTTGTACAAGGTTTCTTACCAGTGGAGGCAAGACTGCTTCCAGTAGGATGGATGCAGTGCTGCAAAAATCTCGGGTGCTCCCCTCTGGTCACAGAAAAGGGAGAAGAGGAAGAGGGAGCAGAAGTGGGACAAAGCTTCTGTCTCTGGAGATATAAAGTTCCTGCTGCCCTGAGGACACTGCTGCCCTTCAACCCCAGATCCATCTGGGCTGTGCAGCCCCTGGGCTCCCGAAGGCAGCAGCCAGCTTGGCTGTCTGGGCTCTGACATGGCAGCAGGGTCACAGCTCTTTTACTACCCTGCATTAGCTCCAGGCTATGTGATAACTTCAGAGTCATCACTTACTGCTCTAGCTGTGGCAGGACTGAAGGAGACAATAAAGGGTTTTTTTTTCCCTTAAGAACTCATCTGAAAAAACAGTCCTCAAGTCCTTTGCATTCACAGGGATGCAATGACTACATAGCTGACAAGTTGTGTTAATCATCTCAGCTATAACAGCCTTTGTGTTGCTAAAAAAGGTTTAATAATGTATTAAAACTTGTGGTATATGCAAAAACTTGTAGAACACTGTACAAGGTCTGCAGAGCTATGATTTTTTTGCAGCGTCTGAATGACACAAACCTAAATGAGGAAATGAGATGCAGCATCACAGTGGCTCTTCTGCCACAGAGAGCAAATTTCAGTTTTCATCCCATAGGAGAGGATAATGTTTCAATTTCTGGTTTTGTCACAAAATTTTTAAAAACCCCACAAAACTCTGAAATTCAGTTATTTAGTCTTAGATGAAATGAAATGTTTACTTTAGTTTCTTACACTCCTTGGAAATGCACAAGAGCAGGCAATTCCAAAATATCAGCAATCAAGTGAACATGGAAGAAGGTCAGCTTTGCTGAGCAGGCATCTTCTTTAGGAAAAGGAAGGTGTGTGCCTAGTGTAGGCAAGGTCAGGTGACATGGGAAGAATACAGAGATGCAGCTTGCCAGTGTAGGGAGAAAATTCATTCAGCCAAAGATCAATTGGAGTTGAAGTTGCCCAGAAATGTGTGAGAAAATAAAAAGCTATGTAAAATACATTAAAGGCAAAAGGCAGCATAGGAATAGCATCAGCCTGTTACAGGATGAGGATGGACACCTCACAAACAGGGACATGCACAAAGCAGAGGTTTTAATGCATTCTTTTCCTCTGTCTTCAACACAGATGATGGACCAAGGGTGGAGGAGGTGGAGGACCATGGCTGTGAGAACAATGAACTCTCAGCTCACCCTGAAATTGTGTGGGATTTGCTGCTTCAGCTGGATTCCGACAAATCTATGGGACCTGGTGGGACTCATCTAAGAATCCTCAGAGCTCTCTGATGTCATTCTAAAACCGCTCTAGGTGATTTTTGAGTGGTATTGAAACTCTTGTGGGTGTCTGGGAAACCCAGATTATGGAAGGGACCAGGTCTCCAAACTACATCTACCATTAAGCAACGAGTTTACTCAGGGAAGCCAATGTTATCTCTGCAGAACCAGCTTTAAGTCAGCTCCATTTAGTTAAAGGCAACTGAAAATAGTCATTACTATTTGACTTTTTCACTGAGAGGGATTGCCATTTGTTTCTGTAGAAGGCTGAGTTTCACATTAGAAATAACCACTTGTATGGAAAATTTCCAAGCAAAATTCTATTTGCAGCTTGTCTGTCTGACCAGAGGATCTGTTAGCACCTGGACTTTGTAAATCATTCTTGGTGAACTTGTTTTGATCAGCTGTGAAATACTAAAATGTACAATTAGCTCACTCTGATCAGTACCTTGCCTTTGTCTATGTGCTTCATTTCCAAATTGATATCTATAGTTATGGTCTTGAGAAGTCTCTGTTAAAGCCAATAGCTGCATTTGCATGTCTAAAATATTAGCAAACACACCCTTCTGATTCCAACACTGCACCATGTCCCTGAAATTCTAATTTAATCTAAAAGAACCAGTTTTAAAAATAGTGGTTAAACCCCAATATATTATTTTCCTCTTGCAAATTTGCATTCAAAAATATCTTTAAAAAAATTACTCTCCTGCAGTTAACCTAATTAAAGATCCTGTCTCTATGTCATATTGTTATTATTTTTTTTTATTTTCCTTTTTTACTTAGAAGTGAATTTTTTTTCTGTGTACTTGTATTGAACTGGGAAAGATCAGCAATAGCACAAAACTGAAATATGCCTTCCAACTGAAGCAAAAGGAAACCATCCAAGGCAGAGATAATTAGCACACTTAGAGTACCCTTAAGCTACTGAGGATTTATTAAATTTGGAATCAGAACCTTGAAGGAAGCATTCTGGTCCATATAAACACAGCTTTCATTTTAGTTTCAGTGCACAGTACTGGGCTCCAGCCTCTTCCTCTCAACATCCACTTGTCACCTTTTGGAGTTTGCTGCTAGGGCAGATGATCTCAGCATTTCCCTTTTGACCCAAAGGAGGAACTAGGGCTCTGCTAATGAAGACCTGGGCAGGTAGGATGAAGGTTTATTCACCTTGAGGATGAGTCCTAAATGTAGAGTTCCATATGTGTGCTGGTTGTCCAACCTCCCCTCCAGGCAAAGGAGCCCCAGTGTACTCGGAGTTGAGAGGGTTTAACAGACCAGCTAGGAGGATGCTGGAACCCTGGAAATTTTGGACTTTCTGTGCTGACAGGCACTGACCCCCAGGAAAATACTGCTTTTGACCTAAAGCCATGGAGAAGGTTTCCAAAATTGAATGACAAAACTGAGATCACTAGTGTGTCATTTAAATAGAAGTGTGTAATATCACATGGTGAAAAATCTGGAAATTAAGATTTTAGACTATAGTAATATATATGTGGAATAAGATGGAATTTTTAAGGTTGAAGTTTTTCTTCTTCACAAGTCTAAGTAGGATCATGTGTAATTGGATAAAAAATTTTGCATTACAAGTCACAGGTATTTGGTTATTAGGTTAAAAGTAAAAATAATTTGGGTGTCTGTTCTTAATTAAACAAATTAGCCCTTAAAAGGCCTTGTAAAGAAATACATCACCATTTTTAACTTGTTAGAAGTGCTGTAAAACTCACTGTAACATAAGAATTAAAAAAACAACTAAATCCAAACAAAAAATACCAGTTCTCAAACTTTTAATCCCAGCTCCAGCATAAAACAAACAAACAAAAAAACCCCAAAACCAAACAAACAAGAAAAACCCCAAACCATAACCCCCCAAAAAACCATAATATAGAGGAGGAGACTCTGAAGTAACTTGATATGATACAGCCATCGAGTGTTGTTTCAAATGCCCAAGCATTTCTCCCACCATCCGTGTCCCAGCTGCTTCTCCTGTGTTATCCTTTCCACCCTGGGCTGATTTGCAAGTGTGAGCATCTTAAATACCCAAGCCTGGGCAGCTGAGCTGAAGCCCACGTGAACAGTACCATGTCTTAGGTGCCAAAGACTTCCCTGCCCATGAGGGAGCCTTGGACAGCCCTGACACTCAGGCAGGCAATGGTAGATGTGTCTCCACATCTCTCATAGCAGCACACCCATCCCTACATCTGCTGGGCATGCAGCAAGACACACTCCCCAGATGCCCGGTGCTGCAGGTGGCCAAGGCTCTCAGATCCTCACCAAACCCATCTCTGGCTTGTGCACAGTTTAAGTGACACCACACACAAAGGTTTAATGGGACCTCCCCACCTTTGGGAGGCAGCCTGTGCCCCAGGCCCTCAATATTTCTGGCATCCCTCCTGCTTTTGTAACTAGCATCCTGACTAAGGACTTCATTCTACCAATGAGTAGAGAGAGAAGAATAAGTCTGATTCCCCACAGAGTCAGTAATCAGTGAAGCATTTAAAGCACTATCTCTCCAGCAGTGCTGCAGACTAAATCCCCTTGAGACCTTCTGTATATCTCCTAGTTTGTAACTCTGCCAGATATTCTCATTATCTTCTGACACCTTTTCCCAGAGGATGCCATTATGCTAAAACAATTTCCATGGAAGCCATGAGTGGCAGGAGGGAAGGGTGAGGGATAGAAGTAAAAGGGAGGTTACATTTGCAGTGACTTTGGGAAGGCTTATTCACTAAACCATCAACCACAACAAGGATTCTTGCTCTGCTGAAACATGAGCTCTCAGAGTTGACATTAAAATTAAGTAGGAGATGATTTACCAACAAAACGAGTTGCAACAGCTTTCACCCCTTTAAACACTAATTTCAAACTTTTCCTGTATGTTTCTATCTATGTATAAAAATACCTGTGCTTCTGATGCCTTTCTCTACTTTCTGTAGAATTATTCATGCAGTAACGTGTATACAAAACAGCTGTATTTCTGCAGAGCTTCCTCAACTGTGCTTCAACACAGTTTTACATGAAGGATAAAACATTTGGCATTCAGTTAACAGAATATGTGGGTCTTCAGGTCTGAAATTACTTCAGCTCCAAAATTACTGCAACATGCAGACCATGTTTTCCACGACCCTTTGTCAGCACAGAGAAAGCCTTTCCAGCACTCATATTTTCTCCAACAACCTTTTCCCATTGCTTCCATCAGCCCTGCAGAGCCTCACTGAGGACTGTGGAATTTAGAGCTCAGACTAGGGAAGGAGAGAAGGGTGAAAAATCACACTGGGTTTTCTTTACCCCCACAAACCTCCATAAAAATAAAGTGCATTGAGATCTTTTGAAGTGTTAGGACAGACACTGACCAGGTCCAAACTGACATTACAGATGTATAACATGGATGTCACATCAAATATATGTCAAATTAGGACACAAAGATAAGCTCTTGCCCTTGTCCCTTTCCTGCTCACAGATATGCATTCATGTTGGTATTACTCTTATTCAGGGGGCCTGGTTCCTATTCAAGAAACTGTGGGGATCTACCTTGACCTCCTGATAACTTAAAAAGAGCCTAAGATGTTGCCCAGATGCTTAGAGTGTGTTTATATTGTGGCTACCTGGAAAACACTTAAACTATTACAAAAAAGGGAAGGAGAATCACTGTACAAACTCCAGGTTGAAGCTTAAGTCACTGCTCTTGATTTCTCGCCTATATTTGTTTGGCTGGAGTATTTTTAAGGTCTTTAAATACAAGACACTACTTTGCAAGAGAAGAAAATGTATGCTAAGAACCTGGAGCTGTAACAGCCTAGACCTGATCACTTCTGCATCAATGCAAAGCCTTTCCTTCCACTGGCACAGTGAGGGCATCTAAACGTGGACCCTCCAAAAGTGCTTTTTTATGCCATTTAATGGTATGTAATTGCCCAAAAGTTTCATGAGATCCTGGAAAGCACAAATATAAGTGACTCTCAGTGGCAGTCAAATGCTTCATCAGCTTTCAGCTTCACTCTGAAGTAATGACAACACTGAAAACTGCACTGACAGAAGAATGGTTAAGTGCTATCCCCCTAAAGCAGTCACCTTCTACTAATTACCTGTCAGGAGTGCTCATTGTATGGCCTAATCAAGGTTTGCCTTCAAGAAAGGTAAAATATCATAGCAAAAATAAATAAGAGGAAAAATAAAATCCTTTTTGCATGGATAAACTACTTCACACAGTTTGGTTGTCTTATGCATTTGTTTCTGGCTGTATCCAAAGGAAAATGAATGGAAATTTAAAAATTTAGGCAATTTGTACACTGTGTCTTTAATGGTATTTATTTAATATTTCAAATGCTATGAAAAGGTATGAATAGAATAAATAAAAAGAATAAATATAATAGAAAAGAATAAATTTCCTAAATAGAAAATAGTATGCATGGAAGTACCTTCACAAACTGCAAAATATATGTCCAAATTATGTACTGAGGAAATACCCTCAGCTAGTTCAAATTTTCAGTAAAAGCAATGATCTACCTGAATGAATAACCTGTACTTTAGAGTCTAGAAAAATTGTACATTTAAATTCATTCTGTCATAATAAACTCCTATTCAACTTACACCTTGGGAACTTTATGCACCAGTAACTAATTCCTACTCATCTTTTTTTTTCCCCCCTGCTGATCATGCATTAATTGACTCTTCTTTTACTTTGTGAAAAGAGAACACCTGACTGCTTCAAATTCCAAGGTGCAGACATCCTAGTCAGTCAAGCAGACACAACCTGAATTACTGGGAAGTCAAACCCTCTGGTATTTGCCCTGCTACCACACTGGAAATGGTAATTACACACTTCAGCAGTCTTCCACAGCCTATCTGCTTTTTGAGAAGCACACTGCATTAGCTTGGAGTGGTCTTTTTAAAAGTAAATAATCTAAATCTCACTTCAACAAGATTGACATTAGAGCCTGTGTAATAGTGGGGTTTAATACCTGCCTAATTTAGTTCCCTTAGAAGTGTTAAGCCATTGTAAGTGTTTCATGCTTTGAATACTTGATTGAAAAATTACTGCAGCATAGCTGAGAAGGGAATTCAAATTGCCTGTGTGGTCCATGCCTACCACCTCAAGTCCACATCTCTTTTTTTTTCCATCTTCAAGCTTTAAAGTACAAAGACTTGTGCACAAAGACAGTGAGGTTTTTGAATGCTGGCAGAGCTAAAGGATTTAACACAGGTGGAAACAACCCAAACTCTGGTCTTGTGACAAGCCGGCTACAAAAATCTTGAGATATTCCAAGAAATGAACTGAGGGATCATGACATGCTTCCCTAGATATCTATCCTAGGCATTGATATGTAATGTAAATCACGGCATAATCTCAATGCTCACAAAATATTTCTGTGATAGGGAGCTGCAGTAGGCAATTTGTAAACAGTGAAGAGAAGCAGAGAAGATAAAGGATTTGCCCAGAGTTTGACAGTGTCTGCATTTTAATTAGATAAGAGACAAAATCTGTGCAAATCTCCTCCAATTAGCTACAAAATTGAGCAGAATTCTTACTGAAAACCAGCCATAAACTCCTTCTGAGTTGCACCGTTTCCATTTCATTTCCTTGGGTAATTCGGAAGTGAAAACATCTGAAAATAGATTGTTTAGGGATTGTTTGATATGTACATGATTCTCCTAGTGCTTACATTAAAACACTTCCCAAGGTTCAATGAACATTTTGATACTTTTTTTAGCTAGCTCATTAATTTGAGACATTTTACATAACCTGCCCTCATCAGGAAATGCCAGTGAGTAAAGTTTTTGCCTCATATCTGCTCCATGAGACTTTTTTGTTTAAACCTATGCTAACAAGGAAATTATATTATACTGACCAAGCTGTCTCTTTGCTATAGCCATCTGATATTTGGCCCGTGACATCTTGCTGACAGGTTTCTCAAAAGCTTACACAGGGGTAAGGGAATGCTTTTAAAATGTGTTTGCCTCTGTTAAATAGCAAGCCCGGTAGACTATTTTTTAGTTGCAAAGTCACCCTAAAGCCTTTTGTCACTTAAAGACTGCAAGAACAAACACTCAAGAAGTTTCTTGTTGCTGTTTTGCATCCAAGTTTCAAGTGTGTTTTCCTACCCATAGCTAGGTTCTCCTCCTGTAACAAATGTTGATCCATCAATACAAAGCTCCCTTTCTTCTGGTTCAAAAAGGTAATTCAGTAGCTTGTCTTAATCTTCCACCTACTCCATTCCCTGAAATACATGAAAACAGAACCCTTCACAGTATGTATTCTGTAATTTTTGTGCCCAGATTTTTGCCAGGCTTTTTCTGGACAGTGAAAAGGATCTCTCAGATGGCTGCTATGACAGTGCAATTACCTATTTTTAGTTACAGTAAATTCACGAATACAAGCCGCACTGACTATAAGCCGCATCTCTGGGTGTTGGCAAATATTTCGGTTTTTGTCCATAGATAAGCCGCACCCGAATATAAGCCGCTTTGTCGTTCGCAGCGAGGACCCGCGTGCAATTAGTAACAGAACCGCGGGAGGGCGGGGGGTTTACTGGCTGAGCTAAGGCTGTGCAGGCTCGGCCCGCTAGGGGCCGCTGACGGGGCCAGGTGGCCCAGCACGGTGCTGCAGCTCGGGGCCGGCCGCCGCTGCCACTGGGCTCGGTCACCCCGGGTCGGCGCTGCCCCGCGGTGGCAGGCAGGGACGGAGCTTCCCCTGCTCCCACGGCAGCAGCGGCGGGCGGGGACGGAGCTTTCCCGCGCCCGTGGCGCCGGCGGCGGGCAGGGACGGAGTTTCCCCGCTCCTGCCGCGGCAGCGGTGGGCGGGGACAAAGCACCCCGTCGGCTCCCCGAGCCGCGGCAATGGCTGCGCGGGGCTCCCGTCGGCTCCCCGGGCCACAGCAATGGCGGCGCGCGCTTCCCCCCTCTCCCTGGGCCGCAGCAATGGCAGCGCGGGGCTCCCGTCGGCTCCCCGAGCCGCAGCAATGGCGGCGCGCGCTTCCCCCCACCTCCCCGGGCCGCAGCAATGGTGGCGCGGGCTTCCCCCCCCTCCCCGGGCGGCGTTAGGGGCGGCCCGGGTCCCCCCTCTCCTCCCCGGGCCGCGGCAATGGCGGCGCCGGGCCCCCCCCCCGTCTCTCCCCTGGGCTGTGGCAGAGGAGGAAAGAGAGCTCTCCCGCCTCTCTCCCTGCCCCCCGTGCTGCCTACAGGGAGCCAGGCTCCACCCGCGGTGCAACAGAGTAGCGATTTGTAACAATCGCAAAATGCCGACTTTGCTGCTGCTCGGCTCAGCACCCTGGCAGGCACTTCTGAGGTTGCATTAGCCGCTCCTGATTATTAGCCGCATTTCCGGTTTAGGAGCAAAATCTTAGTCAAATTGGTGCGGCTTGTATTCGTGAAATTACTGTAATAGCAGCAGCATTCAGCAATTGCACCGATCCTTCAGGTGTTCCTATCTACCAGGAGGAAAACCATAATGCTATCCTCACTTTTCTACATATTTTTCAGATTTATATATTTTCTGTTAAAGAGAAAATAGTGTATAAATAATAGAAATGAAAACTAAAATATTTTCCAAGTTAAAAGCACTTTACAAATAAAAAGAGAAACAGATGTAGAACACCTGTCTTTTTCTTAGAAATCTTGATTAGTATCAAGAGTTTCTGCCCTTATTGGGGTGTTTGCAGACAAATGGAATTATGGTAAATTAAAACCACTTTCGCACTTTTGTACCAGGTATGTGGTACATGTGAGGAAGCTGAAAGCTGTGTGAATGAGTCTGGCTCTGAAAGAAGTTTTTGACTCTGGGTCATTCATACCATTCATTGACCCTCTTGGCCATAAGGGCAGGTTGTAAGCTCATGTTCAACTTGGTGTTCACCCAATATCCTTTTCTGCCAAGCTGCTTTCCAGCAGCTCCAGCATATATTGGTGCATAGTACCATAGAATCTTAGAATTGTCTGGCTTAGAACAGACCTCTAAAACCCTCGAGTCCAACTGTTAACCCAGCACTGCCAAATCCCCCAAACACCTCCAGGGTGGTGACTCCTGCTCCCTGTCTCCATCCCTTAATCACCTTATAAAGCCTGTAGTATTTTTTATTCCCCACAAGACTAAGTATAATTTCCTCTGCTTACTTTAGGACATTATTTTAGCACAAACTCCAAAATCTTGTGAATTCTACTATGAAACTACATTTAATTTGATTAAATTTCCCACAAAAGCTAGGGTTGTTCCTCCCCAGAAGCAGGACTCTGCACTTCTTGCTGAACTTCATGTCATTCCTGTCAGCTTATTTCCCTGTGGCTGGGTAAACCCAACCCTAATGGGAATATCCCAAGGGATGACACCAGCATAAATACCATGCCACCAGACAGGATGTTTTTTTCAACTCTTTACTATATATAATTGCTTCATTTATTTTATTTCCTTCTCAACATCTGCTACAAGTATTCATCTCGTATGACTCAGTGAAATTGAGGAATTCATATTTAAGCCTAAAGGAGATCTCAGTTACTTTTCTTTGTGTACTGGGGGAAACACAGAAAGCATCCTGTTTCCACCCTGTGTTCTCAGTACCCAAATCACATTTATTGGACTATGCAAATGTTTCAACAAGTTCTCAGAACACTTCACTTACAGAGTTTATAACCATATGACACAGCCTAGCCTCCCTCAAGCAGCTTGCTACATAAACTTGTTTCCTAAAACCAGTCTGATGTCTGTTTTCATTCTCAAGTACAGAAAGTGGTGCTAGAATTGTAAGAAGGGGGCACTTACTCAGTATTGTGTGTATCAACAGTGCAAAAAAGTTCATGCAGTTCTTCTCCACTCAGAACTCCGTCAGCAAAGTAAGCTTTGAATTCATCAAAGGAGAGCTTTCCATCATCTGAAACAATGAAGAAATTGAAATTTACTTAATTTCATTCATGTTTTTTCTTATTTACTTCATGCAGTAGAAGAGGAAAGTATTAAAAGCCTCTAGGTCTTCATCTTAAATGCAGAAACGTAACATTTTAAATGGAAGGGTGATAGTCAGCAAACAAGTTGTTTGTTGATTAAACTGTACCTGGGTAATAATCTAAATTGATGGAGTCTTCGCATGAAGCATAAAGAATATTTTTATAGCCAACACTTTATATCTTTTTTGGGTAGCACTAAATTTACTAAATGTAAATCCGCACATTTCTTTCTTTCCTTCAGTAATATACTGAACCCCCATAGGGCACTAAAAAACTGTAGAGGATAAAAACTAAGATGATCTAAGCATCAGACTAATCTACAAAGTATTGTGACAATTTTATAGTGGTGAAGAATCTATTATAAAGGCAGTATCTAATTCCTGTGACTACATTCTGTACTCCAGTAGGCAGATTTGAAGAGCTGAGAAATTTTCCTTCTTTTTTACCTTCCTGCTATTACTTCATAAGCTCTTTGTCTGGAATATACAGCTTCAGATATGTTGAAGAGGTTTCAAAATTGTACAAATTAAATGTCTGCTTCAACAAAACCATTTTGAAATGTTTAATATGAAAAAGCAGATCGTAGCTGGAGATGATCATCATTACATTCAAAATAAAACGTCAAGATCTTCAAGAGCCAGAAACCAAGAAGGCCCAAAAACTACAATGATTACCTAGGTGAGAATCTAAATACATTTGCCATTTGGCTCTGGTTACAGAGGAGGAATATCAAAATATTGGGCTAAGCATTCTCACAGCCATGCTCTTACACATACAATCAATTGCTTAATCAAACCACCTCTGCAGCTTTATCCTTTGCTGGCAAGGCTAATATGTATGCAAGTTACACACATGCTCAAGAAACTAGTGACTTTTGGCAACTTTCCTGAGATAAACATAGGAGTTTATCCATAGAACAGCCTGGGGTATGAAAAAATATTAAACAAGTTATTTCAGTCCTTCAGGATCATTGGCTTTATCTCAATCCAGAAAAATCACTGCTCTACCAACAGAGTGGGTACTTTAGCTATTTTCTCTAAATTTGCCTTTTGGTTCATTGTTGTTTATTCTTAATATTCTGAATGTTATTGACATTGAGTGACAAATCACTGAGATAGTTTCCGGCAAAACACAAGCACTCTTGAACCTGTTTGGTACTTACAGACTTTATAGTAGTTATTTTCACTAAAAAAAACCAACAAAAAAAAACCAACCAAAAAAAAAAACTCACTCTGTTTGTCCAGGGCATTTCTCTGATTTTGTAAGAGTGCAACTGATTTGCCAGAGCAGCTGAGGAGGGCACCAGTGCCAGGGGTCATCCTTGTGCTTCCTCAGTGCTCACATGAAGCTCAGACCCACTGCTGAACAAGTGCTCCCTGTGCTGTTAAACAGGTTTTTGGATTTCTGGTGGTTTTTTTTTTTTTTTAATTTTTCCCCCCTCGGGTGTCAAGAATAGCTTTTATTTTAAAGGCTGTGTCACATATCCTCAGCACCACTGCCCTGGGCACAGCTCACTGCCCTTGGAGTGCCCAGATAAAAACCATCTGGTTTAAGCATTACAGAGCAGCTGAGCAAAAACCTTCATTAGAGATCCTTCAATCCTTGCTACTGGCAAAGGAACAGGGGAAGGATGAGTAATGAAAAGCAAACTTCTCTGAAGCTATGCATCCATCAGGGAAATCAACCTTCAGCTGTATTTGCCTTGGCAATGTTATTTAAGAAGCTGTTTTGCAAGACTTGCCTGCTTTTGTCTGTCTTCTCTGACATTTTTCAAAATAAGGGCTTCTTCATAAACAGGCACAGTCACCTGCTCTCCTTTGTCTCTCAACTAGCAGACAAATAAATGAAAATATAAACAGTAAAATGAGTCTCCCCACATTGCACTTGCAAATTTAGAAATGGATTCACACAGTGGTTTACAGGAGCCTTCCTTCAGGTTACAATTGCATTCTCACATTTATTTCAGTAAAATTCACCTGTCTATTGAACAGATGCTTTTCTGTGTAAAATATGCCCAAGGGATAGCCCTCAGCCAGCCTGCTGCAGAAGCACTAGTATCATCTCCAGGATATGCTTTGGGTAGCTGATGACTTCAGTAGAGAGCAGCATATCTGACAGAGGAAAGTCACACACACCGAGTTGAAAGGCGATTTCAGAAAGTCAAAAGGTGTCAAGGGAATAATGGACAAGAGCACAGATGTATTTGGAGTCTGTGTGCACAAGGATGATGGCAAATGGTGAGACTATAGTCAGTGAAGGAAGTTACAGTGATGTAGAGAAGGATGCCTCACACAAATGCCAGCAAATGCTAGAGAACAACTAAGGCACTTCCACTGTCCCCTATTTTGGGCATCCTGTCAGGATTGTGAGGCATTCTCAGCAGTTAAAAACCAGCTTTTTCATATCAGGAGAACATCAGATAGAGCTTACATGGCTGAACGGCAGCCCTAGGGCTTATGGCACTATTAAGAGCCATGTGTAAGTTTTTGGCAATCAGAGGAAAACCACACTTGGCTAGAGCTCATCCTGGGGCTCACCTTAGAAAGGTATGATTTGGATAGTTGACCTCAGAGCTTGTCTTGGCTCAGTCAGACAGTGCCAAGCTTGCCTCCAGGCTGGCAGCATGCACACTACCAAGGCAGTGAGAAGAAGCTATTTAGGGTCTGGGGATCTATAAGCACAGATCTCTGCCCTTGTAGGCAAACAACTAGCAAAGGAAGAAGAGATAAGTGAAGTTAATAAATAGAAAAACTCCCTGGGACAGAGAGTATTTATTCACCAGGAAGGGACCGGGAAATTAGTGCTCAAAGTCACTTCTGCCATGGAAAAGCCAAGAGTCAAAATACAGATGTTACAGTAATTATGTCAAGACACACAACTGGCATCACCACCAATCCTTTATTAGAAAGGTTTTCATGCCCTCTTTCAATTAACTTCTCTAAAGCAACTCTGACTCCTTCCCTCATGGGCAGCTTCACACTGTACTGACTCCTTTTCTTACAGGCAGCTCCACACAGCTCTGACTCCTTCTCCCCTCTCTACATGACTGGCTAAACCCCAACCTGTCCCTTACCCAGCTACCTAATCCTGTCTGTCCCTCACACAGGATGTTTTCACCTTGTCTGTCCCTTACCTCCTCACAGCACAGCCACAGACTCCATCCCAAACTGCAGCAGACTCTCAATCTCACGCTCCAAATCCATCTGTTACTGCAACTTGTGGCCAGCTGACCCACTCCTTTACCACACCCAAACTTACTGGGCAGGCACAGGTCTTCCCACTCAATAATCAGTACAGCTGTAATTAATCAGGAGATTGCCTTCTGTACTATCCTTTCAACTTATCTTCCCACAATTTCCCCCTTTAAGTAAATTGACATTATAGCACATTCACATGTAACACTTCAAAGAGTTATACAATTGCTCACAATAAGGACATTCACATATTTTACTTCAAACCAACAGCTACACAAGTGCTTGGACAACACATCACAATAAGGACATATGCTCCACATCCTAGTTCTCAAATATCACAAGTAGTTTGCTTAGCTTTGCATTGTGATTGTTTCTTTCAGCAAGTTCTTAGATATGAGATAATTGCTTCAAATTTATTTTCTGCATGCTATAGATTATCAGAGGTCCTTTAAATTGATCTGCTATTTACCTTTCCTCATTACTTAAGTTTCACCTCACATATAACCAATTTATTCCAATTTCATTACTCAAAGTGAAAGCTTACAGTGGCATAACAACCACATCCAATTCAATTAACTATTTTTCATTATTTTCTCATTGATTGTTAACTTTCTTTTTTGTCTGCTTTAGGTTGGCTTTTATAAGTATAGAGCATCAACCTAAGGATTCTCTTAGCTCTGAAATACACTTGTGACTTGAGCTTTATGTAGTACCCCAGACTCACACAGTACATATCACTAAAGTTCAAGAATCAGAAAGCTGCAATTCATGAACAATATATATGTTTTAGCATTTCAACATTAAAGAGATGTATTGAACCACAGAACTACTGTTTCCAGCTTTTCCTGTATCTTGCTGCTTTAATTGCTTCACTTGTTCTTTCTTCAGCTTAATTGCTTTCATACAGTTATTTTAACTAACTACTGTGTAGGAGTTTTGGCTTGGCACTTAATTTCACTTTTTGGGAGACACATGATTCTTCTTCCCACCTCCTACTGTTTTCCATTCTTTTAAAGTCTCATAGAGCAATCTCCAGCTGGGAGCCAAATCTATAGCTGCTCTGTCCTCTTCTGATAGTTTTTCCTCAATTTCTTTCCATGTTCTAACACTAAAGACAGTATTAGCATATACAGACAGAACAGTCTGTTCCCAGTAGCTCACCTGGATAACCATCCCTCCAGGTCTCAAAATCAGTTCAGCCATAACCTGGCAGCTTCACCCACTGCTCTCAGCCTCAAGCTGTACCTCATCCTACAGCTCAAATCCCAATCATCACATCAGGGTCACCATTATGTTATAGTGAATATGTCAAGACAGACATGACTAGCATCACCACCAGTCCTTTATTAGAAACCTTTTCATGCCTTCTTTCAATGAACTTCTCTCAGCTCTCTCTTAACTCCTTCCCTCCTAGGCAGCACCACACAGCTCTGACTCCTGTCAGCTAACTGGCCAACCCCAGCATATCCATTTTTCAGCCACATTACCCTAACTGTCCCTCAAACAACATTTTCTTACCTCATCTGTCCCTTGCACTACTGCATGTCCCTTACCTCCTCACAGTACAGCCATCACACTCCATCTCAAACTGCAGCAAACTCTCATACAACAACTGGTAGCCAGCTAACCCACTCTTTTATAACACCCAAACTCTTTGGGCAGGCACAGATGTTTCCACTGTAATCAGTACAGCTGTAATTCATCAGGAGAGTGCCTTCTGTACTATCCTTTCAACCTATCTTCCCACACACACCCCCACTCAGGCCCTCACAGTCCTTGATGGGAGCTGTTTCTATATCTCTTGTGGGTGTTGTGACAGCCCTTTATAGATTTTTGAATTATTCTGCCTTTATAGAACCTAAAGCCTTCAAGTGTTTCATGTGAGCCACAGCAGCCTGCGTGGCTGGAGCAAACACAGTGAGAATATGTGAACGTGCTGTGGGACTTGGCCTTTGGAAGGGACTCACAGTCCAGACTTGCTGTCAAAGATTTGGACCAGATACACTGAGAAAACAAGGTGGTGTGGGGGGGCACATCACAGCAGACATAGATGGACTGAACCAGATGCAAAAAGACAAAAACCACATGGTTTATTGACATATGGCACATAGGCTGGAATCAGACCAAGAAATATCTGCCAGGATAACGAATTTCAGTGTGCCAAGGTGAGCATGGTAACAATATCCACTAGGTCATTCCAGTCATAAGGGGCTGCATCACAAAAAGCTCAGACATAAAGAAGCTTTAAAGAGTCTGGGCAAATCCACTAAGCTTTTATTGACTCTGATCTACATTGTATGTAGATATAATCAGAAAGATGGATTTTGAACCATTATTCCATGTTATGCTGGAAAAGCTTCACACGAGTAACCAAGTGATTCCAAGGCTAACAGGGAGAGGGTTTAGGCTATTTCTATGAAAATATTTTTGGGGCTCTGGAGCACAGAGTCCAGCCCCACTTGAAGGACCCAGGGAGCTGGGATGGGGAATCCCATCCCTGACTGAGCCTGGTCTCTGGAACAGGATGCAGGGATCTGCAGTAGATCCAGATGTTCAGGAAGCAAACAGCAGTATGGTGAGAGTTCATGGAATGTACTGCAATAGTTTTGCCTTACTAATCCATCCACTAAGTAATTTGGGAGCTTAAATCAGGGATGTTACAGTTCAGAGAACGTCCGTCCTCTGGCTTCTGTTTAGAAAATGTGCTCTGCAAAGTAATTCACTAAATCTGTAGCACAAACATCACCACTTTGGGCCACTCAGACCTTGCTCTTCTGGGTATCATGGCGCACAGAGCTTCCCCAAGGGATTCCTGCACATTGCTGTTTTTCTCCAGGAAGGTCACACAAGAGATGGGTCACCTTGTCATGCTGTGACCTCTCTGACCAGTCTGTAAGGAAGGGAGAGCCCGTGCACTGATGCAGCTACCACTGAGCAGAGCTTCTGGGGCATCTTCATGAGATGTCAGGATGTTTTAGCCCCAGGTTAGGAGACACTGGCCTAGATAAAAAATGCTGAAATCAAGGGCTTGGCATTCTTTGCTTTGGTATAACTCAAAAATTTTTCTTGGAAAAAAGTTTAACTCACTAAGTGGCAATCTGGAGACCCTGCAGGCCAACTCTGACAGTTCACTTTAGGGAAGATCCCCTTCCCAAGGTGCTTTCTCTGCCTCTCAGAGGCATATTCCCTTAATCCTCTGGCACAGTATAAAACTAGTACTCTCATAAACAAGCTAGAGCCACTGAGAAGTTACAGTCTGAGGACTGCTGCAGTGAGGCAGTTTTCAACCTGTCAGAGCCCACCTAAACACACGAGAGCCAACACAGATGGTAGAAGAGTCACCTGTAAAGACAGTGTTTATTCTGCAATGGCACTGTCAATAAATAATGAATAGGAAAACATCTATTCTGATTTCTGCAAAACTGACTCTGGAGTAGGCATTGCAAGATTTCCTCCTGATGATCATACAGGTGCAGTTCAGAAGAATTTGGTTATTTTCTGGAAATCTTGTTGGGTCACTCAAAAGCCTATAATCTCTGCATCAATCCCTTTGGTCACTGACACCAGTGAAAGGGACAGGGTGCTACTGCTGCACTTGCCTTATTGTAAGGAATCCTTTACTTATGATCCACAGTTTTTATTGGGCCAATGTTTGCTTTAGAGCTAGGCTGAAATACCCAATTATTGTTATCAACATACTGCATGTATTATCACAGTATTTTATACAGATTCAGAATTCTACATTTAAAAGCCTGGTGTCCTTGTTCTATATCATGGATATCAGGAGTACTGAATGAAGGCGTATGTCAGAATGCAAAGATTTGTCTCATCTGACTATTTTCATTTTACAGATCCTAGTTCAAATACATTTAAAAATATATATATTTTTAGTGGGGAAAAAGCTTTCAGTGAGTGCTCGTTTGAAATGTCAGAGGAAAAAAATTAAACCTGGTATAAATGCAGTGTTTCTGACATTAATAATATTCTGGTTTAAGTCTGCTGGTTGTTTGATATTCAGGTTTGTCAGTCTATGGAGCTTTAGTCTTCTTTTGTTTAGCCAGTTTTTAAATTTTCCCTCATTTGTTTGCAGTCATTCCTGACTGCCTGAAGCATACTGTTGACAGTGTTCCTTATGGTTCAGGCTTTTTGGGTTTTTACAAAAATGTCTGCTTCTGTACCAGATATTATCAATGATGTTTATGAATACCTTCCTCTTAGGAGCTTTAAGAATGTTTGAGGTATAGGTTTTACTCAGTGCTTTTTCAAGACAGCTGACTTGTATTTGCAAATCAATGAAAGCATCTACATAGAAACCATCTTTTCCAAACCTGTCATGTTCAAGTTGCCCTCCTTAGGGCTTAGGGGTATCCAAGAGCTTAGGGGCAGGAGCTGTTAGGTTTGGAAGAAGGCCATAACCAAATACCAACTTGAATTTTGTGGAGAGACAGCTGAGATGTCCTCCTCCTACAGGACAGGGCTAGGAGTCTCTCCCTCCAGGTTTGACTGGATGGACACTGAAAAGTGCCAAGGGGAGCCTCAAATGCCACAGCATGCCATGTTTCCAGAGCAGGAGAGGAGATCCAGAGCTGGAGATGACAGACAGATCAGGTAAAGGGCAAAGGCAGTTGTCCTCTTCCCAGAGGGAGGGGAAGAGAAATGACCCCTACCACAATGCCAGCAAAGGCAGGGTACTTTTCTCTAGTTATTTTGTGGTGTTCTGTGCCTTTGACCTGTGTTGAACCATCAAGATTTTCGTTGCTTTTGTCAATGTCATGAACCATACTGTTCTTAAAAATCCTCCCATATGTCTTGTTCTCCCTTTAAAAAAATCATATGACCTTTTCATTTATGGGAGATGCATGGATTGGCTCCACAAAAAGCAGAGCTGCACAGCCATGAAATAAGAGCTACAGATAGAATTTATGAAGCTGATCCTCTCATGGAATCTCTGCATAGCTGATATTTCCAGAAACAGGCCAGTAACAGAATGATATATGTACCTGGGCTGGCAAAGAAAGAAGCCATTTGTATGACTTCATTCCCATGGCTGTTTGCTAAAGGACTTTCTTAATTTAACACAGATGCCATAAATTATTGTAGCATTTTTGAGTACCAGCAGTTCAGCAGAATTTCTTGTCTCTTTTAAACCCACATTTTATATTGCCTTTGCAAGAATATTTGTCTTTCCTTGCTGTGGAAGGCTTACCTGAAGTCTCACAGTCCACAAACTCAAATTAAAAATGCTTATACAATATTCCCATTTATCAGCTCAATCCACTTTTTTTTTTTTTAATATATTTTTTCCTTGTGGTCTAGCAGGAATCTAATAAAGTTTTTGGTGATATTTTCTCTGAAGATATCTTAAAGCAAATGAATAGAGCAGAGAAGGTTCTATTAAAAGTATATGGGAGAATTTAAGAGGGCTGTGTCATGGACAGTAATGTAGTATTTGTTACTGAAATCCAATAGTTGGTTTCCTCTGGCACAGAGAGGTGACACTGGAAGTGTAAGTAGACTAGTCACTAACCAAAGCTAATAATTTATGGTGACAACAGTGTAAACATTCTCAGTAAGTGGTCACATATCCAATAACCATTCTGAAAATGCACTTAACTTTACAGCCTTGAAACAAATCTCCCTATCAATGTGGCACAAGCCTGTGCATTGCTAGATTAGCAAAGTGAAGTCCCATGGGCAATTGATGGTTGAGTGAACACAATCAAGACCTAAAAGCTGAAATGATTTCAAGTTCATGCACTTAAATTAACAGAACTGAAGTGACTGAACTCAGCCATTTTCTGCCAATATTATGTTGTAAAGAAACCATATGCAGGTAGGAATACCAGTGACCAAGGTCTCTGGGGCTGATATGGTTTTGTATTGTTCTGGAACAAGCAGGTTTGTCACCGATATTGGGAGCTATTCCCCCTATTTTCATAGCAATGCATAGGAATGAGCTGTGGGGAAACCCAAATGAGGACTGGAGTGCTCCTAACCTCCAAAGTGCTGTGGATCCAGCAGGACTGGGACAGCATGAGCCCAAAGGGCAGGGCAGGCACACAAAGCTCTAGGGTCTCTTTTGGACTACGGGGGAGTGATGAGTTCTGCTCTGTACCATGTGCTCTGACCCTCATCAATCTTCAGGGCAGATACACACACATTGTTCCAAACAGCACCAGGGGGTCTGAGGGCATGCCAGCAGAGCTTTGCTGTGGTCAGCAGGTAACTAAGCTAGAGATGCACCACTGCAGGCGCATGGAGTCTTCCCCACGCCAGCCCTCACCTTGGAATTCAACTTGCACCATCACTGCCCATGCAAACCACTGGCAAGCAGACTGAGGGAGATAACAAAGGAAACACCACCAAAAAACTCTCACAGTGATGGATTCTGGGGCTCCTGAGCTCTCTGAAGGAGCCTACCACGGTCTTGTGGGAAGTGCCTCTTGCTACGCGTGAGCTGGGGCAGGAATCAGAAGTGGGCTGTGGAGGTGAGATTTCTCTCTCAGCAACAGAAAACCAGTTATTCAACATGCTCAGTTCCACCACCAAACTGTTCAGCAGCCACTTGCTGTCCAAGAGTTCTTCCTTGTAAGGTATCACTGATTTTCTCAATGGTATCCACTTAGCTTCTCTTTACTGAATGCTCACAGTATCTGTTTGCTGAGGACTGACTGTACTGGGAATTCCTTGTCAGGGTTAAATCTTTCTGATCTGTGGGTTTGACACTGTTCAGTGCTTCTCTTGTTAATAAAAAACTTCTGACTTCTGTGCTATAAATATGTGAGTTGGATTCAAGGGTTTATTCTTCCTACTGACACACTGAACAAATACAAAAACAAGTCTGATTTCTGGATGTACCCTATGGTGTTTTTAAAAAGTAGTAAGATGGAGCTACTAACAAGCATTTCAAACCTTCTTGAATCAGTCTCAGTGGAAAACACATACACCCAAAGTGCAAATCAAACACAAATGTCAAATTGTGAAAGCATAAGATCTGTCCTTAAGGAAGGGAAGATCAGAGTACAATATAGACATGACACTGAATCTGCAAGAAACATAAAATGACATGAGGGATGTCTGGTTTTTCTGTTAGGATGTTTAAAACATGATTTAAAACACTGAATTAATGATGGATTCTTTTTTCCAAAGGAAGAAGGCAAGACATATGAGCGATCTTACCGTTCTTGTCTGCTCTTCTTAATATCTAAACAAAAAGAGAGACAAAGAATACAGTCATTTTTTTGTTTTGTATGGGTTAATAAAAAACAATGTTTTAGTATTTTTATAGTTTGGAGTCTACATCACATTTTCACAAAGCTGCATAAAATTTTGAAGTTCTTAATGTGTCTCCATCCTTCCCACAGAGTATTGCTTTTTTTAACTCCTCCCTTCCTGTGTGCACTAAAAACCAAGACCATAACAAGAACCAGCTTTATTTTCTAGTTTGTTTATGGATCACAGGATGATGTTCAGGCACAAAACGTGACACTGTATGGCTACCATGATACTGGATTTAGGTTTGAGAAAAGTGGCTTAAAGAAACAGAGCAAGAATGATGATGGCTGGGGGATGTGCTGAGCATCTGAGATGGTGAGAAGGACTCATGGTTTGTGTGGGTGGAGGAAGCAAAGGGATAGGTCAGGAGAGGAGCTGAGTGGCACGAAGGGATCAGACTCAGTGTCATCAGCCTGAAATGCAATGGGGAATCATCCAGGAAATGCTGCAACAAATGAGGCAAGGGAAGAAAGCAAATCTTCCAAATGTAATTTCTATTGCTGCTGTGAATATCAGTGAAGTGTTTCAAAACGGGCACGTATATTTTTGAGAGCTGACAGCAAGGGAAACACTCTCTGGTTTATTAAAATGTTGGTAGCATTTAAACAGCTTCTCCAGGACATGCCATGACTGCTCTACTGCTAGGATTGAAACCAGACAAGCTCCAAGCTCTGTTGAAGCACCTTCACAACTGTCTTTTGTAGGGTGGGGTTGGCAGCGAACCAACAGAATTGTGACCCACATCCAGGAGTTCACAGATGGTTTCTAAGCTGAACTTTGCATTGGACCAAATATAAAGCACATAAAATATGAAATATACTTAGTAAGATTACATTTTCCCTCCCTATTTATCCAAATATCTCATACACTCAATTTTCAGTATAAGGATTGGACTTTTGAAGGGATGTGGCAGCGGAGTTTGAATCAAATAGAAATGTCCCATAACCATGGGACAAAAGTGGCGAAAGTTTCTCCATAAGTAATTTTTAAAATTGATTTAAAATAAATTATTTTAGATATTTATAATTTTATAATTATTATTTAAAGTTTATATTAATTTGTTTTAATTAATTAACCCATTCGCCCCCAATCTTAGGGATCCTTTAGACACTTGAGAGGGAGTTTGCATAAGATCAGGGAGGAGATTGCTTTAATAGTCATATATCACTCTCATTAGGTCTCTCTCTCTCTGGGGAGAGATTATTTATAAGAGCATTTAGTGACAGGACAATGGGGAATGGATTCAAACTGAAAGAGAATAAGTTTAAAATAGATGTTAGGAAAAAAATCCTTTCCTGTATGGGTCCTAAGGCACTGGTACAGATGGCCCAGGGAGGTTGTGGATGGCAGTGTCAGAGGCCAGGTTGGATGAAGCTCTGAGCAGCCTGGTCTAGTAGAAGGTATCCCTGCCAATGGTAGGGGGTTTAGAACTGGACGATTTTTAAGGTCCTCCCCAACCCACACCATTTTATGATTCTATAATTCTATTCCCCAGTGGCATCAGGACCTCGGTGCCTGCCCCTTCTGTGCCTTACAACAAACCTCTTGCTGCCTGGTCTAATTTAAATGTGTTTATATAGGTGGGGGTACTTCACTGAGGAGTAATCACACACCTACACCAAATATCTAAGACATATGTGACATTAATGTACTCTCAGAGCAGGAAGGGCCCCCAAGGTCCAGTCCCTGCTTTGAAGCAGGGATGGTTTGGATTTTAGGTTTTCCTCTAGATATAAAGAGGAGAATCACAGAAACAGCCTCCCTCCCTCCTATTAGCAAATTTGTGAAAGGTATCTGCTTTCCTATAAATATGAACCTGACACTGGTTTAAGAAAATACTAAAAATGAATAATTTTATTTTGAATTATCTTTTCTACTTTAGTGAAATCAAAAGTTCTCAGTTTATCAGATAATCTGACCATGTGCATTTCCTAACCCAGTGTGCTTGAGTTAAATTGGGGAGTTGGCTGCATTTAATGTTTTTTAACTCCTTCCTGGAAAATTAGATTTCTCTTCTGCTTTTTTGATGTATGGCTGTAATTCTCCCAATTCTTCTACAAGTGGTATTCTCTGAGACAAAAAAAACCGCCAAAACTGCATTTTCAATATACAGTTGAATTGAAATAATAAAAGTCAATTAAAATTCTTATTTAAACAATTTCCTGTGGAGGTTAGAGAAATCAGGAGATGAGCAGATGAGAATTGCTTGAAATAATTTGGGGAAGGGTTGGGAAGTTGAAGTGGGTATATTAGAGAAGACATCTAGATAAAGAGTCCTTTACATGCTGTTTTCAGCTGATGTTGTGGAATAATGCCAGTGCAAGAGCTGGTCTGAAGTAGATCAGAGTTGGTCTCAAGATCTGCAGGTCTCACCAAGTCAGGGGATACTTTGAAGGTCTTTGGGTGGGAGTTTGCCTTTTACCAGGATTTGCCTTGGAACAAAGAAATACTCTGTGCTGCGCAAATTTAGACAAAAAAACTTTACAGCTGCACCTTGCAAGATGCTGAGCCCTTGGTGACAGTCCAGCACAGCACCTCTTGGGGGCTGTGTGGCCAGAGGCACATCAGGGCACCTCCCTGGGCTCACCCTCAAAGGGCTAAGGGGCTTAGGATTCTCTGCACATTGACCTTGGGCACCTCAAATTCAGCAGGGTCTAAAGGGATGGGAAGAACCTGCATGGTTAGTGAAAAAAACCCAACTTTTATAGGGTGAGAAACTCCAGTGAAAAGCACCCTCCCTCCCCCTGTCCCAATAAAAACAATAAAATCTGAACCAACCTATTTGGAAAGGTGACTGTTTTCACCCAGAACCGCTCCTAGCCAACCCCAAACACTAACCTGCTCTCCTCGCACATGCAGCCATTAGAAGCAAAATGGGAAGGAGAAAAGGGAAAAGGAAATGATAAGGGGAAGGGGAAAAGGGAAGGATAAGAGAAAGGGGAAAAGGGAAGGGGAAAGAGGAGGGGGAAAGGGGAAGGGGGAAAGAGATAAGGGAAAGGGAAAGGGGAAGGGGAGAGGGAGGGGAAAGGGATAAGGGGAAGGGGAAAGGGGAAGGGAAAAAGGGAAGGGGAAAAGGGAAAGCGAAAGGGAGAAGGGAAAGGGGAAAAGGAAAGGGGAAGGGAAAGAGATAAGGGAAAGGGAAGGGAAAGGGATAAGGGAATAGGGGAAGATCCATACAGGAGAAAAAGGCAAAGCGTAACCAACCAGGCAACCAAGTGCCCCCTCCCCAAGCGCTCGCAGGTGCCCTGGAAGGATGGCTCCGTGCGGGGGTGCCGTACTCACTCACATCGCGGAAGATGCGCAGCCCCGCTCCCCGCTCCGCCGCCATCCTCAGGCACAGCCTGGGGTCCCCTGGGCCGAGCTGCCCGCCCCGAGCCCGCCCAGGGCAGGGCAGGACAGGGAAGGGAAGAGCCGGGAAGGGAAGGGCCGTGCAGGGCAGGAGCAGAAGTGGGCGCTCCTCGCCGTGCGCTGCGGGAGGAGCGCGCCCTGTTGCATCCTCCAGCCGCGCTCTAGAGACACTCGCTTCCTCTCCATGAAATAAACTGGGTCTTGTGATCTGTCAGGCCACGTTCACCACGGTTTTGGCCGCCTTCCCCTTCAGCACGGCCACTTTTGGGAGATCTTTCCCAAGAAAGCCACGAGCCGCCGCCCGCAGGTGAAGTCTCGGCAGCGCGGAGGGGCGATGGGGCGGGGACCGCCAGCAGCTCTGCGAAAGCGCTCGGGACTGACAACAACGTGCTAGAATGGAATAGAATAGAATAGAATAGAATAGAATAGAATAGAATAGAATAGAATAGAATAGAATAGAATAGAATAGAATAGAATAGAATAGAATAGAATAGAATAGAACACGTTTCACGGTTCTGGTAAAATTTAAAAGGTTTAATAAAAAGACAGTAGGAGACAAACATAAAGCAAAGGGTTAAAACGGCCGGGGGCTTGGCAAGCTGCCAGGAGCACGCGGCTGCTTCGGAACGCCCCTTTACAAACGTTTTGCAATACATCAACCTGTTGCATATTCACAGTCCTTCATGCATAGTCAAACTTTTTCTGGGAACTGTTTAGCATGGCCACTCCTTGGGTCCGCCTTTTTAGAGTACGCGTGTTTCTTGGCTTGTGGCATTAATTCTCTTCTTAATACCTTTTAATTTGGGTGGTGGTCCCGGCCTTTTGCAGCCGGTGAGTGTTGATAATTGTCGTGTCAGCTGCAGGGTTCCCATCGCAGGTTCACGGGCTATTATCTTAACTAAGTGGGTAGTTTAAGCATACTATCTCTAAAAAACTTATGTCTAACTTTTGCTGTTAGAAGAAAAGAAAAAAAAGCCTATATTCATACAGAAAAGCTATTTTAACATTATACATATAGCATTTATTCCAATATGTGCAAAAAGCCAACAATATGTCATGCACTTTGTCCTGGTTTAAAGGGACAGTATTGCCAGGAAAAGAAAAAGGCAAAAGGTTTGGGGTTTTTGTTTTGTTTTTTTGGTTTTTTTTTTCAAAAATGGATAGTGAAAAATTCCCTCCCTCCTAGTTTACTATAATTTGGAAATTCAGGAACTCTCAGGCAAAAGGTATGGGTTTGGAATAACAGTTCTTTACTGATATATCTACAAGACAAACAAAAAAACAACATCAGCTATGAAAAAAAAATCAGTGACACAACAGAACGAAACTCAGTCCCAGTCCCTTTTTCCAGTCACAGATGCCCCTCCTCATCCGCACAGTCCCGATGGAGCAGGGCAGGGCAGCCTCTCAGTCGCGGCTGCTGCAGGAGCAGGGGAGCGAGGCGGCAGCTCCGTCCCAGGTGGGAGAAGGGTGAGGAAAGAACTCTGCTCACCGTGGGCGTCCCAGTTCTCAGCGTTGTTCTCAGAAGCAGGAAGCTTTAGCAGTCCGAGTCCAAGGAGCCTGATCCCACCACGGAGAAAGCAACCTCTCTCCCCGAGTTCGGGCCGGCGAGCTGCCAGTGTCCCCCCACCCGCTGAAGGACAAAGCAGCACTCGACCATCCCTTTGTCTTGAGCACTTAACAGCTAAAGGGGAACCGCCCCGGCCAGCTTAACACAATAATGGGAAAAATTTCTAAAACTTCCCCAACTCCCAACACACTTATAACAAATTGATACGATATAATATAATATAATATAATATAATATAATATAATATAATATAATATAATATAATATAATATAATATAATATAATATAATAATGTAATATAATATATCCCTTCAGGTGGCCTGCCCAAAAAGCAGGGGCTGCTCCTGCCAGGCAGCAAGCGGAGAGCTGTAGGGTGGATGGGAGGTGCCCGCAGGGTGAGGGCAGCACAGAGAGAAGGAGAAGGAGAGAAGCTCTGAAATGAACTCCCTCCGTGCTATTGCACACATTGCCGAGGAGTTACTGCATGGACAGTGTCTAACAGCAGCTGTGATCCTGTGCTCACACCATGAGCAGATGGCATTGCAATTATACATCATACATTACAACATTACATACCACAGTTTTTTATTACTATATATGATACATGCATCTTAACAAATAGCAGAGTGAAGTTTTTGTTTTAAAACACCTTTGTGGATGAAAAGCCTCAGCCATGGTGTGACTTGAGTTTCTGCTTCTCTCACCTTCTTTCCACATTTCAGAGGAAAACCTGAGAGGTGGAAGAGAGAACTGTCCAGTTGGAAAGACAAGGCATTTCACAGGGTGAGCATTTTTAATCTCAATTCATAAAGATGGCTTGAAAAGGAGATGGAAAGATCATCTCACATTATTTTTGCTTTTCAATAATACTGAAAGGCTTTTATTTAATCTGATTTTTATGATGGAAGTATGGAAATATATTTTTTCCAGAGAGAGGAAAGAAGAAAAAATTCCAAAGGTTGTTTCAAGAACCAAGAGGGCAAGTGGAAATAAGAACAAGTTTATTTAGACTGTAGAGGGTCTTATTTTTGTTAACTTTTATAACAACAACATTAATAATTTACATATTTAACTTTTTAGACTAATTTCTATCTTGAAATAAAAACACCTTTGATGAAGATCCATTATCTTTCCTTTTTGATTAGCCTTAACATTCACTAAGAATATTTTGTTTGTCTACAGAAATCTTCCTTCAATATTATAAGAAAAAATATTGTGCCATCTTATATTTTCAGGGTAAAAATTAAAACATAAGAATAAAAAATGTCTCATAGGACTTCTACTATATGAGAAAGTTGTGAGTAGAGTATATGTGAAACTTTTTGATGATGATAGTTTTTACACCACTTTAAAATTACCCAAAGCAATATCTCAATATTAATGCCAGAAGCAGAAACAGAGCTCTGAATTTTACCAGGTTTGATATTCATTCAATGACCTCCCTCTGTCTCTGAGCAAGATGATGTGAGGGGAGGGGAGTGCAGCTCTGTGGTGCCCTGTGGTGTGGGAGTACTGCCTTGCTGGGAGGACGATGGCTTTGTGACCTGCCCAGGTGAGGTGAGCAAGGTCAGCACTCCCCTCTGCTCACATGCTCCCCTGTGCAGACACAGATCTGTGCTGCTCACCATCTACTACGAGAAATAAAACTTGTTCCATATGTGTCTGAGGATAAAACCTAAAAAAACTTGGGGTTTTTTTCTTGCTGTAGGTCAAATCATTAAACTTTTATTTAGAAACCAGCTACTTTACCAGCATCTTTGCTCATGTGAAATGGTCAGCCAGTGTGTAATGATTTTGCACTTTAATCTGGGAAAAACAAACAAATGAGAACTGGCAGCAAGAGCTCCTTCTACTTACTGTGCAATGGACTGTGATGTGCAACAAGAGCCATCAGCACTGAGACAGATAAACAGCAAAACTTCCTTTTTACTGAGGAAATGCAAGTTGCCCAAGTGTCTGATCGAGTTCCTAAACCACTCCATGATTCCACACTCTATCTGGGTGGCCCCTAACTGACAGGAAAAACTCTGTGTAATACTTATGTCAAAATATAACCTTTCCAGCAGAAGAACAGTACTATTTGCACTCGACCAAGGGAATGGACCTGCTTTATGGTATTTTTTTTCACTGCAGGAGCTGACTGGTATCCAAAGGGCTGACTCAGTATTATACAGGGTTCCCCTTCAGCTTTCAAAACCTGTTGTTTTGTCATGGTTTGACCATCTGGTTTGGTGCTCTGTAGGCAAACCCCAAACCCACCTCTGGTTTGAGTACTCAAATGCTGCCCCTGTAGTTGCTCCCTCATAACTTTTCCTGGTCATAAAGTAAAAACAGAGAAAATTCAGATTTAGTTGATTTGTTGCCACGGCTTGTTATATGGGCAGAAATAGAAGAAGCAAGAGGCCACCTTCCTTTTCCTTAATTTTGTGTCTCACACATGGACTAATCTGACCCAAGTGAGGACCCAGTATCTTTACAGCTCACTGTTCCTAGGAACTGGACTCAGATGATAAAAAAGTAAGTCCTCCTCCATAACATATGGTAACTGTGCCAGTGCCAGGAAGGGTAGATGTACAAAATCCCAGAAGGAGTGTTGGTGTGCCTGGAAAACCGTTAGGTCAGCCACCCATACCGGAGTGTGTCGCTAGGTATAGTTCATCAGATGCAAACCCCCTCAAGGTTCCCAGCTCTGGGAGCTGACCTTGCCCTCACTGTGATCCCTCCTGGAGCAAGAACTGAATCTGCTCCCATGGCTTTCCTGCCCTCCTCCTTTCCCTCTGGTCCCATATCCACTTGGTGGTGGGAAGGAAAACCAGACAAAGGCTGCACTGGAGCCACAGGGCAGTTCAATGGCAAACCAGTGCAAACAATAGGGATAAACATCAGCAGGTGAGCCTGAGTGCAGACTGCATGGAAAACAAATATAGTGTAAAACAGTTGTGAGAGACTGAGATGTTAGTGGTCAGTGACTCAAAACAGTTGGCCATTTGTTGAGACAGCAGGGTGCTTTACTGAGGGTAAAGCACCCCCTGGCCAAGGAAGGGGAGGGTAAAGAGCACCCAGCAGTGACTATGGCTTAGGTTGAGAAAAAACCTGCTGTGAGACTGGGTGGACAGGGCAGATATTTACTCATCAGATCTAAGAAAACGAATTTAGGAGAGGACCAAAGCATAAGGGTCAAAAGCAAAACAATGTGACAGCGTAGTGAAAAATTTATACTTTTATTCTTTGTATTTGCAACATTCCCAGAAAAGAAAAGGTAGGAGAAAACTGCTATTGTTAGTCTGCAGCTACAATGATTTCATAATGCCCTTGTTCTGGCCAGGACAGGGTTAATTTTTTTGCTGGGAGGGGGCATGGCAAGGGCACTGAGGTTATTCTGACGATGATACCTCATGTCATTTGCCATTTGCCGGGGGCAGGGGAAAGGGACACTTGTTCAGGGAGAAGGGATTCCTTCCAGTCAAGAAAACATGGTGTTTTCTATTACTGGGTTTTCTTTCTCCCATGTGAATAATTTCTTTTCTTATAACCTCTGTCATTAGTATTGTTGCTGTTGTTCTTCATTTTCTTATCTCATTTATTTTATCCAGTAAATTGTTCTTACCTTAACCCATGATCTTTGCCTTTTGTGCCTCCAATTTTCAATGCCATCTCAGTGGATTGGGAAGGGGGGAAGGGCAAAGGGGAGCAGGTGTGTGGTTTTGGAGGGTCTTGGAGGGGACAGTGAATTGAAAGTACCATTTCTAAACCATGACATATATTTATTTAATCCAAACACAGGTTCAGTTCAGAGTACCTGTCAGGCTCAGGTATAAGCAGTGGTCCTGAGCAGTCCATACACCCCTGCTCTGTTCCCCCTAAAAGAGGGGATCATCAGGTTATTTGTATAGCAAGGCTTTAGCCACTAATTGTTTATCAAGCCTGGAAGAACAGTTTCCCACACAGCTAAAGATGGGAATGAGGCTCCCCCAAAGAGTTAATTCCAGGTGGTCTATAAGAACTCAGAAGGAGCCATTGACTACAGAGTACTTTTAGGAGTCTGGTTAGTTTATTCAAAGGCTTGAGGCTTGAGGCTAGTTGGAATGTGTAAAAAACACCAGTTTCTTCCATGTGTACGCGCCCCCCACCAAATGGCAACCTATATGGAACATATTTTGTTACTAGGACTGCCACTGAGAAAAATGGCAAAGGCCTTGTGCCTCACACCTGGGCTGGAAATATATATATTAAACATATGTAATAGGCAGTACAGCAATCTGGGAGAGTGTCTGAGACCTGTGACATGGAGTCGTGGTTTTGACTTCAGCAAAGCTTCAGTGCCTGAGCTCTGCTTTAGGTGCCCAAATATTTTTCTAGGTCTAGGCCATTGTCCTTCCTGTTCAACTGGGATTTAATTACTTGAATGAAATAAAAAGATCATGGATGGATCTGAGAAAACTCATTTCTGTATTTGAGATTTTTTTAAAGAAAAATTGTATTATTCCAATGGTTTTTTGAACTGAAGAGTTTTCTTCCTACCTTTCCCAGGCTAATCCTCAGACATACATCTCCCATGAAACAGTACCTCTTGTGATGATTCCAACTATTTTCTTTGCTTTTCAGTTTGAAAATCCCTGGCAGTTGAAATTCTGCTGTCTGAAATGACCTCCTGGCTTATACCAGTTCAGTGATTTCATCTCTTGCAGCCATGCTGACAGCTCAGAATGTGCAGGCAAAACCTTCTCCCCCCAGCTGGGCAGTGCTCACAGTCTCGTGGAACATCTCCTGGTACTTCTTACTTTCAGTGGGCTCTGGGGGGAACTAAATTCTTGCAGAAAGAGCAAATATGTCACCATCTATTATAAAAAAAAGTCTCTAGCAATTTTATTTTGCCAGAGAATTCAGTGTCAAGCATTGTCTGCTCTCCAGCTGTTATCATGCTCAGTCCTAGGCTAAGGAGAAAAATGCAAATAAATGTAAAAAAAGGAGGGAGAGATGTAATTTTATCTGCTACTGATTTTAAAAATAATTAATAAAATTAATGGTTAAATATTTAATATAAGAATTAATAGATGTCTACTTGAGATAAAGAATCACTTTTGATATTTGACAGAACCAAAACCTTAATCCAAACAAAGCATAGCTTTGGAGAAATTTCCATCCAAATGCAACTCTGTATGAGAAACTGAAATAATTCCTGCTAATGAATGTCAAAGTTTGCTTCTTTGGAGAAATTCTACCTAAAATACTCCCAGAGAATTTCTACTTACAGATGGGATTGGAATTGAGTAGAACAGTAAGTGATTTGGACAGACATGTCCTGCTAATGCTGCCATTATCCTGGTGCCAGACTTGTGTGTACTGGTTCAATGCCCCAGTGCTTGCCCAATCCAAAGACAACTAGGTTAAATTCCTGACCATATTCTGTAGGGTCCTAGACAATTTAGGAGCACTGGTACACCTAGGAGCCCCTGGATCCACAAGTTATCTGCAAACTTGCTGAGAGTGCACCCTGTCCCATCATCCTTGTCAATAATGAAGGTGTTATAGATTACTGGTCCCAGTATCAGCCCCTGTGTGCCCCCCTTTAGTTACTGGCCTCCAGCTGGCCTGGAGAGGCTGAAAGAGCTGGGACTGTTCAGCCTGGAGAAGAGAATGCTCCTCAGTGCATTCACCCATAAAGACAGGGAAAGGAAAACAAAATTCTACAGATAAGCTTATGATTTCAGAATATGGTCACTCCCTGCAACACAAACAGGGAACTGTAAACAAGATTTTAGGATGTGTATTCTCTACAAAAGCTGAAACACAATCATCAAAGGATGCAATAAACAACATTGTACGTGTTTCACTGTAAGAGGTGTGTTTAACTTTCAAAGATTGATTGTAGAAATCATTTACTTACTATGATATTCCCTATAAATATTATCCCAGGCACAGCAAGAACAATTATAGGCATTTCCCAGTTACTTACATAAGGAAGGCTGTCAACCCAATAACAAATTGTTAATTAAAGTTTCAGATCTCATTAAAATAAAAAAATACAGGCTTCTGTGAGTCTCCTCATTGTCCAAATCAGAGAACAGTTGGCCTAGATGAAACACAGCAAATTTAGAAAGGTTAGTTATTCATTTGAATGCTAATCAGGAATTCTGATTTACTACAGAACTGAATAATGAAGCTATTATTTTCCTTCACTTTGGATATAGATTAGATGACTAGGTCTAGATATTTCTGGCATATATCTATCTATATCTATATCTAATCTATATCTATATCTATATCTATATCTATATCTATATCTATATCTATATCTATATCTATATCTATATCTATATCTATATCTATATCATCTATATCTATCTATATCTATATCTATATCTATATCTATATCTATATCTATATCTATATCATCATCTATATCTATATCACCTATATCTATCATCTATATCTACATCTATATCTGTGTCTCTACCTATATGATCTATATCAGTATTTAGATGACTTTATGTTTACATTTAGATTATTCTGCCATAAAGGAACCTCCCCAAATCCTTGACATTTGTGAAAATTATTGACAAACGTGGCAGCACACAGATAGAAAGTAAATATTTTTATTGCAGATGTTCCCAGAAATCTTAACCATAGAATATCAGTCTGTTATGGTACATGCTTAACAGCTGCAAGACAAATGGCAAAACTCACTGGTGAATAATAGAAATCACATAATTTTTGTTTAAAATGTCCATAACAGAGATATAATTAAATTCCTCCTCCCTGTGTAGTTCTTGATATATGTCTGCTTCTCTTTACCTCAAATAATGTCCTCAGTAGTTAAGGGATAATAAAAGCAAATATCCTGGAGACAGTACATCCATACAATCCAGTCCCTTGTGACACGCTTTCAGAGCAGTGCATCTGAAACCTATAAATCCATATCACTAGCTTTATTGTATCATGGAGAGCATTCATTGCCTTGTGCTTATGTCATAAAAAGGCTATTTTCAAAATGTCATTGGTATGTGACATCTAATTTGGGATTGTTCCCAAACCCTTTTGCTATTCAAAAATTGAAAATGGTTGCAAATCGAATTGTTTGTAGGCTAGACAGGCATTGTTGTTATTAAAGAATTTCCCAGCTTAAGAAATTAAAGCAATAAAAAGCCATTCTATAATGATTGTACTATTTGACTGAAAAGAATCTAAAATCACAAAATTCTGTTAGATCTCAAATAAAATTGATTATCTTGTTGAAAAGTAATTTCTGCTTTAAGTTATTTAATTCTAAATATATAAGCAGTTGTTTACTGTAAATAAAAGATTTCAGCATCATTGTTTATAGGCTCAGAGAACACTGTCCTTCAAGTTTGAGTTTTTTCATCAAAATAGGACATTTTTTGTTCCACTCTAACTCCGAATTGATATTATACTCTATCTTAATTTTTATTTCTAATCTGTTCTAATGCTGGGCTGCATTATGCAGTTCTATATAGCTACTACATCTGTGCCATCTTGTGGTCTGCACAAAGCTTGTAATGATTTTTACTTTGGGAATTAATCAGAAGTGCAATTGCTTGTTGTCAGCTACAGCCAAGGGGGGATGGCTCAAATGGGACCCCCTGAGCAGTGGCCCAATTGCTCTGCTAAGGAGAGGATGCTTCACAGACAGACACATGCCCAAAGCAATGTTTGAAGTCTGCAGGCTGCTGGTTAGCAGGCACAGAGAGCAAAGCATGTCAGGATGTCATTTTGGTAATGTCCAGAGATCTTTTCATCTTCAATTTGTGTTCATTTCCTACCTGGAGTTTCAATAAATCATAGCAAAAGTATATGTAATCTTTTCTATAAGGTCCTGCATTTTTTTCCAACACAGAGGATTTATAACCAACCCTTTGCCACTGCAATTCAGCTTCAGCTGTGGATCTGAATGTCGGCTGAAGTAACTTACTGTGAGCTTGCTGCTTTTCTTGCCATTCTTTTCATTCTTTGCTTTTAGGAGCAGGAGCAGATGACTTCAAAAAGGGCCAGATAGACACGAATCCAGTTTCACTTATAACCCAGAGCTGAGGAATTGCTTGCTCTGATGTAGGACTCTTAATCCCAGCATTAACACACTGCTTTGAGAGCAGTCTGTCTCATTGAGAGATGAAGTGGTTTTACTTAACTGCCATGCAATTTAGTATCCCTTTGGCTTTTGTATGTCCAGCTGCAAACTAGAAATGCTGTTTTATTACTCATGTTTTCTTTTTCCTGCTGCAGGATGGTGGTGCTCCAGGTGGCCCTTCCATATTCTTAGTAGCTGCTGTCCTAAAGCTGTATATGCTCTTTTTTGCCTTTACTGGGAGACAACCCTGCTTCCTGGTAGTTATTTCCCCCCCTATTTTCCAGACTAAACATATTCATGGCCAGGTTATTTCCAGGTCTTGCTGTGTCAGCTGAAAGTCCTTTTCCTTCCCTGAGGTTTCATCTTGATAGAGAATAATTGTTTCCTCTTTCAGCTTTGATTCTGCTGAGCTAATTAAGTTAAACTTTTCAATGTTTCTCTCATTAAAAGAAGCTATCAGTTCCCTCATCATGTCTCCTTCTAACCATTGATATTCATTTGCTTCTCTTTTTCAAAGCAAGGGACCAGTGTTTTATGCCACCTTTCAGAAAGGGCTCACAAGGAAAATGTCATTACACGTCCTGTCCTCTGCTAAAATTAGTGCAGAATCACAGAATGGGTCACGTTGGAAGAGACCATAATGGGTCACCAACCCCCCTGCTCAAGCAGGGTCATCCCAGAGCACATGGCACAGGATTGTGTCCACGTGGTTTGTGAATATCTCTAGTGAGAGAGACTCCATCACCTCTCTGGGAAATCTGTTCCAGTGAAAGGTCACCCGCACAGTATAGAATTTCTTCTACATACTCAGGTGGAACTTCCTGTACATCATTTTCTGCCTGTTGCTTCTTGTGCCATTTACTGAGCAAAGCCTGGTCCATCCTCTTGACTCCCTCCCTTCAGAGTCTGATGGACACTGGTGAGGGCCCCTCTCAGTTGTCTCTTCTCAAGGCTGAACAGGCCCAGCTCCCTCAGCCTTCCCTCATAAACAGGGTACTCCCATCCCCTCATCATATTCATCCTCCGCTGGACCTGCCCCAGGAGCTCAGACAATACTTTCTAGATACCTTTGTTTCTTTGAAAATAAAGTTCATCATTTCCTCAGATGATCCATTCACAGTTTGCAACACAAACCTCATTGAAAGTCCAAGGGCAGGATTTTACAACATATTTGATGAAAGATCATCACACTACTTTGACTCCATCCCCTAAAGTTCCCTAGATTATCCTGAATGATATAGCAATCTTCTGCTTTGTTGTGTCATGCCAATATCAATTAAAAATAACATTTTAAATTAGGGATGAAAGCTGTCTTTCTGTGCTTGTTGTTTGTTTCTGCTCAGCACAGGAATGTATTTTTTTAATGGGTTCACAGATGATGGGGCAATGCTGTCAACTGAACTTGAGTCCAGAAGATTTTGTGGTGTTTGTGCAGCCCTAAAACCTCTCCTGAAAGTGTCTATGCTGAAGAGAAGTGGGAGGCATTCCCTTCCCTGCACTTGCTGGGAACTGAAGCCCTCCCTGGAGCACACACTTGCAGCCCAAGGGAGGATTTGCCCAAGAGGAAAGAAGGGAACTGCCCTGTAACACTGGCTTTCAGTGGCTGAGTGATGTAGTTCAGGGTCCAGGGCAGCATTGCATTCATTTGCTGAGCAGCCCTGGAGCATCTGGTAAGAAAATCCTTGGGAACCTATCAGGTTGAGGTGGAGAGTAACAGGTAAGTTCTGTTACAGAAAATTACTAACCCACCACAAACCCACAAGAATCTCTATTACTAACCTGCTTCCAACATAATAATTTTCTTTTCAACAGACTCAGTTTGTCATCTGCCTTGTTCCAAACTTCATGCATTTTTCCATTTCTCTTGTGAGTTCCTTTACCATTTATCTAGCAGATATGGTCCCAAGTGACAGCACATTAAATGTTTTCCTGAAGTTCAGATAGATGAGATCTGCATTTCCTATTCAGATCTCTCAGCACATCAAAGAAGCTTGGTCTAGCGTGATCTACCATTGGTAAACACAAGCTGTCTTTGATCTCATTTTCTATTAACCTCTGTGAGCCAAAATTATAAGAGATGTGCAGTGTTTCTAATCAGAAATCAGAGTTCCCACGAGGCTCATTCTTTATTTTTATTTTTGTTCCCTTCACAGTTGCTTATACATTCATGAGTAGCAATGCAAGTGTAAATAAGTATACATATCATGTTCCTGAAAAGCGGGAGATTAACAGCTGAGACTGCTGAACTCCATTAATCTACAGATCAGGTACAGCACAAGCTGCAGCCTTAGGAAATGCTGCTTCTCTGGAGAAGTCAGGACAGGAATAGCTCATACAAGGGTCTCTCCCCTGGCCAGCTGGGTGGCTTGGGCACAGCCACGGGGGCAAGTACTCAGCACACCATGGGCCCTGCTATGGAGTCTCAGAATAGCACGTGGCTCTAAGGTTTTTTTTTCCAGCAGCTGACTCTTGTTGTAACTTACATGAATCTTCTATTTCTCTCTTCTCATCTGGTGCAGTTTGCTGCAAAAAGCATACCAAATCCTAAAGGTTCACCTTTTAGCAAAATGACCCAGGCTGCAGGCATGCTCTGGTCTCTCCTTTGAACACAAGTGGGCCAGGAGACAAACACTCCTTCATTTCAGATTTTATTTTTTACACTATAGCCTAATACTATCTAACCAAAGGCTTTAGGTAATTTTCTCCAGTCTCTCTAAATTAAAGTATATTTTCAGCAAACATGCCTTCTGCTGGCTCTCAACCAGAATTAGTTGAATAGAATAATAATATTTGAATAATCTTTCCAACTTTCCACATTAAAGTATTTGCTCAGAATTAAGCAAGTAAATCATCAAACATGTTTGTGAATAATGATTTGACAAAAGCTTTAGAACATTAAAATGACATTGACAAATATTCTACCTTAACATGTAAAAGGGACAGAAAATATGTTACTTTTTTTAGAAAACAGTTTATAAAACTATTATTTACATTTTGTAGAATAAGTATACCTATATTAATTTTAACTTATTTTGAACTTATAATATTTAGATAAAAATCAAAATTCATACAATGAAACAGCATGAAGGAGGCTTGAATAACATTCTTCAATAACATTCTTCTTTGTTTTATTTGCTTAGTCTTTGCCAGTGAGTTTCTGACATGGAACACTTCAGAAATTCTGAATCTTGCCTAACAAGTCATTAAAATGAGATTTAAAGCTGTGCAAAGCTAGTCTCCTATTTCCCTCTGCATAACATTCAGCAATTTTGTTTAGTCTTTGAAAGCTGTGGTGCATGGAAAGAGGTTTACCAGTCACATCTGGTCCCCATCTTATTTTCTTTCCCTCCATTTTGTATTTCAATTCCTAAAATTCAAAGGGTGTGAACAGGTTAAATGAGAGCAGCAGAAATAAAATGCATACATGTACAAACTCTATCTGCACAAAGAGCATTGCCCACACTAAGCCTTTCTTGTGGATAAGAATTTGGGAATTAACAAGGGTTAGAAGCATTTGTTGTGTATTTGATTAAACCATGGAAGCTATTAACAGGATGATGACCTAAGATACCTACTAATGGGCTATCAATTTCTGCAAACCACAAATTAAAGCAGGGAAAGTGCTTACAGAGTGAGAGAGAGAGACACGGGCAGTGTTTGCAGAAGCTGACATGGTCTGTTGAGCACTCCTGCCTGCTGAATAGCACTCTGTGTTTAACTGCAGCATCTTTAATAACTCAAAGCTGTTAGCTCCCAATTCTGTTTCTTAAGGTAGAAAGTGATTTATTTTTAGAAGAGATTACAAGGAGGGAGCTTTAATTTTAATGAATATAACATCAAATGCTGTGATGGATACAACGCATAGAAAATTACAAATATGGCAAATTTAATAATTTCCCCATTTGTCTTTTCTAAGGTCTTTGATTTGTCAATATGATTATTCTTAGGCAATTTCAGTTTCTTGACTGAGTGAGGATTTAATGTCTGAAACCTTGTAGAGAGAAGAACATTTAGGGAGATCTGTAGTAGATGTTTTTTCCCCTTCTATTATTATTTTTGTAAATATTCACAGAAGCCCAGCTGATTTCTCTTTTATCTGTAAGAGAAAAGATCCTCATAGCCCCGGGGTCTTGGTCCAGAGGAGTCTCTCCTTTCAGTTGCCTCCGCAGTCATGTTATTCCCATGCCAGCTTCCTTCCCACAAACCTTCTTGCTTTGCACTTTGCAAAGCATTGGATGGTCCATCCTAGTCCTGGCTGTCCTGCCTACCTGCTCAGTAGACATAAATGGAAAACAAGAATCTGCCTGGGAGGTGGCATGCACTAAAGGAAAATCAATGCTGAATTTAAGGATAGTTGGAGTTATTTAAATTCTCCTTTCCTGTTTAGTAGCTCACACTCAGTCTGCACTGCTCTCATACCTTCTCGCACATGGCAATAAAATGGGTATTTATGACAGTCTTTGACTCCCAGCACAGCCTTAATTAACAGCTAAGATTTACCAGCCCTACTTGCTTTATGTTGCCAACAATGAGGAACTCAGGGCAGTTGAACAGTAAACAGAAGTATTTATCAGGTGGATCTCACTTGAAAAGGAAGCAAGTTATGTGTAAGACATTTCCAAGATATTAAAGCAGCCCTTAGTAAAGGAACATTACCACAGCCTGGGAAGAACTACTCTGCCAACTCTGGACTATCTAGAGTAAGGGCAAAGGTGCACCTGCAGAAGACCCAGGACCTGGGAGAGGCTGTAGCCAGATCTTACGTGTCTCACCAACCTGGCAAGGTTCCTGAGCACACAGTGCACCCCCTTCTCTTCCCAAGGACAATGGGCAGTATTTGCTACACAGGTGACATATGCTCAGAATTTGCTGGTCTCTGGTTTATAACCCCAGAGCACCTCAGCCCCTGCTGCTCCTTGCACTGTCCTTCAGGGGAAAGCCACGCTGCCTGCAGTGTGCACGCTGTCTAATTACATCTCCTTGCCAAAGGTCAGATTTTCGTATGTGTGCTCAGTAATAAAAGTCGCTAATCTCAGGCAAATAAGCCTTGATTCTAGTATTGGTGTTTGTTTTACATTTTTTCCCCTGTCCTTCAGAACATTTGTTGCTTTAGAATCAACCAAAACCAGCCTGACAAATATTTGTCAAGAGTTACCTCTGAACAGTTTCCCACCCATGAATCTTTTGTTTCAACTCCCTTTGGCCTGCTGTGTCCTGCCTGTCCTGAAAGCTGAGCATTATTTCTTAGTTATTTTCTTTGTGTTTGTAAAAATGGGGTTTCAGCTAAAGCAAATCTCCATCCATTTCAATCGTAAAAGCAGGCAGGGAAATTACACAACAGGTTGCAATGCAACTCCATCCTCCCTCTAATTCCCTATTAACCTCAAGAGAACCAATTAATTTTTTTACCATGCTTCAAGTACATCCATTCTTTGGAAAGCTTTTTCTTGTTAATTGAGATACTGTCTATGTATTTTTCAACTTCAGCCCTTACTGCTCCCTCCTAATTTTTTAGATAATCTTCTTTTCCTAATCTACCCATTTCTCTCTGATCACCTCTTTAAAATCAGAAGGGACTCATTTAGCCAGCACTCCCTTCCAATATGAAAAACTAGATTAAAGCTCGGGTGTGCTGTAGCATTTATTTATTTATTATAGCATTTACCAGTATAGTTTGGTATCAATATTTCACCTTTAGACAACCTTCCATCTGTAAAATACATCGAGGTGTAAGGTCTGTCTTGTAATACACGTTTGCACTGACAGATGGAGTAAGAGACTCATGCCTAGAAACTGTGGTAGTGGTGGTGGTGGTGGTGAAGTGTCCAGCATTTGTACAATTGTATCAGATGAACAAAGTATAGAAAACAAAGGATAAAGTTAACAAAGTGAGAAGTTTTCTGTAGGAAAATTTCTCCTTTGGAAAATGAAGCTTTGTTAAAAACTGAACTATCTGAAAAATGCACTGCTTTTCATGAACTTCTATGATGAAAAGAATTGAAAAGCATTTTAACAATGTCAGTGTGATTAATTTGGATCCTTTTCAGAATAAATTGTTTCATGATTGAAACTCAAACCTCTTTACTAGTTAATTATCTTAGGGTAATGCATTTCAAATTTCCTGAAACAGCATTTCCTCTAGAAACTCTCTTTTAAGAAACTATAAAAAGTTGATTTTGTTCCTGTTCAGAATGAGCACAGCTTTCAAGGAGGCAGAACTTCCCTACAAATTCTAAATAGAATGATGTTATAACAAAAGTAATTTGAGAGTCTCAGTGGATATGATAAGAAAACTTAGAAATTAATTCCAAGGACTATGAATTAGTACTATGTGCTTCCACCTCTTCTGCCCATGTAAAATTTTGTGGGAAAGGTAGTACTATGCTTTTTATTTTGTGTCTTTCCAGAAGAAAAACCAAGTGCTCTTGATCTCTCTCTTCTGCTGAGGTATTAATACTGATGTCAGTCTAGACCTATATTGTTGTAAATACTGACTGAACCTGGCTGTGTTGTCTTATATTTAATGTTGGTGACCTTCAGGCCACCTCACAGAAATGTGCTGGTGTAAAATATTAAATATGTACCACTGGAATACATTACTGGGACACACATCACAGATAGTTAGTTCATTATTAATCTTACAACCCACTATTCACTTCTGTCATGTATATTGCCACCAGTTAAAACTTCTGCACCTGGAAATCTGCTGACTCTGGGAACTTTACTAGTAGGTCATGGGACAGAGTAAACACTGGCTAGTTCTGCTGCCTATACAGTTTTAACAAATGAGGTTAAAGCTTTGCTTTGTTTCCAAAATAAGCAAATTCAAGCAAACCTATAGAGAAGAAGGATATGATTAGTTGCTGATGATACTTGCACAAATTTCAGTTGGGTTAGCACATCTCCATTTGTGCTACAGCCATAGGTTTAAACAATTACCTTTTAATTATCAAGATGGTAACTTTATTCATTATCATTACATATCAATTAATAAACCTCCTTCTTATTGGAGGTTTTCTCTCTCCTTAACTCAGTGAGCCTTTCCTTCTGCTCACTTTACTGAGTATGTAACTCAGTGGGGAAACAGCAGTATAATGGAGAGGACTGCCTAGTGGAATTTTCCCAAGGCAGCCAAATGATTTGGCAGCTATACTGGTTTCAGTCAGACTTATAGATCTAAATGCAATTTTCTGCTTTGGTTTTGTACTTCAGAAGTAGCAATCAGAGGTATCCTTGGTGCTTATGAAGTGATTTCCCCACATAAACTCTTTATTTTCTTTTCCTTTTCCTCCCTCCTTCCTTTTCCCAGGTTCCACTGACAAGTCCTTTGTCTAACTAGAAGATACAAATTAATCTAACTAGTACTAATTAACATTTCTATCTTTAATTTGAAGGGTTAAAGTGGTTCTTGATTGGGTAAGGAAGTGAATATAAAGAAAGATCATTGCATACAGAAGACAGAGTCTGAGGTTGGGACTGTGAGAACCTCTATACCCGGGGACAAAAATGGCTGCATATTCTGGTTTGGAAAAGTCAGCTTCAAAACTAGGGGGATGGGATTTCAATTCATCAGCAAAACCCCTTGGAGTTAATTCATTGCATTTTTGAAATACTGAAATTTAGCAGAGGATGAGTTTGGCAGCTGTAGGAACTTAAAAGAACAAAAGAATTTATCTCTCCTTGTTGTACAGACAATTTTGCCATCAAAGCAGGAAAGAGATTTTAATTCCTGTCCTCACTTTGCTTTTGTGTGTGTCTTGCAGGAACTACAGTTATAGTCTCTCATACTGTCCATCAACACAGAAAAAAAAAACCATAGATTGGATGGTTTGGCAGAAGTTCTGAAAAAAAAGCATCAATGGAAAGGCATTTGATGCACATTTGTAGGCGTAGCAGTGAATATGAACAGAACTATGCGTGAAAACATCTTCTGTGAGTAGGGAAACAGCATTAGGACACACTGTTTCCCTTAAGACTTCATGCTTAATCTATTCTTCCCATCATTTCTGACTGAGCAGCTCCTGAATTCTCTCATGTGTGTGGGCCCAAAATCCTGATCTCTTGTAGACTTCAAGTGTACTTATATAAACACATTGCTTGCTGAGTATTTTGAGTATTTTTCAATTGAGAAAAGCCTACTCTCTTGTCTTTTTCTCCATAGCTTCCCTTTCCAATGCCCTCTAGCACAAAGAATAAAACTTAAGAATTTATTTTTGGCAGGCAACAAAGGGAACATTCCAGGTGCTGAATAACCTGATTAGATTATTTAAATATAAGTGACAAGAGAATCTAGATAAAATGCAAGCACTTCTTTTATTGGATGGCTGTATTTACACTGCTTTTTCTCTTAGGCTCTCCAGCTCTAAGTGTTCCTATTGCCTTTTCCTTCAGTCCCTGGCCCTCAAGCTGGCTGTATAAAGCTGAACAGCCTATACAAAGCTATAATTCTGCAAAATTATATCTACTTAAAGTGGGTAAACTTGATAAGTATCTGGAGACAGGCAAAAGACTGAGTTTTTATCAAGGTTTCACTCGTGGCTATGTCTGCTCACTGTGGCCAAAATTCTTCTAGGTAATGAAATTAGAGTTGCTAATTCCTGAGGTTTTCCCAAGAGGGAACCTGGCCTAATTCAGAAGATGGACCTCCACCTGCAGAGCCAAGTGTGAGGGAGTCTCACCTGCTGCAGTGTGTGCATCCATCCAACTGCATGCCTGAAACCAGCACAGAGCTGGTCACATGCAGGATACTGTAATCTGTGCAATTTGCACTTCTTTCTCTGGAATTATTCACATTTTCCTCCTCCTGAGCTAAGAGAAATCACAACGGACATCTTTTCAGTCTCAGAAGAGACTCCTACTCTCACGTTGTGGGCTGTGAGAGCTCCATCAGGGATGAATATTTGACAGGATCCTGGGCTCATATTGTATACAATACAGATAAAACAAACAGTTCATTATAAAGGGCAAGGATTAATAATATGCTCTCTAGGAAAATCTGATTGTCATGCTGGGGACACAAGATAAGGACAGACAATATACATTATTGCAGGGTCATGATGGCCCTAAGCAGATTAGTTTCACTTTGAATCTCTCCGAAAAGATACATGGCATCTTTAGATTGACTGGTTTGTAACCTTTTTAAAGGAGCCTTACTGTGTGCTGAAGAGAGCTGCCAAAGAGATGGCCTTCAAATGTATCTTTTGATTTTTGTCCAATTGTTAAACAAGTGTTTTTCCAGGAGCCGGCCTGTGTTGGCTACCCAGTAAAGGCTCAGGAAGTAAAAAAAGAATTTCCTGTTATATTTTTAATCCTTCTCATTCCTTAATTAAAAACTTAATGATGATACAGTCCTTATTTTATTTCTTTCTTATTTTTATTGTTTGGTTACATAGGCTGAAAAGTGATTTCTGAAGTAAGCACCAGGAATAATCCCTTTGCAGCAGCTCCCCTTTCCTGAAGCTGCATAAGGAGTACAGGTTCCCTTTAACATATGGATTTTGGTCTCCTCTACACTTAAACAGGACTGTTTAGTTTAGTTCAGAAGCCTGATGAGATTATTGCCTTTACAGGGGGTTCTTCTGTCTTAAAGTCATGTTCTTTCTTTTAATTTTGAATTGTGTTGTGTTGCTGCAGAAATATAGGAAATAAAAGATAACCATTGTGGTAGCAACACTAGCTGTGCTAGTACAGAATATGTTTAAATTTAATTCCAAAGAATATTAAAATGGAGGATCATGTTTACATGATAGTCTGTATCTTAAAGGAGAGGACATAATGTGGAACTGCCCATATATGTCAATAATGAGGAAAGTTTACCCACATCCTGAGTTCCCCTAAATGCAAAGGTCTGTTAGAGACAGGCTGCTTGGTTTCCCTTAGTGTGGTGTTCTCCTGATGCTCACACTCCTCGCCTTGCCTCACCTCGCCTCCCTCTGAGAAAGAAGAAATCTCTTGGCTGTGTAGTTTGTCCCCCCAGCTGACCAAATTTTCCTTCTTTTGCTCCCATGGTGAAGCAGAGATGCTGTTGCAGCCCACAAAGTGGAGATCTGTTCCAGATATATGTGCTGTATCTGCAAGTATTTCACAGCAGCAGCAGAGCAATTCTACCCCTCTCCATCAGGACAGCAGGTACAGCACACTCAGTTGCCACACTGATCATTTCCCTCGTGTTGCTTTGAAATCACAGCTGTGCTCTTCAACTTTGCTTCCAAACCACAGAGATGTGGGAGGGCAGGAAATATTGGGGAAATAGTCTGGAGTTTTTATGTGTGCTTTGCTCTGAACTAAATGCTGGCATGAAGAGGAACAGTTCCTTGTCCACTCAGACTATATATCCACCACTAGCCACAGGTGACCTAGTCTAGACGTGTCTTAACAAACTACTTCAAATCAGCTGGGTTTATACTACCAAAAGGAAATGCAGGCTACGTATGTGAATCTACTTTCTTAGAAATTCTGGATGAACTGTGAATCCCACAGCTGTTTCCAGGGGTGGCAAGCACAATCTTTTCACATTCCCAAAGAAAGGAGAGCTTCCTGTGCTCTGAAAATAACCTCATCAAAATTGTGCACATCAAAGCATAACATAAAAATGTTGGGTTCTTTTGTTTAAAAAAAAAAAAAAAAGAAAGAAGAAAAAATAGAACACTTCTCTTTAAAGCTCTCTTAAAGCTCTCCTTTTGCTGAAGTTTCTCTCTCCTGTGTGCTTCCTCGGGACTTGTCATTATTTCCCACCATCAATCAATCATACTCCCCAGTGAATCAGCTCATCCACTCATCTTCACTTCCCTGCAATTTCCCAAAGAGGTTAGAAACAGCAAATTGCTGTAATGTTAAGTAATAAACCCCAACCTTTTTATGACTTGGCCGTTGCTTATTTTTCTCTAGTGGATACCAATAAAATAGAAAGAGCTCCCTGGAGCAGCACATCTGAGAAGCTGGAATGCTTTTAAATGCGACAGGTTAGAAGAGATCTTTAGAGATAATCTCTGGTACTCTCTAAAATTAACTCCTTGGGGAAATCCTAAATAATTCTTCATAATTAGAAACCTTGTAATTGGATGCAGCAGAGTTACAACTACTTTATCACCTCTGTTGTTGAAGCAGCCTTCTGTTGCACTAAGCCACTGCTTCTGTGTCTCCTATTCTGCTCATGCAAAATCTCTCATGTCAAGGAGGATAATTTCTTCTATAGCTACTCTAATGCTCTATTGAATCAGATCAAGTTTTCAGCTATGTAACTACTTGTTGTACAGAATTTTATTAATCTCCCTCCTCCAGTTTGTTACCTGTTTAGAGAAATAGTTCCTAATGATGGGACAGTACCCTGAAGGAAGAGGCAGGGAGGGGAGACAGGTAACATGGCCCTTAACCTTCTCCTGGTCCCTCCTTCTTTAGCCTCTTCCAGTGTGCACATGGATTCAGACACACTGTGTGAAGCTCCAGACACAGAACAGTCCCAGATCTAGATAAGGGCTGGATCCAGCCCTGGTGGTGTTTGCTGTCCACTAGTGACATTCTGTGATCATGGTGTATGTACTGGACCAGAAAATGCACTGTGAGAAATGTGTAGCAGGGAAATGAGTAAGAAATATATTCAGAGTAAAAATATACTCTGAATAAATATTTTCTCTATATTATCTGAAAGATACACAGTGCAAATAAATTCTTCTGAGAACAGGAAGAACATATATGGGAGTCATCATGGATTTGCCAAAGGAAAATCCTGCCTGAGCAACTCAATTACCTTGAATAGACTCAATTTGTAATTTCTGAGATAAAGGAATAACAACAAAGATAGAAAAGGGCTGCTTAAACTTAAGTAAAATGCTAATTAAAAATCAAGACAATAAAAAAATAAATGCCTTGTGGATTCTAAATGACAGTGCAATGAATTGTCCCTCAATTTGGTATGTCTCTAAAGGGTAAGTTTGCAAAAAGCTTCCTGTATCAATTTGGAAGCTACTGGGATGGACTTTATCACTACAAACGAAGTTTATCATCAGTTGCCTTATTTCTGAAGCAATCTCCAAAGGCATTGCCTTGAGCTCAGCAAGTTTTGGTCAAATGGACAAGTGGAGGAGTTGTGACCAATGAAGTATCTGAAGGGCTGAAAGCTTAAAGGGCATGACAAATTGTAAGGAAAGGGGTAATGAGGAAACAGTAGGGTGAAATCGTAAGGACTAAAGGTGTTACAGAGACCCAAGACACAAGATCTTTCCTCTTAACAGAAATTCAACACCTGACATGCAATTGTCTTGCCAGTTGTCTGATTTCTTTAAGGAACTGCTTCATGAGACTCTTCATAAGACATTTCTAGAAGGAAGGAAGGAAGGAAGGAAGGAAGGAAGGAAGGAAGGAAAAGAAAGAAAGAAAGAAAGAAAGAAAGAAAGAAAGAAAGAAAGAAAGAAAGAAAGAAAGAAAGAAAGAAAGAAGCTACTGCAAAACAAATCAACCACAAAAACATGAAAACCCCAAAAAAGGTTTGAATAAAGTAAGAAATAAAATAAAATAAGAAAGATGTGATCCTTCACACTTGTCAACCTCTGTTAGCATATTAACTATGCATAAATGAGACAAGGAGTTTGCATTTATAACACAATTTCCCCTGAAATTAGCAAATTAAATTACATTACTGTCATAATTTAAGCCCATCTGGAAATTAGGCACTGTGCAGCTGCTCACTCCAAGCCCCTTCTCTCCCCCTGCTCATTGCAATGGAAGGAGAATCAAAGTAAAACTTGCAGGTTGTGGTAAGAACAGTTTAATACCCAAAACCAAAGTAAAAACCAGTAATAATGGTAAATTATAATAATAATGACAATAAAAAGGGAAGAACAAATGATACACAATACATTTGCTCACCATCCACTGCCTGATGCCAGATCTCCCTTCCCCAACCTTGACTGGCCCTGTTCTGTGCAACTCTACCAGTTTATACACTGGGCATGATGCTCTGTGGTGTGGAACATCTCTTTGGCCAGTTCAGGTCACCTGGCTATGCTCCTTCCCATTTCTTTTGCATACCTCCTCTCTGGAAGAGCTTGAGACAAAAGACCCCAAAACCAAAAAATACCCAACCCCAACTGCCCCTCCCCACAAAAAAAACCCCAAAAACCAACCAAACCCCTAACCAAAAACCCATTAAAAAATTTGAAGTCCTTGACTTAGGTAAACACAGTACAGCAAGAACCAAAACATCAGTGTGTTTTCAACACCATTCTGATTCCAAATCCTAAACACAGCACTGTAACAGCTTCTGAGAAGAAATTAACTCCATCCCACCTAAAACCAGGAGAGCTACCTAAACTGAAATGAGTCTTCACAGTCTGGGATCTCTGCATGTTTGATGTCAGTGTTCCCCAGGGTAGTACATGTCTTGAGGGACAGCAGGTGCAGTTTGTCCATGGATTCAAACTAGAGGTAATTTATGTGTCTGTCATTACTGGTGTGCATGTCTATCCTTGAAGGAGATCTAGAATGAAATTCCTAACATCTGATTTTGTGGGGACATAAAGGCTTCTCCAGGAATCCAGTAGTTCTCTTTTGGCACCTTAGGTCAAGGTATGTGATACAGAAGAACTGTAACTTCACAGGTCAAGGAAAAAAGGAACAATAGCCTTTTTCTTATGATTGCAATAACTCATGTGGAATGGAAAGGCTCATACAGAGGTGCCATGATCATGCCAGAGTCTTACTCCAGCCATATTAATGTTAGGGACTATTGTCAAAGTACATATATTGGTAACATTAGCATCACACACTCTAACTATTTGCTCAAGGTACTAAATACCACACACAGTCAACTCCAAATGATTTTTGTCTTTTTTTTTTAACTTGTCAAATAATTACTTTATGGAAATTTTTATGAACTGTAGAGGGGGTCAGGTAGAATTTGCATTTTAAAATACATGTATTTCAGAGAAAAACTTTGCAATATTTTTGTATGTCTTGCTGGATGTGAGACTAATCTGGAAGACCTTGATGCATGAAGAAGAAAATTAGGAATACTTCATATTAAGGCAAATTTTTTGCAGGAGTGGTGTGGAGTTTCATTCAAAACTCATTAAAAATTGCATAATAGCTCTTCAGTATTTCCTTTGTTACTAAATGATTCATTCCTGTCTTATTTGACAAATATCAATAACACACATAAATAAGAATTAAACTAAATTTCTTAGGAAAAAAATAGCTGATTAGGTTATCCAGTTTCCAGTAAGAAATATTATGATGGTGCTGCTGTGAGGACAGAATTGGCATCTCAGCTGGTCCTGGATTAGGACCTGGTGCCTGCTGCCCATTTGACAGTAAAGTGACAAAGCAGCAACAGCTGATGAGGGGCATGGAGAAGGTAATTTGAAGAGATCTGCATGCCTGAAGCAACTGGTGTAACTGCTTGATAATACACACCTGCTACTCCATGGCCATAGGCAGAATGCCAGGAAGGAGACAGAGGAGGAAAGGAAAGGAAGGTGAACCTCCCACAGTTATTGACTGGAAACAGAATAAAGGATGATAAGTGGTACCACTGGGACCATACAGAATGACAGAGCTAACAGTTTTCTAAACATGGAGCAGTATAAGGTGTCTATATATTGAAAAATGTTTCATGAAGAAATACAAACAGCACTTAAAGAGTGATTTCAGAATGTGTTAATAAAATTGTGAAAAACATGAAGAAAATTTTGGGAACTCTTCCTGTTGCATAAACTTACTTTAAAAATCCACTTTATATATTTTAAGATGAAAGAAAAAGGACTTACAAAAATAGAAATGTGTATAATAGGAAAAAATAACTGGGTTTTATCCCAGTTATGGTACTAGTTCCCTGCATTTAACCCTTTATTTGATGTGGATTCAGCTTGTGTATATTTTTGTTCAAACCCTTGGTTTATTTCTGATCACAAGAAGTGTGAAAAAAGCAAACACTGTTCAGAGGTTTTATAAAGATAGCTGGTTCAATGTTGTAGAAAGCTTTCAAGGTACTCTTTTAATGAAGAAGAAATTCTCTGGTTAAGTCAGGACTTCTGTAAATTATATCAAGCCCCCCAGGATTTGAGTGGCTCAAGATTTGAATCAAACTTTGCAGTTTGTTTTTCAGTTGTTACTCAGTAGCTCTAGCTGGACAGTTATGATTAAGCAATTGCATTGTGAATGTTGCATGCTTGGCTAATCTTTTGTTTTAAGAAAAAAGGAAGACAATCCCAAGATGAATGGGCTGTCTGGATGACAGCCACCAGGAGTGAAGTCAGCAGAACTCAGCAGTAACTGGAGAAAAGGCAATTCTGGCAGTGGCAGATTGTGACCATCTACCCACTGACCAGCTACTTAAAGCAGACTCCAGTTTCAACTGGAGGGAAGAACTGCACATGCAGACTAATTAGCATGAGAAGCAAGAGATGCACCTAATAGGAATTTGAGTACTAATTAGTAAAAAAATATTTAATCAGTAACCAGTGAGTGCTGATGCCTTTGTTTGTTAAAATGCATAGTCTTGATGACCAGGGAGCCAGCCTTTTGTGGGTTATCTCCCTAATTTGTGCAAAGTAGAATAAAAAATTGAAATACCTCACCTTGGTGTGTGAATTGGTGCTGCACATAGGGGAACAAGCAGCCCAACACAATGGTTCACATCATCATTTTTGTTAGTGTGGGAGCAATAATGGGGAAAGATTCCATTCTAAGGCTGAGAACATCTTCCTGGGCTATCTTTGATATGCTGCCGATGTGTTTATTTTCTAAGGCAACACTTGGGTTTACAGACTGCATGTTTTGCCTGATGAGTTGGAAAGCACTCTAGAGCAGATTCATTCAAAGGGACTATATGCTTGATTTACGGCATACATATTTTATAAAGGCAATTTTAAGTGCTCCAAGGGACAGATGGAGGCAATACATCCAACACAAAGTGCTTATACAGTGTTTTGAGAATGGAAAGCACACAAGAGCCAGACACTTGAAAAAAAATATTGTGCCCACTGAAACTAGTAACATTGAAACTGTTACAATAAAAATTAAGAAGCAATGGTATAGATGGCTCAAACCTCCAAACACCTTCAGAAACAAACTCTAAATCCAGATAAAAAACTGAAGAGCCACAGAGCGTATCCATGGAAATCTCTGTATGCCTTCAGATTTTCTGGGTCTCTTTGCCTGAAAATGTCTATCAATGATATGTCTACCTTTTCTGCATGTTTAATAATAATGTATGCAACTATTTACAATATTCCTTTGAGGTTTATTAACTGTACAGAGAACAGTTTTGACCACAATACAATCAAAGAGAGCAGACCAATGTATCTACTTACATGACTAAAAACCTGTGTGCTGCTAAGTCTTAGAAATATCAGGTTTGGAAACTTCCTTCTGGTTTTATCTAATGATATCATTTGAACCAGGTTTACTAAATAACTTTGGTTTAAACACATGCTTTTAGGTGTCAATGTATGAACATTTTAAATCAAAGTCAACAAATAGTTTCAACATGTCTAAATATTTTTAAACACAGCTATTTTGTCTCTGTTGAACCTGGTAAGAGATACCATTTGGAAATATTTGTTTTCAAAAGTCCAAAACGCCATGTACCTGGACTCCTACTTGCCTAAGCTGTGTGCCCTGTAATAGAGAGCTGCTCTCTACACAGGCTTTGTATTTAGCAAACACACTAATCTTAATTACTGTGTGCAAGGTTGTCTCTTCCAACATCACAGGTTCCTTCTTCCTGTTATGGAAAAGCTGCCCTTTGCTGCAGGACAGGGCGCATGGAGATTGCTGTGGATGGAATGGGTTTGGGCTCAGAGGGAACAGGCTCCTTCATGCGCAGACCTAGCCCCTCTACCCTGTTTCTCATTCCTTCTTCTGTATAACTCCACTCAAGTAGGACTATAAGGCATTTTTATGTTTACAGCATCTCTTGTGACTGGAGGAGGGGAAGAACAGGACCAAAAAGGACACACAGCCCCTTCTCATGTGATTCCCTACCAACATTAACATTCTTTAAGTCCTGTCATCCCTCTCTATCTCATCTCATCTCATCTCATCGTCCATTTGTTTGTATTCTACATGTCTCTTTCCCAAGATGCTGGATACTGAGCACCTCTTACAAGTTCCTGAGTGCCCCCCACACCTGCTGAGGATTACTGAATGCTTCAAAAGAGAGACAGGACACTCTAAGCCTTTGGCAAAATCTTTGCTACAAATTTAATGGATCGCTGTTATTGCAACTACATTGTGACCCCAGTCTCAGCTGCTGGAGTAGGGGTGCAGATACCGGAGCTTAGAAAAGCAGGCAAGAAGTGGAGTTTCTACTTCACAGTCTCGGCATGTAGGAGGTGAGACCATTAAGAAGCCCAGTCATAATCTACATCTCCTTTAAACTACACAATAAAGAAGAGCCAGGCTGTCTACTGAACTCTGATTTTTGGGGCTTCTAGTTAAAATGCTCTTTTGCCTGAGGCTACGGTCATAAGAGTCAGAATGGGAGGCAAATTAGGCTTAAAATCATGTTTTCACCAGCATTTAATATAAAATGTGAATGTTCTCTCAGAGGACGTTTGTAACTCATCAGTTATTCTAGCTAGAAACTATGAATAATAAATAATTTAGTAGATATGCTACAACAAGGATTATAAACATGCAAACTGATATAAACAGCACCTGATATAGGGAAATACTCTGATGAACTCTGCCTATGATTTTGGAAGCAGAGATTTTTTTTTAATCCCCATGCTTCTACAGAGGCATAAACCCCTGCTACGGTCAGTGCCTGCCAGCAGTTTCTATATTGTGGTTTCTCAAATAAAGAAATAACAACAAAGATGAAGAAGGACTGCTGAAACTTTGCTGAGTAAAAACCAATTATAAACCAAGTAAACATGAAGAACATGAAGAAATTAATCTGTAAGCTGTTTTTTTCCCCTTTGATCTAAGACTGCTGTAATTGATGGCCTGCTTTATACCCTCAAACTTAAATACATGTTTGTTTATCCAACCCCCAAACTTGATTGTCTCCTTCAGCTGAGTAGAAGCTAACCTTAAATCTGCTTAATAAAGCTTAATAGTTAAACTCAGTCAAATGATACTGTGCTGTTAAAACAGAGTGTGGATCTTGGGTTAGCCTTCCATGCTTTTGTAAATACTTTTACAAAATTACTGAATCAAAAAAAAAAAAAAAATTAGGTGAAACTGACCTCCAATCCATAACCTGCTAGGACTGTACCATTGCTGTGGAAAAAGTGAAAATACAGGCTACTTTTCTCTGGTTTGCAACTTACTGTAATATACTTTAAAAGTAAAAAATGAAAGAGATACATATAGCTTTTGCATATGGGATTACAGATGTATCAAAGGGAATGTGATAACTTACTGAAGAATATCAAACTATATTGCTAAAAACATACAGATGTGTAGGAACTGATGAAAACATGACATTAAGGATAGCTAGCATTTCCATTTACTTACAGCCCTCCCCTTAAAAGCACCCCGAGCATGGTATATATATAGCTACAGTTCTTCTTTTCAGCACTTCAAAGTGGAGAAGAACCTGGGTGTAAACAGCCTCAATAAATTACTTCACCAAGAGAGTTTCCTGTTCCTCAGATATGCTTTTCTCACTGTATTTTATTTCATGATACCCAAAATTCCTTTTGAAAACACACTTTCTAGATCTTAGCGCTCCCAAGAATTGCCTCAAGCATTCTGTTGCATGAAAATGTAGATTCCTAGTTTGTGGTCCTGGTAGAAGTAAGTAATTACTTGGCTAACATTTTGAGGTGCATCTAATGATTGCACTGTGCACTTCAGGAGGACACAATTAATTTAATACTTGGACTTTTTCCATAGCTTGCCATTTCCTAGGGCTACCAATGTTAGTCTAGTCCTCAAGAGGAATTTTGTAACTTACAAACTTCAGGCTATTCTGCATTACACCAACAGCCCCTGACTAATGCATTTTTTTTGGCAACAAAACAGTAATTTCAGGGAATGAAAAATTGGCAGAAGTTTCTTTTGCCAACCAAAGGATATCCTTTTCCAAGGAAGAATTCCAGTCTTCAGATTAATTAGCTTAAGTTTTCCATTTCTGCAACAGGTGAAGGCAGTTATAGATACACCAAATATGTGGCTGTTTTTTGCCTTATGTATATGGATGTTTAAGGTTTCTCATTTCCTCTTTCTGGTCTAGGACACTCTAATGAATATCAAAAATCCTCCCTTCTGAAATGGACTTGTTTTAGATGTGTCACTATTTGCATAATAATATACCAGAGTGATGTCTCAGAATTTTCTCTTCGATGTAAATATGTCAGCACATTGCTTAGTGTAGTTAATTTTTATTCATGCCTTACATAGAGTTGTAATCAAATTGGTTTGAAACGCTTCTTGTAAAATCATTGTATAAATCATATTTCTTAAGTAGATGCATGTACGAAAATAAACAGATTAATTTTCTGAATTATATGACTTTATGATAGTAAAACAAATACTTGTGTGTTTTTAACATGATTATATGATACTTATCTGGGAAACTGGAATTATATATCAAGTAATAAAGTTTCTGTAGACATCTAATAAATCACACTGAAAAACAATGCAATCTGGATTCTCACCCCAAGACTTAAAAACTCTTTCAGGGATACATTAAATGAGGTTTATGGGTATTTAATTTTTTATGTTTGTATCTTTTGCATAAAGATCTTTTCTGAACTAGGTAGCTCCTGGTGAAAGTAACACAAAATTTGTTACAACTTGATAGATACTAGTCCAAAAAATTAAAATATTGGATGATCCCAAGTTGCTAATAGTGCCCTTTCTCCTCTTACATCTTCTGTTCCTGATGCAGTAACTTCAGAGCTATCACCTTTCACGGGGAATTCAAGCAATGCCATAAAATGCTACATGATATCTTGTTTTCCTACAGCACACTTGTCATTCAGTTTGACAAACTGTGGATGCACATGTATTGGAAATACAACAAACCGAATCGGGGGGCCCAAAGCTACAGCTTGCAGACCTAACTTGGTCTACCAGAATAATTTCTCTGGTCATGACTTGCTCCTTGCTAATACCAGTCCCCCAACTTTGCAACTCATACTCTGTTTAACAGAAAGAGTGTATTCCCTGCATGAGTTTACATCCCTCTTCCTTCAAGTGGATGGAATCTATAGAAAGAAGACTGCAGGCCAGATGGAGGCACTTTCAGTGAGCCTGCTATGGCCTAAGAATCATTACTCCTGACACAGATTAGTCAATACTGCACTTCCCACCAAAGGATCTTCACAGTAATGCTGGCAGAACTAACAGATATTTAGAAGTACATTGGCATTATGGTTCTCAATATAATTTTCTCAAAAAAATCCTGCTTCTCTCTCACAAAGAGCAACTTGAAAATAACTATGGCAAGTTTTCAGGAGCTTCAGAATTATTTTAGGACCTGATTTGTGGCTTAATGTATCCTACTCCCCATCTTCAGGATCCCTATTCTGTGTGGACCAGTTGCATGGACCTAATTGAATCATGCCTTTCATTTCAATGACTCACATGCTTAGTTGGGTGTGTTTGCATGATAATAGTCCTTAAAAAAAAAAAAAAAGAAAAAGAGACAGAAGAATCATAGTTTCAAAACACAAAATAGCATTCTCAGTTGCTTGTGCCAGGACAAGGAAATATCCTCAGCCTGCATCACAGGCCTGGAAAAACCACCTGTCTGGCAAAAATTCTTCAATATCCACTACTATCTACATAATTGTGACAGCATCTTTCTATTGCAACACCGTTTCTTGAAGCAGAACAGTACTCCAGCTGTTACCCTGTGCCTCTCAAGGGTTACATGTATTCATTGAGAAAGACCAAAATTAAACATAAAGATAGGTAAGAAATCAGCTCAAATGATAGATGAGATAATGAAAATCTAATAATTAGATCTGACTAAGGAAGCATAGAAGCAGTATTAGCTGATGTAATGCAATAATTTAAACCCACGTGAACTAAACCTGTAATTTTTATTCCTATTACTTCAAATAATTTCCAAAAGTAACAAAAGTCATAGTTGTGCTTTTTAGAAGAACAGGTTAGACAGCATTTGCTGCAAATTATTCAATAAATCAACTAACCTACCTGGAGGAAAAGGAAAAACAAACAAAAAGCGCTATCTTTTTTGGAGAACAAAGTGTTTGTCCAGGAGCTGTGTGCTCAAGAGCTTGCCTAGTTTTTTAAGTGTAATGATTGGAAAGATAACTGTTTTTCCCTACAGATCCTGCCTTGCTTATATCATTGCAACTGCATCACCCCTGGTACAGGAATATCCTATGATTCACTGACTAGCAAGTCTGAAAGGCAGACCATTTTGTCCGGCATTGTGTCTAGCAATGTGCCAATTTGGCACATTTTCAAGGGTGTGTGAGGTTGTTATTTTTCCCTTCAGATGGTAAGAGCGTGCTGGGAAGGCTCGAAGAAGCCAGCTGACACTGCCTCTCATCTCTGTAGCTGTATCCGCTATGCATGAGGGAGCAGCTACCAGCTCCACCCAAGTCTTGCTGAATTCCTGTGGCCTCACTTGAATGTTTATCCAAAGATGCTCCGTGACCGTGGTCTGTGTCACTCAAAATCTGATTATTTGTTGTCTTTCCTTCCTGAGCTATTGCTCCAGGGGACAGAAGAATGCCAGGATTAGCTATTTTAGGGAGCCCAGGTGATAGATAAGGTCAAGGAGTTTCAGCCTGTATATTCCTAGGGAGTGAAAAAGCATGCCCACTAACTAGTTAAATTTTTTAATAGATTAGAGTGTAATATCCAAACTGTCACTTAGGTAGACCATTATGTTCTTCATACTCTCCTGTGATCGCTTTTCAAGTACATTTTCTGTGATTATAAGTACAGAACGTGTAGCTTTCAGAGTGACAGCTGGAAATTCATTCCAGCTCAGAATACAAGGTTCTGCACTTTAAATGCAGCAACACAGGGGCACTATAAAGCATGTAACTCTGTTAGACATTCCCACCCAGACTTTTTCCTGTTTTATGAAAGTAACTGCATTGAACAAAAATATACACAAGCTGAATCCACATCAAAGACATATGTGCTTTTAGTATAAAACCAGAAATTAATATTTTGTCTTCTTGTTCTTCTACTGAACTTCCAGCCGCCCTGTTCGGTAAAGCTGACATGCTTTACTGAATGTACAAACATGCCCATCATCCTTTACAAGCTCTAGTGCAGGGTTTTCTTGACATTTATTGTTACACTTCTGGATGCATGCCCTGCCTGTGTTTGCATCATAAGCAAAGAGTGCATACAAAATCAAATGCTCACATTCAGTTACAGGTAACAGCAAGAAAGCAGGTTATGCTGGAGACATTTATCTGCAATTTCCCTGCTGAAGAGTCCCTCAGGAGTTTTTTATTCTGCTGTTGGCTCTTAAAGATATCTGTCATTTTCTTAGGCTGATTTGTTGGATTGCCCAGATTGTGTTGTTTCTACCACTGTATTTTGCAAGTGCATAATTGCAGTACTTAAAGATATGTTTTTCATTTTGAAATGTTTGTTTGTTTGTTTCCAATCACCAATCACCCTTTAACCTTTACAACCTAAACGCATTCTCGTTTTATATATGCTTGCAAATTTCCCAGCAGGGGAATATACCTCCATTGGAGCACGTTGCGTGCATAAGCGTTGTGAAGAAAACAGACCCTTTCTGCACTTTGACATTTGTAACACCAGAGCAAAAGCAACCTACGAAACTACAGAGCCTCGGTGAGGCTCCGGAGAAAACACCCCTCTAAATGGAGCCCTTACTGCATACCCAGGCTGTTTTTCTTTTCAGCAGCAGCTCAAAATTCAACCTCAAGCCGTCCCAAAGCGGGTCCGAGGCTCCAGGCACGAGAGCCCCGCTGACCGAGTGGAGCTGCGGCGGAGCCCGGGCACATGGGCTGTCCACCCTCGGCTCAAAGCCCAGGAGAGCCTCGTCTCGCTGGTGGAGAAAGGAAAGCCGAGGTGTTTGCGGTACAAAGCCCACACGCAGGAGACGGAGAGTCGCCGACATGTCAGAGGAGCGCAAGAGTAACAGTACAGCCAGCGATGCCTGAACACCGCGCTCCCCTGACGGAAAACGGCCCGCGTCCGGCACGGCCGCTCCAAATCCCGCGGGTCACAGCTCTGCCGGAATGCGGGCGCGGGCAGCGGGGCCCCGGGGTGCGCGGCTGGGGCGAGGCTGGGCCCCGCGGGTCACACCCGGCCGGCGCGGCGCTCCGGGCCGGGGCGGGGCGGGAGGCGGAGCCCTGGCGCCGTCGCCGAGCCCCGCAGCGGGGCCGGGCGCTGCTGCCGCCGGAGCCTCGCCTGGCCTCCTCCTTCCCGGGCTTGCCACATCGGCACCGCCGTTCCGAGAAGACGCTTCCCGGAGCGGAGCGGGAGCCCAGCGCGGGGAGATGGAGCCCTGGTGCTGCCGCTGTCGCTGCCGCCGCTTCCCGGGACTCGCGCTCCGCCAGGGCCGCCGCTGCCACTGCCGGGACGGAGAGAGCGGGCCCGCCGCCGTCTAACGCCGCAGCCCCGGCGGCGCGGCCGAGGCGAGAGGCGGCGCGGAGGCCGCCGCGGCCCCTCCGCCCGCCGGGCGGCGGCGAAGCGCGGCCCCCTCCTCCCCGCCCTCCCCGCCGCCGCTTCCCCGCCCCCGCCCGGCCCTCGGCCGGGCTCGGCAGCCGGGCCATGGCGGGGCGATGAGGGAACGGCCGCCCCTGCCCGCAGGCTGCGTGGGGAGGCGGGGAGCGAAGGGGCTGCGCGGCTCGGCGGCGCTGGAGCCGGGCGGCGGGGCGGGGGGATGCGGGGCGCGGGGGGCCGCGGCGCTGCAGCTCCTCTCCCGGGCCGTGAGGCAGGCGGCGGCGCAGGGCGCCCGGCAGGACCTGGGCCGCTGGCTGTCCCGAGCCGCCGGGACGGCGGCGGGAGGCGGCGGCAGCGGGGACACCATCGGCTTCGTCCCGGCGGAGGCGACGGGGGCCGGCGGGCTGCTGCTGGGGCCCTGCGCGGAGCAGGACGGGCTGCCGCCCGCGGAGCTGCTGCTCTGCCAGCTGCCCGAGCCGGGCGGCGGCGGGCATGGGCTGGCCGAGGCCCGGGGCTGGCGCTGCTCCTGCTGCCTGCTGGGCACCTGCTGGTACAAGAGCTGCCTCAGCCTGTGCGTCCTGGCCGCCGTCTGCTTCGCCTCGCTGGCCCTGGTGCGCCAGTACCTGCGGGACCTGCTGCTCTGGGCCGAGAGCCTGGACAGCCTGGCCGGCGTGCTGCTCTTCACCGTGGGCTTCATCGCCGTGTCCTTCCCGTGCGGCTGGGGCTACATCCTGCTCAACGTGGCCGCCGGCTACCTCTACGGCTTCGTGCTGGGCATGGGGCTGATGGTGTTCGGCGTCCTCGTCGGCACCTTTGTCGCCCACGTGGCCTGCAAGCGGCTGCTGGCCCGCTGGGCACGGGCCAGGATCCAGGGCAGCGGGACACTCAGTGCCATCGTCCGTGTCGTGGAGGGCGGCAGCGGCCTCAGGGTGGTGTGTCTGTCGCGGCTGACGCTGATCCCCTTCGGGGTGCAGAACGCCGTCTTCGCGGTGAGTCCCTGCCTGGGCTGTACGGCCGAGGAAGGCAAGTGCTGGAAGGATGTCTTTCGGCATATTCGCTGCTGTTATTGCTAGAGGGTGCCTCCTCTCCTGAGAGCAAGCCATGGTTTCTCTCTCTTAACAACAGTAAAAACAACCCTCTCTGCTGCTCTTTGCATGCAGAGGGTCAGCAGGCAGATTTTTGAGATGCTTTGCTCGCTGGCGTTGTGTTAGAGCTGTTCTCTCGCCTTTCAAGAATGTAATCTGGTGTTAGAATCACCAAGGTGCTGCGTAGCAAAATCTGTGGAGAACTCAGTAGTTACAAAGTGTCTGTGCTTTTAAGGTGATCCACTTTAAAACCTGGCAAGAGTTGAGGAAAACTCAACTACTTGGAAAGAAAGAAGTGGACAGATTAAAATTCTTTCTCGGTATGGTTGGTGTTTGTACCATGCATCTGGCAAATCGATACAGGATGTGAAGTCCCTGCACGCAAAACAGGTTGCAGGTTTTGGGCAGAGCAGGATGTAGCCTCAGATCTGAAAAGGGACCGTACTCTAGAGTGGCACTGAAAGTTAGTTTATTCTTGAGTCTGGAAAAGGGTTAGTCTTGCTTTTCCCTCTACTTTGAGGTGAAGATTGATACATTCATTTGGTCTCTTTGATCATCTTAAAGGAAAAAGTGAAGAACACGGAGGGTGGTTTTTCTGAGTATTGTCATGCTGCTAATGACAATTTCAGATCCTCATTGCTTCCCGAGTACTTTGAAGGATCTGGTTTTGACTATGTTATGCCTCAGTTGTATGTAATAACTTGATGAAATCAAAACAAAGCAAACTGGATTGTGAAATATTTTAAATGTTACCATTAATTTGTATGTTCTTTAACATAAGTGACTGTCTAAACACTTTCAGTCTGCCACTTTGATATTGCCCACCTTCCTTTCCCTGTCTGCAGTCCTGATCCTGTACCCTTCTGAAGCACTTGCTCAATTTTGAGAGAATCATTTGGCTGCAATTAGTAGGTCGCTGAATACCAAATCTGTTTTTTAAGTAAAATTTAACCTAAGTGCTATTTTGGGGTGTTACATCCACACCAAATATTTTAAATTGCTGCATATGAAACTGTGTTTACTGGAGTATTCATCTCCAGAGCTGTAATCTATCCATAAGAGCTATAGCAACTTGTAATTTCTTTTTAAGCAGATCCTTTAACCATTTCCTTGTTAAGAATGAGAAACTGAACAGCTGAACTTCTGCTGTTCTTTTTGTTAACCTGCATTACTGCAGGACTGAAGAAGCTTAGTTAGACCTGACCAGCTGGGAGAAGAGTCCCTTCTGGAGCCCAAGGTCCTGTGTAGCAGATGAAGCTTTTGCTATGGTTGAGACCCTCCTAAAGTGGGGAGATCTGTTGTGCTATGGCTGTTCTCAGCTTTGGGGTGTCACTTGCAGTAGTCAGCAGATGATATAGAGGAGTATTGAATCTGAAGAACAGACCAGAGAATTACCAAGTTAAAATGATTTCCTTCCTGGCATAACCTTTCTATTGGAAACACAATTCAGCAGAGTATTCGGGCCAGTTCAATATTAAAATGATGCTGTAAATCACTGTGGTTTGTGTTTTCCGTATTCTGCAGGCTAAATAATTTTCTTTCCAAGTGGATGGTTTCAGTGTTCAAATAATAGATAGGAAATGAGACTAAACCACATGCTTGAGTTACGCCAAGTAACTTGGATGGTTTTTTACTAATTTTAGTTTGGTTATGTTCATTACTCCTGATTTACTACTTTATAGCGTAGTCAAATAAAGCACAGTGTATACTCAATTTTTCACTGAGAACATTTATTATGAGCTACTAGATTACTGAAAAGTGATCTAATCTAGGAATTCAGAACAGTTTCTCATTTTGAATCAAGTTTAAGTCACATAAAAAATACAGTTTTCTACCTACACAGACCAAGCTGTCATTTCCTTGAAATCTCACTTATTTGAAAACTAATACTCATTTTAAGTTTAAAATACATTTTCCCATGCTAACAACTTCAGCAATGAATTTGAAAAGGATTGATTTTTAAACAACAGTGAATTTAAGAAAAAGTACACGTCTTTAATTTTCCAGTGGTCTGGTCTATGCATGTTTTCTATGTGGATATTTTAAAGTAAACTGGAGATACTGAGAATACTTCAATGAGAGAGAAGGAAGGAAGTGACACATGAGGTTCAGGGAAAGGCATAACCTTGATGTGAGCAGGGCCATCTGCAGGGCTGGGATTAAATGATTTCTACAAGCACTTGTTCGGTGGTATGTACCATCTGCTGAGGGCTTTTGGGAGGTTGACTTGTAGGGGGTGTAGAGAAGGATGGAAGAGCTTCTTAAGATTTCATTAGTGAGGGAACCATATCAATTCAAACAGTACACAAAGAAAATTAACACGAATTCCTTAGTGTCTCACCAGCCAGACATTAAGATCTTGCTTCTTAAAAGGTCGCTCTGCTGGTACTAGAGGGGTGAGGTAATGCATTACTTGGCTTTCTGGAATATAGCACTTGCTAACTGAAAGCATGTTTGTATTTCTCTTTTGAGTGAGTTTTGCTTAATTGTCACTCCTGATGCCAGAGTGACCTGGGCTGTTGGGGTGAGTTGATGGCTCTTACTGATGTGTTTGCCCACGCACAGCTCTCTCACCTTGGCAACTTCGAAGTGTTTTGAAGGCAGGTCTGTAAGGAGGCCTGGTATGCAGGTTATCATCTTCCCACGAGTTTGTTCTTGGAGTGAGGTTTGTGCAAACTGGTTATTTGTAGTGCCAGATGTAGGTTAGATGGGATTTCATACTTCCCTCCCCCCCTCTTTAAGGGGAATATTACATGAAATAAATAACCTGTTTAAAAATTTGAGTATTCAAGTGTGCACCTCTGGGTTCAGAAATGCATACAGTGAAGTCAGAGTTGAAGAAATGGTACCTGCATTGCAAGAACATGCACACTGCTTCTTCAGCTGGTTGGAAGGTTGGCTGCTGGTTTGGTTTTTTTTGTATTTACTGGGATTTTTTTGAGGGGATGGTGTTGGCTTTTTTTTTGGGGGGGTGGGGAAGGGCTGTTTCTGGGGGATTTTGGTTTGGGTGTTTTTTTTGAGGGGAAAAGTACCAGAGTTATCCTTTGCCCATGGTCACTAAGCTTACTTGTTCTGTAACAGGGATTTTTAAACTGAGGGAAGAGAAACTGTGCTGCAATCCCTAAAAGCATGAGAGCCCCCCAGCAAAGTCCTGACAGAAGCACTTATTCCTTGACAGCACTGAACCAAAGGTGTTAGCTGCAAAGAATGCACAAAAGTTCCAAATGCACGAAGCCTGTCCAAGAGTTAATGGAGAAGTTTCTGGCTATTGTTATCAGTGCAGTTAGGTAGTTCTTAATTGTGTTTGAATACAGTTTAAGTGCATTTCTGTTATGGCATATAACACAATTGCATCCATACTTGGTTTGGGATTTCAAGGTTAAATTTTGCTGGCTTGAACTTTCACCAATAACAGAGCCCTGGCAGGCTCTGTTAGGCAGCCTGGCCATGCAGATACCATTCTGGCAGGGTCATAGAATAGGTAAAGTTCCTAGAAAGAAAAGTATGGAAAGCTGTAAGTTTTACTGATGATTTCTTAAGTTTCTTGGGCAGGAATGCTGTCCACTTCCAGGGCGTTTTGGGGAAAGGGATATAAGTGTAGCTCTAAACCTACAGTTTAGTTGAAAGGGCATCTCAAAAATTTTTTCGCCCCCTCCTTAGCTTTCATTGCAGTGGGAAGCACAAGCTGCAATTCAGTGTATCCACTGGGGCAGTCTCCCCTTCATTTGCAAACAAGCTCTTTCATGACTCGGAAGGTCCAGTTGTTTCAGGACATATCCAGGTGTACAGAGGTGTTCCTCTTCAACTGAAGTGTCCTTAATTTATCTACAGAAATGAGAGAAGTGCCAACAGTGTTAAAGCAATCTTTGGAAGTTTCCCAGCTCCATTAGATGTAATGGTAGTGTCCTACTTAGCAAATCTTGCCTCTGCATTAGTATTTCAGAAACTTTTAATAGCAGCTCCTTCATTCCCTTGGCAATATGGAAAGTTTGGACTGTGCATTCTTATTACATGGCCCAGATTACAACAATGCTTAAAAAAGTCAAATGTGAAGTTCTGACATAATTATGTAATCCTTTTTCATTATAAATCTAAATTAATCTTGTCTAGAGAAGGAAATATTTGTGGTGCTGGTATATGTTTCAGTCTGTGGGAAGTATAATATGCAGTGTGAAGTTTGGAAATGGCTTATTGGATCTTGTTCCAGTGAATTATTCTTAATCTTTATGCTTCATTGCATTCTGCTCCTCCATTGCCCTTCTTCCCAAAAACTTTCCACTGCTGGTGCTTAGACCTCTGAGAATTCAGCACTGTGACTTTCACAGTAACTTAAGTTTATTTTAAGAATAGCATGATGAAATGAGTAACATTGCTGCTATTCTTTGGTCTTCAACATTGTACAAAACTGGCAAGGTCAATAATTTCCATGTAGGCTCTCAATGTTGGGGCTGTTCTTAATTAGATCTCTGTTATTATCAACTGAATTGTCTGGAAAATTTATTGGACTGCTTGTTTTCAAAATTGTTGTTTTCATACTAATTTTTAACCCAGTTTCCTCTTGTTTTCTTTTTTCTTGTGTAAATATTTTTGATCTCATGACGCTTGTCTTTAATATTTCCTGATGGCTGCTGATACTAATTTAGGTGGCACTGTGTACTTTGTTCTCATGTAAGCTCGTACGTCCCCCTATTGATGCCGAACAGAAACATCACAGCAAAGACAAGAAAATAGTGAAGTATTATTAGTGTTTTCTCCAGAGAAATGAATAAAACCTATGGCTGTGTGTACTGTTTTGTTTGCTAATTAAAGTGAGATGCAAAATACCTTTGGTAGATAATCTCAGTGATACTCATAACAGTTTAGATAGAGATGGACATTGCTGATAGGAATCACATGTGTATCTTATTAAACTCATAACTTGCCCAGCACAAATTATATCTGCCATTCTGTTACCTGGATCATATTTAATGCTGTGACACTTTGAGCAATTACCTCTGGCATTATTTGCCATACACATAAAATGCAAACCAGATAGATTTTTGCCTTAGCTCTTCGCATTTAATAAAGTAATTTCTTCTCACAAATAAATTCTCATAAATCCAAGGGCTCCATTCACCAGGTAAAAATAAATATCTTCAGTGAACTGTGTAATTACACCCCTAGTTAACGACTGTTGCACAGAGGTGTTGCATAATGTAAGGTGAAATGAAATCAAGCTTAGTAACTTTAAAAAGGCCAGACAAAAACTAGATAAGTACTGTTTTGTTCTGTGCATGAATCAAAGTTGCAGTGAGAGAATGTGGAATATTCTTTCATGGTTTTCCAGGGATGTGGCAAGTGGTAGTCTGATTGCTTGTACAGATGGATTGTGTTGGAGCTGCTTTTGATGTCTTACTCTTCCTATTTACTCAGATTACAGATTTATCACTACCCAACTACCTGATGGCTTCTTCCCTTGGGCTGCTGCCTACCCAGCTCCTGAACTCGTACTTGGGCACTACCTTGCGCACCATGGAGGATGTGATTGCAGAACAGAGTGTTAGTGGCTATTTTGTATTCGGTTTACAGGTCAGTTAAAAATAATCACTTTCATAGACCTTTGGTAACGGTACTCCATCATTTCTGTTGATACTCTGTGATTTCTATTGACTGCTAGATACCCAGAAAAATGGGTCCCCAGCAGGTTTTGTTTTATACTCTGAGAAAAGTGTAACTCTCACACCTCACCATAACACAAAGCAGAATTTACATAGCGTTCTCTTTTTCTGACACAGTTTTTGCTAAGTTGTTGCAGCAGACCTCTCATTGGGGGTATAAATGAGCCAAGACAGACTCTCATTCAACAACCTGTAAAGGGTCCTGGCTTAGTCTTCTTTACAGGTTAGCCATCCTGACTCTGACTACAGCAAGCTCCTACTGTAGGGTCTAGCTGCAGACAGACTGCTGACTATCTCTTGCTGGGCTGTGACTGCAAGTATTGGTTTGCAGACTCTGAACGCAGGCTTTCACTAGCTCAGCTATGACTGGAGGCTCCAGCAGGAGGCTCTGACTCCATCAGACCCAGACTAACTTCACAGCAGATCTTTTACGATAGCAACTCCCTTCCTTGCTTCAGTCTTCTTCGTATCTCTCTGGATTGTTTCTTCTTCAGGGCCCCTCCAGGCCCTCTGCCTCCAAGATCCCCCCGACCATCCAGCCCACCCCTTTTATCACACTTATCTTTATTAGTCACAGCTGCAACCCATTAAAGACAAGGCTATTCCTCTTCTTTGGTAATTAGTACAACTGTGCCTTACCAGAGGCAATGGTGCCTATAATCTCTTCTTCTACACCTACAATAAGTTTCCTTCTCTTGCTGTCCTAGGGTGACTTTATGATGCTTGAATCCCAGTTGTCTGCTCTGTTTGTGCTGGATGTTGATCTTTGCACCTTTAAGACTGCTTCCAAGAATGAAGGGGGGAAGAAGAAGTGTGCAGTTTGTTTTCAGTGACTGCGCTTGCTTCCCCCACATCTTTCTCCTGGACTGTGTTGTCTGCAGTGGACATTAGGAGAGAGCTCTCCTTTGCTTTTTAGTCAGTTTTTGTTTAGCTGGCTGAGGCACAGAAGTTCCCCAGACTGTGGCTTTTCTTTTTCTTGGAGCTGATCAACCCTGCTCTAGACTGAAAAACCCAGAAAAGCACTTGCCTTCTAGGGTAATCTCCTGCTGAATTTTAGACTTGTCAAACCACACCTACACAAAAGCTTATGTGTGTTTAGACCCAGCACCTGTGCACTGTTCACTCTTAGCATTCAGAATTAGACATTCAGAATTAAAAATGCTGTAGAGTACTATTTTCCTAATGCCTAAATCAGAATATCCTAATTTTAGAAACTAGTAAATTAATGAGAAGTATATCAAATACCTTTGCATGACCTTAGCTCTTGAAATAATTTATCACTAAATTTTGAGTGTAAGCCTTAAGTGTGAGACCATTTATGGGCATAGAGTATGGGTATTTCAGAATCATGTTATATATTAAAACCTCTTCTGACAGTGACAGTACTTAAACTGTGTTTGACTGGCAATTACAATGGTTTGCAGACTTTCAGCAGGTACTGCAGTAATTTCTGTTCCTCAGTTTTTACAGTCATAAAGCTGATGTTTAACAATGCTCACATAGAAAACTAAGTCTAGGACCATTTTAAACATACCTTCCCCCTTACCTCGAAATTTGTGTGCTCTCAAATAGAACATAGAATTTATAGCTTTCATGAAACATGGTTATGAGTATTAAAATGCCTTAGTAAGTATAGTGTAGATAGTCTTGATAGGTCAAAGAGAAAATAAATGGTTTCTTGATCAGTTATTATTTTAGTCATGAAATGTTATTTCCAGAGTAGTAGTTTTTAGTGGTCTTTTGCTCCCCCCTCACACCATTTATATATATGTATTATTTTAAATAGACATTGACTCTCCTTTGCAGATTATATAGGTTTTAACGTAAGTGTTGCTCAGGTAAGTAGTAGCTGGATAGCCTGAAAGTTTTAAAAGGAGTACTAATCTTCTTGAGACCAGTCCCTGAGACATGACTGAATAACTGAAGGGGTGGCCTTTAGTGAAGAAATTATTTGCATTCTCCCACTGTCTCTCAGATGTCTGCCGAGTGCTTTGCCTGGATGAGCTTTGGATGGGACTTTGATTTAGTAAATAGCTCTGAAAATCCTTCCCATTTCATGGTTGTCTATGTATGTGTGTGTGTATATATATATATATATATTTAATTATTTATCTAGGGAGCAAGGTTACTTGTAGTAATATTTCTAAATCAAATCAAATTTAAATATTTGTGTAAGTTTCTAGAATAGAAATCTTCCTATCTATTCAAAAATCAGTGTCTATAGTATCATTGTAACTCTTATATGGGCCAGCTTTTGAAATGTGTAACATAAATTGGTGAGGAACATAATTTTCACTGTAAGGGTAGTTGAGCACTAGAGCACAGTACCCAGAGAAGTGGTGAAATCTCTGACCTTTTACAGTTTTGAAGACCTGACTGGACAAAAGTTCTGAGCAACATGTTCTGGTCTTACAGCCAGCCCTGCTCCGAGCAGCTGGTTGGGCTAGAGAGTGCCAGGGTGCCTTCCAGCTGCAGTTGTCCTGTGCTCATACTTCTCAGTTGTCTTACTCAGTGATATTCCAGCACCATCTGCCATGCTGACAGGTGTTTTAAGCAGTAGTCCTAATTGTTAAAGAAAACATAGCCCTACAGTTAGTAAAGAAGTTCAGGTTTTAGACTCAGAACTCTAGATTCTGTTGTAAATAATAGAACTTCTTCACATTTTTAAAAGGATGCTACAGTTTCCAGCTAGTTAATGTTCTTTAAAAAAAGCAGAGGAACTTGCTTCTTTCAAAGGAACTCTTGCTATGAGACACTTTGATTTTTATTTGAAGATTTTATCTTTTTTTTTTTTTTTTTCCTCTGGAGGGTCTCAGTTAAAAACTTGACTGGTGTTTTACTGAAGAGAAAAGGTGAAGGGATTGCTTTATAACAACTATATGGATTTCAACAGAAAGAAAGAAACTTGTCTTTTCAATTTATATAAATATTTTAAGTTCTACCTAATGTCTGTGTTCTGATGTGCTGGTTACATTGTTAGCATATGTAGGTTTAGAGCTACCCAGGGACTAAGTTCATCTCCTTTCCAGTGTCTTGCCTGTGAAGCTTTGAGTCAGGAGATGCCTTCGTAAATCTTTGCATTGACAACTTTTTGTTTCATTCAGATCAGTTGTTTTGTCTTCATTCCCACAGCCTATGCAGCCTCCAACACTCTTGTTTTATTTGCAGATTGTCATAAGCATAGGACTCTCGTTTTATGTCGTTCACCGGGCTCAAGTGGAACTCAATGCAGCTATTGTAGCGTGTGAAATGGAAATGAAGACATCGCTTGTCAAAGACACTCAACCGAGCATCAATGGCTCAACCACATACTGCAACAAGAGGACAGTAGCATTCTCTGGAGGGAGTGTCAATATTGTGTGATTTCTAGTATTAATGACTAAGAAGGGTTTTGTGAACCTGAGATAGAAATATCTTGAACCTTGCCTAGAAATATCTATGGACAATTGAAACAGATTTTAAAAAAATTACAAATGATTACAGGTTGTACTGTGGCACAAACCAACCGACCAGCTCTTTAATTGCACATGGGGTGAATTCTAGCAAGACAAGGAAGATGGCAAAGTAACTTAAGATGTAAATGCAAATTTGGCTACACCTTTGGTCATTTTTTATGCCTGTCATGGCCTGTAGTCTGCACTTTAGTTTTTTTTTTCCTTTGTTCCTATAAACTGAGAAATGCTTCTATAAACAAAAAAAATAGCACAGAGGTAAATATTTTTCTGCTTAGCATTATTTATAAGGCTAAATAATTATATACAGTAGAATTTTATTACTGATAAAGGTGAATGAGAAAGTATGCAATTCAATGTATGTTATTCTTGAATGTGCTTTTGCTTTGGAATTGCTTCCAGAACTTGGAGTGTATTATTTAGCTAATGATGGGACCATTTGGCTTTTTCTTAATTTTTGATTTAAAAAAAAAAATAGAACCCTATATAAAGTTTTGGTTGAATGTATTTTTCTAAGTCATTACAAATGTTGCAGAGCCATGCAAATGTATTTACACAAGCTTAAATCCTACATTGTGGGACTGAAGTGCTCTTAAATTACATTTTAAGTTACACTGTGTAATATGCAAAGTACAAGGGAAAATGCAGAAGTTAGATTGCAGTGATTATTTGAATGACACTTAATTGGTTTTGCCACCTTGGTGATTGTAACAAAGGGCTGTTCCACGTTAGTCCTATAAATGATATTTTTAATTGTTAAAAGGATGAAGTTTTTCAGCTCACATGACTGCATGTGGTAAGGCTTCTAGAGCAGGGAGCTAAATCTCTGCTCTAAACAGAATGATGGGATATTAGCAGTACTAATTTTACAAGAAGGTGGCCTTTATTTTGTAAGTGAACCCCCTCTCCCTTTAAAAAGCTTTAAAAATTCACTTTGGTTGGCACATCTTTTGTACTAGTTTTACATTTTTTAAAAGACGCAATCTATTACAAATTTCATCAGAGTGAAGGAACGAAAACTAGAGGTTCTCCTTGGAAAAAGAAATAATCCAGTAATGGAGAGAACAGCAATGTCTCTGAGACTCAGGAATTCTGACTCCATTTTTGCAAGACAACACTGTATTGGATACTGCTCCTTTTATGCCTGCTGTGGACTGTTTTTCACTGCATTTAAATAGACTGGATAGCCTGATGGTAACTTGTATGTGTGTCTAAAAGAAAAACAACGATAATGCCTGAACACAATATTCTGTGTGTGTGAGTTTCATGTAGATATACATACCAATGTTCAATGGCTCAAACACATGCAAGTCATCTGATACAAAAATAATGTAAAGTATGGCTTCTTTTGTAGTTACTTTGTGTGAGTTTTTAAGGATGCTTTCAGTCTTCAAAATTTTGTGTTATTTTCTAACAGTACAACTGCCTCCCTTTTGTAAGGTTTATTGTAGAGTCCAGGCATCTTTGTCTTCTTGAGACTAGTGGGTTCTTCAAGGCCATTTGAAGCAGAGATGTGAGAGCCTCTAGCAGCCTTACTGAGAGGATGTGCGGCACGCGCACAACCAAACATCTGCGCGCTCCTTCGTAGTGGGAATTCCATTTTGTTCCTTAAATATGTATCCTTTGCAGGATGGTGTTCTTGGGTCCTGCGACCTGAAGAACTGAATTAGTTCAATTGAAACAACAAAGTTCAGATTGTCTCCTTTCTGGTTTTTTTGGGGCTTGGTTTGTTTTTGGTTTTTTTGTTTGGGGATTTTTTGGGTGGTTTTTTTTTATTTTTTTTGTTTTGGATTTAGTTTTGGTTGGTTGGTTGGTTTTTGAAAAGGCAATCTGTATATACCTGGAAGTGTTCATTTACACATCTCTGCCTCTGACAGCTCCTGTGTGAAAACAAGAGAGCCAGATAACTTTTTGATGGCGTTATTTGTCATCATAGTATAATTAAGTAATTGAGTCCTTTCTTAAATAAAGAAATTTTTTTGTTTGTTTCTTGTAAAGAACAGTCCTTCAGTGAACTGATCTGAACTTTGCTCCATCTTGCCAAATGAACAATAGTGTTTTGAAGAGGGTATCTCTTTCTTTGCATTTTTAAACTAACTTGAGGTTGCGTTGATTATTTGAAACATTTCCCAAATACGTATTTTGAAGTGCTTTTATTTCCATGACATTTTGTAACCAGAGTAACTTCACTATGTGAACACTTTTGTAGTATGGAATTAGTTCTTAAGACTTTTGCATTTTGCTTGATACTTGTAATATTTGTGTACAAGTTAATGGGAAATGTGCATTAAAAGGAACTTTTCTGTACCATGCCAATCATAATTTTATACAATAAATTCACTTAAATTTCTTTAAAGGAATATGTATTAAATGTTGAAGTTGCTGTGACATAGTTGGAAAGAAGGTACAGTGGAGTCTCATCTTTATGCACCCATACAGAGATAATTGTCTGCATGAACAGAGGAACAAGTTAGAATTTAAGGATGAATTCCATCGGTGGGGAGTTACTGACAAGGGAAATAGACTTGATTTTTACTTTTGTTTAATTAAATACATTCTTAATTCTATTAGATACTTTAAAGGTTTGGTACTTGCAGCTACCTTTTGATAAAAGGATAAGCATACATGTGCTTATGAGAAACATGCTACAAAACTGCCAGAGGATTGATATTTCTGAACATAACAGTAGTAAAAGTGATGTGATTGTTGTATTGATTGGTGCAATTATTGTATTGTATCAATGTAAGTATTATTTTTTTAAGATAGCCTCCCTACCTAGTCTAGTTAAAACCCACAGAGGTACAAACCTAGTTTAAACAGTATGTGGCAAGTCACCTTCAAGAGTATTTGAGTTGTCACGATGATGACATTTCTACATTTTGTATATGAAAGTTAGATACCTAAAGGAGAGGTCATAAAGAAAAAATCTCAGCTGCATGGCACCAGTTTTCCTTCCGACTTGTGGTAAGTGCAACTGTGCAGTATATTTGTCAAAATTTAACTTAAGACTAAGCATCTCTGAGAAAAAATTTTTTTTTTTTTTTTTTTGTCCCAGAGCTTTATATACTATTTTGGTACTGATTTTTGCACAATAACTTGAGGAAGCATTGCTGAGATCAAGTTTGAAGAATGGAAAAGAATGGAAATGGATTTTGACTGACTGAGATGACTGAAGTAATCAGTTGTCTTGCAGATAATCTAGGATATGATGCATAAGATGAAATATCATTCCCATTCACACTGTGGTCATTTTTAATGGCACAAGTAAAGAGCTTGGGTAGTTCTGTGACAGATTTTCTTACAATAATTCAAAATTGGTACTAGTCCTGTCTGCATAAGATGATGGTTTGAGCATGAGGGGATAGGGATTGATTGCAGAAGGGCAGCTGATGCAAATTCTGGCTCTGCTGTGCAAAGCAGCTTGTCTCTGTCCTCTCCAGTTCTGGAGAATTAGTGGTGTGTCTGGCAGCACAGGGGTAATGAATCTAACAAATTCTCTCTTCATGGACTTCAGCATTTGTCTTGCACTACCCTGCTGTATTGATTTTTTAATTTATATTAATTTATTAGTGATAAGTAGCAAGAAGCTGAATCTGTGGTGTCAATCCTCTCCCTTTCCTGCTATAATGTATTATCCTGGTGTGTTGCTAAATTTAAAATTGCATTTTAATGAAGTCCTAAGTTCATTAGTGTAAGTTAAGTCCTCCTTGCTAGCCAAGTGACTAATGTGTAGTTCGTTGGCTCTGGATTCTCGATTCATTTGGGAAATTAGCTGGGCCAGATTTGCTGTTGTGAGAGTGAACAGTCCTCTACCTTTCCTTATAATTATTTAGAACTTCAGATGCATTGTTAAAGAAATTAGCAGAACAGGCTTAATGTACTGGAGATTTTGCTTTGTGTTGGAACAATAGTAATTAGCAAGATAGCAGAAGGGTTTGTTCTGCCTGATCCTGAGACTTGAATATTAGGTGTCATCCTTTTTGGGAGACAGTATTTCCACATAAGCTTATGTCAGTCAAGGTAATTAATTACTGGCTTTGGTGAAGAAGTAAAATTTGGATCATCCAGTGTGGCAAGTCTTTTTGCATCATGCAATCTCTAGTCCAGCCCAGTTTGGTATTGGTGACTGCAGTGCATTGCTTCCCATCCTTCCTCTGCAGGAGGAGGAATTTAGAGACCTGGAAGTTATTCAAGCTGAAGGAGAAGAAATTATCATTTGAGCACAGCAGACACAGATTGAAGAGTAAAATTAACCATAATGTTGCCAGCCCTTTGAATACACCTAAGTGCCTTGGTTTTGTAATTGCCAGATCCTTTGGCAACTTTGCTTTCCAGGGCAGGGCAGCTGCATAGCCTCACCTAGAGACAGGTCAGCATTTTCTCTGCTGGAGAATTCTAGCATACTTTGACTTTTAGAACTCTTCCGAAATAATCTGCTGACTTTTCTGTAAATTAGAATGGTTTAGTTTGTCCCAGTAACAGGGTAAGATCACCTGGAATAAAAATCTGTGTACCAAGTGGTGTTTGTGCCTGTGTGAGCTCCCTTTGCTGAATGTGAGATGTTTCTCTCTTTACCCTGTAAAGTCCCCTTAAAGTCTGTGGGTGAGTGGCTGGGAGGAAGGATGGAAAAGCCTGTGGTGACTAACTGTTCTAATAACAAATTTTCACTGGGCTTTAGAAACTTGATTGCTTAAGATCACAAATATTCTCCATTTAATGTGAGAAATGGTAGGTGGTGAGGGGAATAGACTAATGAATTCTCTGATTTTTGTGAGGGAGTAACAATTTGCTTGAATAGATGATGAAGTACCCAGATGATAGAGGGTTGTTTTTTGGTTGGCTTTTTGGGGGTGGAAAGGGATGGGGTGGTACTACTGGAAGTAAATAACACGGAAATGGCAACAGTAGAAGCTTTAAACCTTGACTTTTTATTACTGTTTCAGATGTCTTTTACAGTTATGGGGGATAGTGCCTCAGAATAAGCCAGAGTTTGGTGTATTCTTTGACCTGAACACTCAAAAGAGTATTTCTCAGATTCTGCTAGATGCACACCTCTGCCTCCAGGGCCTGCTTTTTTAACTTGAGCTAGAGAGGTCCAAACCAGAAGCAATGGATAGATCTCATCAAAAGTGGAACATTTATTGCTGCCCTTTTGATGTCTTATGCAGCAGCAGCACATGGCAGATGGTTTGCCTGCCTGAAAGGCTTCCTTTTTGCCTTGCTCTGCTTTGCCTGGCACAGGTGGTGGCTGGGGGAGGAAGAGCTGTGCACTTGCCATTTGCTTTTCCACCAGCTGGGGAGGCAGGGATTGCTGAGCTGAAGCCAGAGGTTGCTCTGTGTCTTTCATCCCCAAACCACTATGAGCAGCTTCCTTTCCCTGTGATCTAAAAAGAAAGAAATTACAAAACCAAATCAAAATAAATTATGATTTTAAAAGCCCCCGCACACTGCCACCCAAGAAAGCTTCAGAACTGGTAAAATTCATACCAGTAAATTGATATTCTATATATTCTCCCATGGATGTAAATTGAAGTACGAAATTATATTTTTTCTGTTCAGACAGCTGTAGTAATCGCTTCCACTTCAGCAGCTCCTGCATGAGGTTCTCCAGTGAGTGAGCTTGTGAGGGACCAGAGCTCTGGTGTCTGTGCAGGGATTTCCTTGCAGCTGACATTGGACAGAATCACTGATTTCCAACCATTCTCATGTGATACTGAATTTTAGGGTTTCACAGCTTTGGAAACCATAGCCATATGCATATGTGCAACTTCAAGGTCATAGAGATTGGTGCCTTATAAGCATTTTGTGTTGCATTTGTGTTTTGTGGGAAAGCTGCAGTGGCTGTAACATGACGTGTCTCTCCAGGTTTTAGCCAGAGCACAGTTGATTTTTGTGCAGTGAATTGAAATGTATTTCTCTGACTACAGCATGCCTCTTCCCCCCTACCCCCAGGGCAGCCACAGCAGTTTATCAGATGTTGTATGGTTATCATTGGGTTTGCAGACAAATAGAGGACTCTGCTACGTGTACATGCTGGTCCATCACGGAGCAGATTTTTTTTGGTGGCTGTCTCCTTTCAGCTGCGGAGTCTATTTGTCTTTTTTCCACCTACATCCCTCATTCTAATGACAGATATTCTCTCTTTTTGTAATGGATGCTTCCTTAAATTAAGTTGGATACAGTAGTTTTCTTTCAAACAAGCTTGGAGATGAGAAAATGGCAGGGTCTGGAGAAATAACTTTGGACTCCACAGAGCCCTGGCATTTGCGATGGAGAAAAGTCTTATAGTAATGAGTTTTAAAAATGTTTCCATAAATAAGCAGTTTGAGAATTCAAAATTTAGAGGAGGAAGGGGAAAGTTGCAATTAGTGGAAAGAATATTAGTATACTTAGCAGGAGGTAAAAACCATGGCAGCTATAATTAGAGGACTTTATTCTCTCCTTTTCAGTGAGTCATTCCATAAAGAAGGGATTAAATTTATTTTTTAAACCCTTTCTACTTGCTAAAACCTGAATAGGAAAAGGAAAGGGAGTTACAAAAGAATGTATTAACAATGCAGAAAATGCAGACTTGTAAAGATTACTGAAAATTAACCTTGAGACAAGGCAGACAGTTGCTTTTTTAAGTGGCAGGTGTGTTGATACAAATCTATTTTCTTCATTATATCTGCTCTGATAAACAGTAAAGGTAAAGGAATGTAGTGAGGCATGGGTAGATTTGTGTCACATGGATTATATTCTATTGGAGAAAAGTCCTTGAGTATTCAGTTTTCGGAGTTATGTGTAGAGCAGAAGTATCTGGTGTTCTCTTCCTATGCTCCATGCTGTGTAGGAGCCACTTCAGTGTCTCAGAGTTGGCTGTGTAGCTGTGATAATGTGTAGCTGTGATAATGTGGCATAAACCTGAGCAAATAGTCTCTCCCCCTTAGCAGCAACTCTAACCAGCTTAGAACTTTGTAAAGGAAAGCTGGGAGATGATCCTATCCTGCACTTTCTGATAATGGATATCATTATCCTTAGTGATATTTACAATGCTTGAGGTATTTCTGATGGAAGCCCTTTACAGGTGTAGTGCGTGATTACATTTACCTGAATAAGAGATGAGTTTTCTCCTAAAAAAACTAAGAAAACCTCTTATTTTCCCCTACATTTAATATATTCAAGTTGGGAACTTCTGCCTTGTACAAATGAGATCATTTTGACCAGTCGAAGCTCCAGAAGAGCAGTTTGTCTCCAGGTTTTAGCATTATAGAATAATGAAGATTGGGAAGGATATCTAGTCTAGCCCTTGCTGAGGTCATGTCCAGTTAGATCTGTTCTCCTGAGGGCAGTATCTGGTTGAGGCTTAAGTTTCTTCAAGGGTGGAGGATCCAGAGGCCTGGTGATCTGGTCCGATCTCTGCCCAACCTTATGGTGAAAGAATTTTTTCCTTGCACTTGGTTGGAATTTCTTGTGTTGCAGTTTGTGTCTGTTGCTTGTTACTGAACATCTCTGGGAAGGTTCTGACTCTGTCCTCTCTTTCTGCCCAGTATGTAGTCAAAGACAGCAGTTGAATGGAAGCTGAGGGCTACAACTTCCTCAGAGGCACATCTGCTGTGCAAGAGCCCAGCAGGAATGAGCAGGAGGGTGCTGGGGGGTTGGTAATGCAACAAGGAAATTTGGGCCAAGAGCAGAGGTGCAAAAGGTCTCGTTCTTACATTCAGCCCTGCAGGTCAAATGCACAATTCCTTGGATTTGTTGTTTCTCTGTGATCATAATGAAATACAAGCACTGTGCATATTTATGTTACAAAAGAGTTGTTCATGAAGATCATGGATGAGGAGAAAGGTGGCTCCAAATGCTAACCTGGCTAAGTTACAGCTAAAGAACAAAGAAGAATATGAAATTCCAAGTGACATCTCAGATGAATTCTGGTTTTATTCTGCTGCTGAATATTCATTTTTGCCATTTCATGCAGTAGCTTCTTAGACATGTCCCCAAAACTTGAATTTTTGAATCATTCCATTTAAATGCTTAAATTAAGTATCTATATCACCTATTGATTCCAAGATTTAAATGTCATGGTAATTATTATAGTGTACTTTTCAAAGAGTCAAAGTATATTGGTAAAAATGATACCAGAATATCAACTATTCAGAGCAGAGTGTTTTTCTTCCTAGACATATCTACAATAAGGACAATTAAAACAAATATCCAAACACTTGCAAATAAATGTTTTAAGTACAGTGAGATCACTGTGAGTCATTTTCAGGTTTATGCTGCATTGGCAACTGTTTTATTTTTCCTATTTTGTAATGGTAGTGGGTATTTAACAGTAGCAGGACAACACTAAATGCTGCCAACACAAGAGAAGGAAAAATTTGTCTGAACTTCTCAAAGAAGTCCTGTTATGTATAATAAGTATTCGATACCCAGAAAACAGTTTCACTAAAGTAGTTGTTTGCCTAAAAAATGTCTGAAGCCATGTGCTCACAATCTCCAAAGCATTTCAGCACCCAATTCCACTGAACACTTCTGATGTTTTCCAGTGCTTTTAAGGGGCCATTTGTGACCTGCTGCATATCTATTACTCAGTCCAGTGTTTGGAGAGGCAACAAGAGGATCAGAATGGGAGTGCTGTGGTATCTTCTGCAAAGCAGCAATTCCCTAATTCTGATTCCTACTGATTTCTGAACTTGTCAGCTTTTGGGGATCTTCACTCGTAATGAATCAAGATACTGTGATAAATGTGTCATGGCTCTTGGAGAAGTACAGTCTCTTGCTAAGTTGCCTTGGGCATGCTTCCCTCTAGTTTGAAACAAAAGAATTAGAATTTTATATACTTTTCTTGAAATCTTGCTGAACCCTAATCTACCTAGATGTTGTCATTTAAATGCAGACTGCAGAACAAGCTCAGAAGTACACTAAAATTAATCACAAGTGAAGGCTGTGACAGTATTGAAATATTGGACAGTGAACCAGACCTGCTCCCTACCATCATCTTAAATTACTCAACCTAAATCATGTAGAGGTTGTTAGCTGGAGCTGCAATGCAATTCAAAGCAAAAGTGCTGCTTGCTATATATGGTTTCACTTTGCTCTAGAGATCATTCAGCATATGTCTGAGATGATCCTGAAGAAAGTAGTGCTGACACATTTTGCTTGTACTCTTTGTACTAGGTACAGGAAGAGAGAGGAGGCGTGGAACAAAGAGGTCAGGAAACTGGTTGCTCATATATATATATATACACATATATATGTGTGTGTGTATATATATATATGAGATTAAATAGGCTCACAGCTTTGTGATCTCAGGCACACAGGCATTTTGGATTTCAGAGTCCATTTCTTCCTTATCTGAACAAAGAACCTCAGCAACAACACGGTTTTAATCTATGAAACAATATTGCACGCAGGGGTTTGTGGGACGCTGTGTCTGTGAGCTTGCGAGTCAAAAACCACTTCTCCAAATCTTGTCCTTGCAAAACCAACCTGAAAGTTTGGTCTCTGAGAGTGATTTTGTGAAACTAACTCTGAGATGCTGCACTAGTTTGTTGCAGGGAGGAACACCAAGAAGCCGTGCTGCTAATTCAGAAGTCTGCAGCTTGCACAAAATTCTTCAGCTGCCATTTGGAAAGGCTGAAATTTTGCAATTAAAAGTTAGTGGCAATGAGAAAGGTTTATTATCTTGTGTCAATATTATTGCAATATTAGCTTCACATGGATTCCAAGAAGTCTGTGTTATATTTAGATTTGTGTCCTCTGATATGTGCTTAACAGTTTCAGGATTTAATAATAAATTAAAATACAGATGGCACCCACTCTGGAACTAGATGGATTATCTCACTGTAAGATACTGGAACTGGAGAAGATAAAAGCAAGACTAGTTGTATTTTATAATTACACTATAATTCAATCTTATATAAATTTAAGGTTTAATAGCAATATGTTCATATATAAATGCATTAAATCTCTAGCTGTTACTTAAGCAATTTCCAGCTTTCTTAAAGGCTTAAGAATATGCTTAGATGAAAAAATCGGTATGCTAAATATTTCAGACTGAAGGGATAAGAGAGAACTCCCCCTCTGTATCTGACCCCTTGCTCTGGTTAACCAAAAAACCCCCTCATTTTCCAAGGCTATTCATGTGCTCAAGGGTTTTAGATCTCAAAAATCTAATAGAACGCAGGAAAACTCCTTAAAAGTTTCCCTTTACAATCATTTTTATAGGTGGCAAATAAAATCAACTCATATTTAGTCAATATTAATAATTTATAAAAACGTAATAGAAAATAACCCTCTAATCTCTCCTTTGAATACATGGAGGAAATTTCAGGTAAAATTTCAGGAAAATTTCAAAGTTTTGATTAAAAATAATTGATGTCTGAAGTCAGCAGAGAGGTCTGTATAGCAAGGTAAGTTCCTACATCTTCACACAACAATGGCTTAATAAAGTAGTGCAGTATGCCCCTAAGAAAAGTCTTTTCTTAAATAGTACATTAAATTAAAAATATTTACTCATTTTACTATCAGAATAATATTCACTGGAGAAAACTGCTTATGAAATTATAAAAATATATGGTATTACATTGTAGGTTGCAGAAAGTCAATCCCTTTGTCCATCTATTGAAGAATAGTATGTTGCAGACTAAATCAGAATAAAGAAAAATATTCACTGAAAATATAAGGAAGTTTTTAGGTTGCATGGAAGCAGACAGGCAGCTTTTTGTACAGCACTTATTTTGAACATCTTTCTCTTTCCCCCTTTCTTATACTCAAAATGGGTTCTTTGTATTGGCAAGGTCAATATCTGTTTTTGCTGGCTTGTTTTTGAAAGGGACAGTGATTTCTGAGGATTAGGAATCTTTTAAAATTCCCATGACAGCTGGAATTGTTCCAATCTCTTCAGTGGAGCTGCTCCTCCTCTGGCAGTTTGTTTTCCTTTTATAATGCTGTTTGCCTGGCCTTTCACTTGAAGCAGGAAAAAAAAAAAACAAAGATCTGGTCCACTGCCACCTGCACATTTGCCTGTAACAAGAAAACAACCTGATTCAAGACTGACAGTGGGGGTTTATTAAAGGGCTTGCTCTGGCATAGAAAACTGCTTTAATATTCTATCTGTTCTTTATATTAGCTTGACCTATTTGTGTGCACATCAGTAATCGTCTCTCTTTAGAATTAAAAATGAAACTCTGTGTCTTGTTAGGAGCTTCCTCATATTGATAACCGAGTTTGGCTAATTAACAGGAGAGATTGATTAGTGCTCAGGATGGGGAATTATAGTGCACAGTTTGTAGTCTCCCTGACCACCTCTTCCCAAAGAGGGATTTGTGCAGGAACACTAATGGTTATTGACCCTGTGGTCTGTAGCAGATGCAAGAAGTAAGGGGAATCACAGCAAAACTTTAGTTTCTGCTCTTTGATCTTTTCCACTAATGATTTATTTCCACCAGAGCTGAAGAGGAGCTGTACAGTTTGGCAAGTAGGCTGATAGGTCATAGTTAGCAGAGAATTAAGCTGCAACTGTACTAATAAATTATGTCTGGGACTGTTTGTTGGCACTGAGATAGTGTCACAAACAGCCCATGTCCATGCAGCTAAACCCTCTTTTCCTCTGACAGTGTGGAGGTACCCAAACCGGATGAGTTTCCCAGCCATATCAACTCCCAAACACAGCTTGAAAGCTTTTCCAGAGAGTGCTGGTTAGTTTGTATCTGTTTTAGTAATTCAGCAATGTGCTTGAGAGGGTGAATGTTGAGCAACTCCCTGTTGCTTCTTAACCTTTATATTTTGGAAACACGTGTATTGCTTGCTTTACAGCAGTAATGGGGTATTCCTAAAAGGATAATTTCCATTACTATGTGGCACATGGACCTGCAGACCTCCTCCAGCTGTGGAATGGTTGAAGGAAAACTTTCCTGCTCCCTGGCACATTATTTGGTTTTCATCATCAGGTATTTTAGTTCCTTCTCCCTTCAGACCGAACATCTCAATGCCAAGTCCTCAGCTCTCTTGAGAGTCCACAGGTGTCCTGCTGGAATACAGACTCTCTCCTCTGGGGACAAAGAGGAATGCTCTGACAGAAGAAAAAGGTAGATCCAAAGTGAAACCTGGTCAAATTGCCTACAAAAGAGCTTGCGGCATGTGTGTGCTGCCTGGTAGAGCAGGATACATGAAAAACAAGTACAATTTCCTTGCATGGCAGTCATGGGCTGCAGCAATAGCACTGCACTCACAGGTGAGTGGTACCACCACCATTACAAACTGGTTTAAACACAGAAAAGCAAGGGAAACTAAGTTTATGTGAATACAACAGATCAAACCCAGAAAGGTTTGAAATAATCATGACTAAAACCAAAGGAGGTTAGATGTTGGTCCCAAAAAATTGATATATTTTATTAATGAGGAAAAGAAAGAAAGGAAAAGAGAGAGAGAAAGAAAGAAAGAAAGAAAGATAGCTTGTGCATGGGGGGACAGGGAGGGACAGTGATAGGGGTTAGGTGAAAGCATCACCTTTCCAAGGGTCCTAATGACAACTCTTGGCTTCCCTCCATTTGGTCTTCTTGGTGCTGAGAGTCCTCCAACAAAAAGTAAAGAATTCAATGGGTTAATATATGTTTTGCCTGGGGAGGGCAAGTTTGTCACTGTCCCTTGCAACACCGTGGATTTGTTGTTTCATGCTGCAGTGCTCCGGTGCAGGGTCTGGGGACCCCTTTGGGGGGGATCTGATGGGCCATGATGTCCCTCTGTCTTTGATGTGGATGCAGCTTTTCCCAGGGTGAAGGGCCCCACAGGTGAGCTCTGCACAGCAGAGGATGGGTTTTCACTGCCTCTGACCAGAGGCTTTTTCACACACACCTAAAACCTCTCTTCCTCCCCTCACCTTTTGGTGAGGGTCTGCTCCAGCCTGGCAGCTGATAGCCCTGGGGCTGTGGTCTCCACCCCAAGGTGCTAGGCTTGATGGCTCTGTGAATGTATTCTTCTTCCCCCAGCCCAGAGCCATTATGTTATCTTCATAGTTCAGGGTCTCAATCAGATGGCCTATTCAGGGTGTGGTGGTCTCTGCTGCTTTTATACAGCTTTGCTATAATCAACAAATGTCCTTCATGAAGGTGTTTAAGCCATAAATTATGACATTCAGTCTCTGACAAACTCCGTTGATATCTCTCATGATGAAGTCACACTCATACTCTTTTTAATGCTGACTATTTATGTCTCAAAAGGTCTTACTGCTCAGGATGCCTCAAAAATTCACATTCCCACAAAACTAACATGGGTTTATATACAAGCAAGGAGGCCCATCCTTCTGGGGAAAGAAGGGTGGACCCAAACTAAATGTAGTGCTGAAAGAAGGAAGTTTGAGGTTCAGTCTTTCATGTTTGGGGGGAAGTGTGTCTCAGCTTTGGTTCCTCATTTATAAATAGAGATTATTTCTGTTTTCTTATGTGCTTGTGCTGTGTGCTTGTGGCAGTGTGGTCTTGCTCACAGTGTAAACATCTACAGAGCCACTCTGGGGGGATTCTGTGGCTGTGGGAGGACTCCAGGCACTGCAAGAATTATGAAAAATACTAACAGGTACAAGAGATCTCTAGATGACAGGGATTTGGTGATTTTCAATTCCTTAGAATATATAGAAGAAAACTCTCTCTGGAGAAATAAGGATTGTATCTATGTTTCATTCCTTCAGTGTGCAAGGAACCTTCTGTGTTTTTAAGTAAGGAAGGGATTGATGCTAGATGTTAACTTATAACAAAGTTTCTTGTAACAGCAGCAGTCTAAATTCGAGTAAAAGGATGGGGGAATCCATATTTAGTCCAACACGACTGTGATTTGGCTGTCTGTGTTTGTACATAGAATGTAATCACTGGCTTACAGCTCTGCAGCAGTGTAATCCAGCAGAAATATGGTATTTGTGCTGCCTCAAGAAGGAGATACCAGCTCTAAATGCATGCTATGAAATATTCAGCATGCCCTGCTACCGCAGGGAGTTTGAAAGGCTTGCTGCTAACGCTGGGGTAGCAGTGTCGTTTAATTTTACACTCAATATGGTTTGTGCCAGATGAGGATGCCACATGGACAGCTGATGTCTGTCAGTAGAGGCTTGGGGACCTAGAGTGCTGAGTAAAGGTAATTGAAAGAGTAATTAGATTGTAATTAGTAGCTGTTAAGGCATCTGCTTTCTCTAGCTTGTTTTTCCTTGCAGTATTGTGCAGTCTTCCTGTGTGACTACCCACAAACAGATTTAATAAATACTGTGTGTTTCAGATGATGAAGCTTCACAGTTCCACGTTTTGTTTACTTTTTACAAACAGAAGTACAGTAGTTTCACGAATACAAGCCGCACGGATTATAAGCCGCACCCCCGGTGCCTCGACAATGTTGCTGTCTTTGTCAATAGATAAGCCGCACCCCGAATATTAGCCGCACTTTCGTTCGTAGCGAGAATCCGTGCGCAGCTTTCACAAATTGGCCAATTAGTAACAGGATCGCGGCATAGCGGGCTTTACTGGCTCGGGGCGGGGCCAGGAAGGCTCAGCCCGCTCATGGTTGCCGACGGGGCCGGGTGGCCCAGCTCAGCGCCACGGCTCGGCGGGGCTGGCCGGGTGATACTGCCACCGCCGCCGGGCTCGCTGGCCCCCCTCTCCCGTCAGCACCGCCCCGCTGCCGCTTTCGCTAGCCCCGCCGCCGGGCTCGCCGGCCGCGCCGCGTTCGCTAGCCCCGCCGCCGGGCTCGCCGGCCGCGGCGCGTTCCCTAGCCCCGCCGCCGGGCTCGCCGGCCGCGCCGCGTTCGCTAGCCCCGCCGCCGGGCTGCCGCCGCCGCTGCCAGGCTCGCCGGCCGCCCCCTCCCGTCTGCACCACCGCCGCGTTTCCTCGCCCTGGCCGGCACTGCAGGCCCCCGCACCGCCGGGCTCCCCCACGCTGCTGGCCCCGATTCTGCTGGGCTTCCCCCGCTGCCAGGCAGCCCCACCCGCTGGCCTTCCTGCTTCTGCCATGCTCCCCTGCACTGCTAGCCCCAGTTCTCCCGGGCTCCCCCGCCCTGCTGGCCCGGGCTCTGCCTCCCCCCTGCCCCGCCCTGCTGGCTCAGGCTCTGCCGCCCGCCCCCCACACTGCTGGCCCCGCCTCTGCCAGGCTTTCCCACCTCTGCCGGGGCCGGCCGGGCTCCAGCTTGGCTTGGGGCTGCCGCGGGCTCTCACTTCCGTGTTGGCAGCTTTTAGAATTTTGTCAATGTATTAGCCGCCCCGGAATATTGGCCGCACTTCCGGGTTTCCACCAAAATTTTGGTCAAATTGGTGCGGCTTGTATTCGTGAAATGACTGTATTTTGAGTTTTGGCTGTGACACAAAAAGCACATAACGAACAGTGTCAGCCATGTGTACAGCAAAATGCACATCAATGATGCTAACACCTTTCACATTGTACTATTGTTTAAATAGTCACAGGAATATGAAGGGGAAATGCAAACAACTGCTCCAGCTGCCTGATTTCCTGCTGTCAAAGCTCACAGTGAGTACGCTGTGGCACAAGGTGCATGTAGTACTATCTGCAGGACGAGTCTGTACTGTCTCTCCAGCCCTTCTCTGACCTTTCTGTACATGCCATGGTACTAACTGTGCCTGTAAGACATTGGTTGGTTTCAAATATCTCTAGACATAATGTAGGTGAAGCAATCACTTTGGGAGGTCAGATCCACAGTTACAGTATGACCTGGGCATGTTGTGTACATGTACTGCAAACTCCAGTGCCTGAAGAAACAGGATGTCTTTTTGCTTATAGGTGAGAAATTTCTTAGATAAACACATATCCTTCATAAAGCCATCAATATTTTTGTTTTCCAAATGTCTGAAATTGCTTGAGGTTCCTGCAACTTTCAGTGCCTGCACTGGTCAGGATTATCAGTCTGTCTGCTTTTCTGGATGCAGATTAGGGACTTTAGGTTAGTACTAATTAAACTAAGCCTGTGCTAAGAAGGGGTGTGCCTAACCCTTATGTTGTTTGTGTCAGTGCATGGCATGTTTTAGGGTCTGACCTGTTGCCCTGGGCTCAGCTGGGCTCCTGTGTGTGTGTGTTGTGTGTGTGCCTTCCCTGAGGGTGCACTGCAGTGACCCTCCACACCGTAACTCTGTTGAGCTCACCTAACTTTAATTGCCTGGTTGTTTTGGCTCCCAGCAGAGTCCCAGCAGTGGAAATTCAACTACAGTTCATCTGATCGTATAAAAGGTGTCTCCTTCAGGAGGTAATGAGGCAGTCCCTGACCTGTTCTTGCTGTTCCTGCCTAGCTCCCTGCTCTCTTCAGGTCTGTGTAAGGATCCTATGGTGACTTGGCCCAGATGTGTGCTAGACATAACTCACCTGATTTAGCAAATCCCATCATTTGCTGTCTGGAGCTTTGAGATATGTAGAGTAAACGTTTTAATCAGCATCAAAGAAATGAGATCTGTTTCTGGGCTCACCTGCTGACAGCACAGAGTAAATGTGCCACTGGAAATGGAGGCAGTCCTGTTTCCTCTTTAATCTGACTGATTCACCCTGATTTCTACCCACATTCCCAAACCCTGTCTTTTCTGCCAATAGCCTTCAGCAATCTGAAAGACAAGGTTAGACTGCCATCATCACAAGCAGGAGCTCTTTGATTTTCTAAGTAAATATGTGCTGTTTATGTTTCACTAGTCTGCTCTAAACAGAACCAATGTCTCTAACAGAGCAAGCTGTCCTGAAACTTTACTAAGCAGATATATTGTTTGGCAATTTGTGCAATCTCATATACACAGATATAAAAAGTACCCAGGAATTAAGGACATATGGAAAAAAAGCTCTCATATGTAAAAAGGAGAGTAGGAATAATACAATAATAATGTAACAACAACATTTTCAAGAGGATTGTAATGCCTTTCTTCCTTGTGATAAGTACAAAATTTCTTTTTTGGTCATTAGGAGACTTTTAATTTTCCCCTTCTATTTCCATAAATACAGCCTTATCCTGTTGCCTTTTAGCTGCAGTGACAAAATGAATATTGCAGCTAAATGTATGGTCTGCCAAGAAGTTGTTCTTGCAGGAGAAAACATTTTGTGGAGTCCCTCGGGTCTCTTTCATTGCCTGGACAGCGTCTCAGCTCATATGCTCCTGTTGTTTATCAACTGCTTTTAAATCTCTGCAGGTCACATTCTTGTAATAATTTCAGCTTCAGCTACCCATAACCTGTAATATTTGGCTATGTTGGTATTCATAAAATAAACATGTCTGGGAATGTTCTCCAACATTGAGAACAGCTAGCACAGAATAGCCTGTGTCCAACTGTTAAACTAGTTTAACCTCCAAAAAGAGGATGATTGCATCCAATCTGCCTGCAGGGAATAATCATGGTAGGAGCTAACTTCTGATATGTGCCTGTAAATTGTTTGTGAAGGTGCTAGTTGGTTCAAGTCAAACTAATGCTTGTGACTTTCCTCATGGTTGAACATTAAGAAACTGGAAATTTTTCTTGATGCTGTTTAATAATTGCCAGTAGACATATAACTTTCGTTACTGTCAGTTTTGTTGTATTATTTTGTTTTGTTTTCAAACTACAGCACTTTTCCACTAGCAAGGTGGTATCTAGGTTTGGCTTGGATTTTGTTGGGGTTTTTTAAACTCGACTGTACATTGGATACTGCTTTGGATAGTATTGTGAGAGCCTTTCCCAGCTCTCATCTGGGAATACTTCTGGCTCTGGATTGTTTTTGTTTGGTTTTATATTTTGTTTGTTTGTGGTGTTTGCTTGTTTCTTTTGGGTTTTGGGGTTTTTATTTATTTGTCTGGGTTTTTTGGTCTTTGTTTTTTGTTGGTTGTTGGGGATTTTTTGTTTAACTTGTTGTCTGATTTGTTGTTGTTTGCTTGTTTCTTTTTTGAGGTCACTTTTAGCACTTCTGATTAAAGTGGTGTAGGTCAAACCAATATCACACCTCTTCACTTTCTTCTGTTTACATATGACTTATTGCTTTGAAAAGCATAAGATAACTTTCACTATGGATTAAAACAACATATCAGAACTTAATTTCAAGCTCATGAGACTTACTCTCTCAAAAATCTTACCCATTAATATTTTTACACACTGTAGGAAGCCAGTGACCTGATTTGTTCATTTCACATGTCCTCCATGTCAGTAATTTAACTTTTTCCCAAGTTTAGTCTTTACATATGTAACTTTGGTCTTTTACTGAAAGATACGACTTTAAAATTGTCTTTTTTTCTGTTTTGAATCTTTTCAGTTCTTGTGAGTCTCCAGCAAGTACAGCTTCACTGTTTGCATTCTCCAGTCAGCATGATTTCAGCAGGGTTATCCTAACAGCCCTGTTAGGATGAATGTCAAAGATTTTCTTGCAGGGAGCAGCAAAACAAAATACTGTTTCTGTCTTTGGGTTGCTTTTAAAGTCAAAATATCTGTGAGTATTTTTGAGTATGAATATACCAAATGCTTGGGAAAAGGAATAGGTTTTTAAAAATTGCCTCACCTGGGGATCAAAACAAGCGTTTCCATCTTGCTCATATTAGTTTTAAAAGTTTTGAAACCAAAATTTCAGTTTACAAAGTGTCCACTCTCCTCAGTAGATTTTCTGGGTTTATATATGAAGTAGTAAGAGCCCAAGGCTCAGATTTTAAATGGTGTCTAGTTTCCAATACATGACTCAAGTGTACTGGGAGTCAGGAGCGGGAGTACCTGTGATTATGTGGATCTTTACCCAGATGAGGAATAAAAAGCTCAAGCATCACTCCAACATGAATATTTGTCATGGTTTGATGGCAGCAGGCGGACAAGTCCCATCCAGGAACTCACATGCTCCCCCCACAATGGTGGTGAGAATCACAGAATAGACTGAGTTGGGAGGGACCCATCAGGATCATCGACACCAACTCCCATCCCTGCACAGCACCATCCCTAGAGCCACACCATGGACCTGACAGCATGGTCCAAACTCTTCATGAACTCTCTCAGGATTGGTGCTGTGACCACTTCCCTGGGGAGCTGCTCCAGCGTCCAACCACCTTCCAATACCCAATCTAAACCTCTTCTGAGATAACTTAAGACCATTCCCTCTGGTCCTGTCACTGGTCATGCCAGAGAAGAAATCAGTGTCTGCCCCTCCTCTCCCATCATGAGGGAGTTGCAGACTGCAATGAGGTCTCTCCTGAGTCTCCTCCGGGCTGAACAGACCAAGTGGCTTCAGCTGCTTTTTATTCAGCCTTCCCTCAATGCTCTTCACCAACTTTATTGCCCTCCCTTGGATGCTCTCTAGTAGCTTAATGTCTTTCTTATACAGTGTTGACCAAAACTACACACAGTATTCAAGGTGAGGTTAAAACTGTGAATTGAGATAAGGACAGACTTAAGAGGTAAAGCTAAAGTTATGCCCAAAAGCAAAGCAAAATAAGGAATTAATTTCCCACTTCCCATGGGCCCTCAGGTATTCAGCCATCTCCAGGAACTCTGGGCTCCATCATGTGTAACAGTGACTTGGGAAGACAAATACACAACACCATACACAGTGTGGGATATCCCTTTGTTGCCCTGTCTGTGTCCTCTCTCAGACCTGTGCCCACCACCAGCCTGCTTGCTGTTGGGGCAGCATGACAAGCAGAAAAACCCTTAGTGCTGTGTAAGCACCACTCAGCCATAGCCAGAGCACTGGTGTGCTGTCAACACCGCTTTTACCGCAAATCCAAAACACAGACCCAGACCAGCTGCTTTCCATCCCAGGAAAAAGCAGTAAAATATTTATTAATATTCTGCATAGGTAATAGCATGAATGCTCATGATGCATTCTGGTATCAGCAGTAATAATATTGTTCAACTGAGTTTTTAGCTCTGCCTATGGATCAAGGCATTCTGCTATAACACAGTTTTCTCAATGCCAGAAAGCAATGGCATCGTCTAGGGAATCATCTAGGGAACAAATAAGGATGGGGAGTATGACATCTTTATGAAATTTTCTTTTATTACATCTTAGAATAATCCCTCAGATGTCTGAACCAAGGAGAGAAAACCGTGATAGATTTAAGCAGGCAGGGGATTAGACAGCTCAGTGACAAATACATTTGTCTCTGTGTAAGTCAGACAATTTAAGAGAAAGAAATTTTCATATATGGACACTGTTTTGACTTTTGGAGTGAGATCTAAGTCAAAACATGAACTTTTTTTCATTTTGTGATTCAGAGAGCCACTGTTTCTGTCAAACCTGGAATCTATGATTGATACATTTTTGCCTGGACATGTTCAGAGTGGGGATTTTCTATTTTTTGGTTTTGAGACTGAGAACTTTTGGATCACTATATAGTAAATGTAAACACATTTGCCTTCTCTTAATTAAAGGTCATGCAGTTTTAGAGTGGTACTTGGATGTCACAGAGTCAAAAACATTGTTCCAGCTCATTGCCTTCTCGTGCCTCTGGAATCAGGGTGTTAGTATAGATGTCTTTTTTATCTGATCAGTCTGGTCCAGTTTCTTTAAACTACAGACTGTGCAACTTTTAAAAGCAGTTCCAGTCTATAAGAGGGTTTTCTAGGTTTTTTATACATTTTCTCCATGGTTTTTGGGATAGTGATCAATTTAAGACACCAAGATTAACAGGAAACCCAAAAGCTTATTTTCTCATCTTCTGTAATAAGTCTTTGGGGGTCTAAAATAGTAGTTAGGAATATTTTTAAAGTAATTTCGCTTTTACTCATAGGAACAAAAATCCTTTTCTTTCTCGACCTCCAGTGAGAACATGCTGACCTAGAGATGTATTGCACTTGGTTTTGTCCCATCTCAGTATCAAAGCCTGAGAGAACAGCAAGATGAGCACTGGGAAGGATTCCCATCGTGCAATTTCATTCTACACAGAACTAAATTGACTAATCAGTGGAACAAGGTGCTTGACCTTAAACATATTGCAAGTATTTGCAGGATCACAATCTAATACAGATTTCTGAAATGCATTTTTTGATTAAAGAAGAAAACAACAGGCAAAACAAAAGACTAGCTGCCTCTTTGGATTGCTTTAAAAAAAAGAAATTGTCTCCACTGATTTATGTTTATGCAAGTATTTATGTTGCAGCATTCTCTGCTGCAGGAATAAATATGGGCAATGTGTAAACACTTCTAACCAACCATTGGTATCTTTCCTGACAGAATAGCTGCATCCCTGAGAACATTTTGTGCTGTCAATATATTCTGTGGAATTAAAGTTTGAAGTTATTTTCTAATATCATCTCCACAAAATGGAAAAATAGATCTAAAATGAGCAGAGAATTAGGACAGATAGGAAATTGTCAATAAGAATTATGTTGTTGATTTTGTGATTTCCTCTGCACTTGCCATTGTTTCAAAACTTTAATGTACATTTCTTGTTACCTGAAAGACATACTAAATTAAATTTATCAGTGTAAATGTTTCATAAGCAAAATTTCAAGGCTTGCTTTCCAAGTAGTTTCACAGTCCAGTGAGTTGCAGAACATTTACAATGCATGGCTCTTAACACTGATGCTGCAGAAATGTGCTGAAGCAATACCCAGTTTACATTCTTATGTATTGTATTTCTGTTCATTTTTCCAGGTTGAGTTACCTGCTGTCATCTCAGAGAAATATGGGAAAATGGGAGGTGTGCAGAGAGAAACACATCTTCTTGCCTTTGCAATCGAGCTCTTTCAGTCATCTGCAAAAATGACAAGCTGAAGGTCACTCTTTAGCAGTCCATGTAGGATGATACAAATTGATAGTAATTAGAACAATAATATTACAATTGGAGTGTAAAACTGGACTAAACATTGTTTTGCTTAATTGTTATATTTATTCTGACCTAATATATGCCTGATATAATATATGCAACTGTAAATTGAATCTCATCTGGGATGAAATCTTCACCTTAGTTTCAGATAATTCTGTTCAGATGTGTTGCATGAACATCTCTAGGAGAGAAAATCTGAGAAGTACGTCTTAAAGGCAGTTTTTATGCTGAAAGAGCTCACACAGCTCAAAATGCCAGGGAATCAAGAAAATAAGGCAGATGACCTCCTAAGTTTCTTCCATCTTTACTTTCCAATTCTCTATTAATGATTAAAAATTTATTCAAGGCACAAATTATTTTATACAAAATAATTTTTCTTTCAGTTCTCTAAAAAGTATTTTTCTTTTTTTGTCTTACTGAATAGTATTATTTTGTTGATAATGTGCTCTTTTCTAAAATTGTTGCCTGCTTTAATTTTTTCCCAAGGCTCCTATATACTTCATTTGTCAGGTTTTTCTCTGTTCCTCTATTGCAATTCATTTTGCATTGCCTATAGTACTGCTGGCTGTATAAATACTGTGATGTTTTTGCTGACTGCCAGGAGAGAAGCTAGTAGGAAAATGAAAAAGGGCAGAAGTGAGAAGGTAGGTTGGTGCAGGTATTATAAGACCTTATCTTCATATTTTTTGCTAAGAAAATTAATTACTTCTTCAGAAATAAAATATCCCACATAGCATTAAAAATGAACTCAGTGACTCTGTGGAAGAATATTTACTTCTTTGCCCAGCTGCTGGAGTTTAGCTACTGTTGTTATGCAGATGCATATTTGCAGTTCATGAGGTAGGACCAGGAGATTTGTCAAGGAAATCAAGGGAACAGAATAAAACTCTAAATGCCAAGATGAATGTGTTTTGCTTTCCCATTCTTTATCCTGTATGAATCATATTTCAAAATTGTTACAGCAAGGTTTGTCTATTTCACCCCATTTTGACCTTGAGTTCTTTATATAGCCAAATAATCTTCTTGGATACGATTTTCATCTCTACTTCTTTAGTCCTTAGCATGAAACAAAACAACAAACAAAAAGCATGAAGGTGCTCCAGAAACCTCTGTTCTAACTCTAAAGGGGTGAGAGGGAGGTGTTTCCCCTAGTGTAGCACCACAGAGGGCAGCTTTGTAGCTTGTCTTCCAGGTGTCCCCTTGCAAGCCCTTGTGTCTGTGGGGAGGCAGGTGGCACAGCACACCTCCCAGGGCTCCTCTGGCTTCTGGGTTATACTTGCTGCGTCTATTTGTAGGTAATTTAATTCCAGGCCTGTGAGAACTGAAATAGCAGCAGCTGTTCTAACTTTTCCACATGAACAGAGTGTGATCAAAAGTTATATTTGTCATCCCTAAACTAGTCTGGGGAATGCCAAGATTACAGTGTTGAATATTCATCCCACATATATACATATAGTTATGAGTACGGGAGAATATGAGTGGAAGCATTACATCTGGAGACTTGGATATTGGATGCAAGGCAGATTAGGCTGGTTTTGGAGGGAATATGCAAGTGCATGATGCCATTATAACAAGGCTTGCTAGAATGAGGGCCTCATTTCATTCCCAAAAAAGGCCAGAATTCCCTCAGAAGGGTTCAGTGTTACCTCAGACAGAAAGGTGCTGGTGAAGGTAAAATACTGTAGACTTCTCTACAAAGTGAACAGCTGGCAGGGACACAAGAACTTCTATGTGTTTAATTTTGGCTCCTCTTCTGGATTGCATTTGGGAAAGATTTGCCCCTCTCTTTGTTAACATTAGGAGAAGACCAGCCTCCTAGAGCAGGTAGTAGGTTCTGAGTTACCTAAAGCTGAGTAGTGGCAAGGCTCCCTCTCACTTGCATTGTCATTATCCATCAATCTGGCAAGAAGACTGTAGGACCTTGGCACTGCTGGGGCTGTGCAGCAGTGCAAGTACTGCACAGTAATTATCCTGCTGGCAGAACAAAACTCTACCACTGACAGCAGAGTTTGAAGGTCTAGTGCAAAATAACTTTGGAGAGACAAGCCAGGAGATGCTGAGCATCACCAGGCATCCAGAACAGCATGTCCTGGTCATCACCTTTCAGACAGGCACAGATAGACTGCTGTTTTGATGGTCACCAAATATTTGCATAGCATATCCTGGAAGGATTAGTGTTGAACTGGCTTTTTGCCACAAAGGACAAAGCAAGAGATGTGCCCCAAACCCACACAGAGATCTGCAGACCTGTTCTGTGCTGGTGTAGGGAGTGCTCTAGGAGCACCCTGAGGCTGGGAAGCACCAGGTGACAGCATCAGTGCTGTTTTATCATTGAAACTGCTGCTCTCAGCAGCTGTAATCAGAAATAAAATAGGTCACTGTAAATCACAGAGAAACCATTATTGCTCAGATTTCTGGGTATGTTTCTGTTCACTGATTGCATTCTGCTTAGAGAAATTCCCCTTGCAGCTGTCACTAGGTAGGTTCCTTTGCATCATGACACATATTGCTGTGTAAACTTAGTCAGTCCCTGCAAATGACTGCTGTGACTGTCTTAGCTGAGTGACTTGACAATGAAAATAGAAGAAAGCCAGAAACTCCATTAGCACAACAAAGGAAAATGCTCAGCAAATGCTGTTACACAACTGCACTCATGTATGCATATTATAATTCTCATAAATTATTCTTTATGTCAAATACTGTAATAGAAATGATCCCAGCAACAAGAAAAGATACACTTGCAGTAATTCTTGTAGAGTGTCTGGGAAATGGAGTTTTCCCACAATCAATAATTTCCATCTTTATTTCCTTAATGTACATCAGAGTTTTTGCAATTTATCTGTGTTATACTCCAAGTACCAGAGATGCTATAGTAGTAAAAGTTAGTATGATGCTGATGGAGCCCCAGGATGTGCTCCTGTAAACTGCTGTGCATGTCTTGCACTGTGTATTCAAGTGTGCAATGTGGTGGGCTCATTAACTGGGTTTGATTTTGAATTATTTGTATGTAAGTGCATTATTCAGTCTTTCATGCAAAAAAAAAAAAAAAAAAACAACAAACCTGAGTAAATCAGAAGAATTGGTTTCTCTAATTTCTTGCAGATATGTACATGCAATGATAGACCAGTTTTACTATGTAGTTTTACCTGACCTACATAAACCTAGAACTTCAGCAGTTTTTATTGTTTGCCCATGGCTTGTGGCCTCCAAAGGGAATTCTGAGTTCCCTTTAAATTAATCTTCTCTCAGTGAAAATGGATGAAAAGTCATATATCAGGGTATTCCTTCAAATGCACATCTCTTCTTTTTGAGCTTCAAGTGAATACAGTCCATAGCTGCAGGGAGTAACCACTTTGTCACCAAGAAGTCTTCTGGTTTTACAGCTTGTGGGTATCTGGTACAACTCTCTTTGGTTCTCCAGATTTCAGAGAGTGCAAGCATTGCCCTCCCTCTCTGCCTCCCAATGTGCCAAGTCCCAAATGTGGGTTGTATTCAAAGCAAGGAGGTCCACAGTGGGGGAAAGATGCACCTGCAGACTGGAGGAGCCCACACCACAGCAGGGGTTTCCAGAAGGTGGCTGTGACCCTGTGGGTCCTGTTCCTGTGCTGGACCAGGCTTCTGGCAGGATCTGTGGACCCCTTGAGCGAGGAGCCCATATGGAGCAGGTTTGCTGGCAGGACTTGTGATCCCACAGGACCCATGCTTGGGGCAGGCTGTTCTTGAAGGGCTGCACCCCATGGAAAGGGACCCACATGGGGGCAGTTTGTGAAGAACTGTAGCCTGTAGGAAGGACTCAGAGTGGAGGAGTTTGTGGAGGACTGTCTCCTATTGGAGAGATCTCATACTGGAGCAGGGTCCTCTCCCTGAGGAGGAAACAGTGGCAAAACCAAAATGTGATGAACTGACATTCCCTCTCTCCCTGCACTGTTGGCAGGGAGCAAGCAGAGAATCAGGAATAAAATTTAGTCCAGGAAAGAGAGAGGGATGTGAGGAAGGTGCTTGTAAAATCTGTTTTACTTCTCATTATCCTATTCTGATTTTGATTATTAATAACTAAGACCAATTTCCCTAAGTCAATTGTGTTGTGCTCATAATAGTAACTGGTGAGTGATCTCTCCCTGCCCTTTTCTTGACTCACAAACCTTTAGTTATGTATTCTCTTCCCTGAGGAGGGGAGTGATAGAGTTGCTTGGTGGGCACCCAGCAATCCAGCAAGGGTCAAACCACCCCACAAACCAAAGCAGTATGAACTACTGTGAGGATTGAAACAAGTAGTAGCAATCAGCATGCATCAGTCTCAAGCAAGAGTGCCAACAAAATCACATTTAAATATGATTCCAGAAACAAACACCTTAAACTTCCTGTTAACGTAAAAAGGAAAAATAACACAGAGCCAGCAGAAAATCAAATTAGACAGTAGGTCAGAGAGTAGGGATACCAATGTTCAAGCAGTTGCAGAGAAGAGAGTGATGCCAGTATAAAAAGTCTGGTGGTTTTGCCCACAAAGGTCAAATGGTTTTTGTTTCTTGATCACTTTACTGGGAAGTGTTGATGATTTGCTGTAGAACTAAGGCAGTTTTGTTTTGGGTTTTTGGTTTGGTTTGGTTTGGTTTGGTTTGGTTTGGTTTTTCTCAGTGGAATTTTTGCTATAGCAGGAGTTGTGCAGCTGATTAAATAAAGTTTGTGTGTATTATCTCACAAAACAGCATATCTCTTGAGTAAAGGATAAATTGCAACTAAGATAATCTGTGACCTCCAAAAGCAGAAATAGGCTAATGTGTGTTTCAGACAGCACTAATTACACATGAAATAGGAGCTTCACATTTCAGCTTGAATTCAGAATGTTCAGGTCACTTTTTGTCTGTGTTATCCCTCAAGATAAAAATCAAAATATCTGGGTGTTTTTAATTTGGCTGAAGGTTGGAAGTATTTCTTACTTCCAGCAGTAAGGATGTGTTGGTATAGATAAAAGACAAGAAGCTCATGTTGCTTGCTAGGCTCACCAGGAGGGCTTGGACTGTAGGGCATTATAGCAGCTCACTGATGCCACCGAGCTGAGGCTGATTTCCTCACAGATATTTGAAAATTTCCAGTAAATGGAAACAAAAAATCCCTTCAAACTATTTTCTCAATCATGGATCATGCCTACAGAAAATTGTTTTCCAGTTCTTTAGAAGAAGTTAAGAGCAATGTCAAAGCTGTAGACATTTTAATTGCTCTCCAAAGATTCCAGACTAATTTAGTTTTTTTTTTTTCCTGTTTGGTTTGGTTTTGGTTTGTTTTTTTGGTTTTTCGTTTGAGGGGGGTGGGGGGGGGTGGGGGGGGGTGAGTGGGAGGGGTTTATGTTAATTGTGAGAATGTATTTCCTGAATATAATTCACTCCATTATTCACAGCCAGTCAAGCTGTGATTGTGCAGCATCCTATGAATTGTGCAGGGTATTTTATTGTCCCAGGGCATTTTGGGCAGTAAATGTTGAAGGCAGGCCTTGAAGATGGGTCAGCATCTACTGATGCAGAGGATTAGCTGTCACTGCTTTGGAGATTTGACCAGAAACGTTGCTCCTGGATGCTGTGGTGGAAACTTTACGTTGTCTTTTCAGGTGTGTATTTTCTTGGAAAAGGCCTGTACACTCCACCTTCAGCAAAACTTTTTTTTTTTTTTCACTCAGTAGTACAAGTTTTCCATTATACTTGCTTCCCTCTACTGGCTCAGATGATACTATTCCTCAGATTTAGGTAGCTGTTAATCATCTATGAATTGATCCAATCAACTCTATGAAAGGCATTGTTGTATGTGTGGAGGACAAGGAGAATGGAAATGCTGCTGTTTGTATCCCTGATTCCTTCCTTTAGATACTGCATGAGAAAGCCCTGGGTCAGCTGGTGAAGCACAGTCCTCCACTGAGGAGGGCTTCATCTTCTTCCAATCCTACCTTGAATGCATTGTAAAGAATTTCCTGGGTCTCCTACCGCACTCTTGATCAATAATACCTACAGTCAGCAGTACCAAGTGCTCTCAGAGAAGGCCAGGTTTGAGGATGGAAGTTCTACCATGCCCTGCCCTAAAGCCAGGCTCTGTTCAGTCCAGAACACCAGCTCTAGACCAGGGTGTGAGTGGCTTGTGCTGACTGCATCTGTTTGGGATCTGTCTGAGGGTTAGCTCTATGTGTCAGATATGTAGTGTTTTCTCTTTAGTTTCTTGATTGGAAGTTTCAGAGAGGAAGAGGGAATTCTGCTGAACAAGTTAGTCATTAGACCAAGACCTGCTGGTATCTTGAAGGAAGTTTGTTAAATCATCTAAATATAGAGCCAGGAACTGGGTTAACAGATAAATTGTGATTTGATGCTACAACTTGGACCTAGGGACCTTTTGCACAAGCAGTAGACAAGCAGACCATGTAAGTGCCAGACACCTTGTGGCACACAGTACTGGTAAAGTGAGCTGTTCTTTGCCTCATAAAAGCATCTCACATCAAGGAATGAATGATGCAGCACATGCTAAAAAGTGCAAAGGCCCATGCAGTCTGCAACTTGCAAAGATTATTTTCAGACCTATAGAGGAAATTCCATATCTCCCAATTTGCACAAGCAAACAAATATTTGCAGATGTGTGATCTTCAGTATCATGATTTTTAAAACATGGTTACATATCAGAAAATGCACACATGAATGCTTAAGGTAGGTTTTTGGGCAATACTACTTCTAAAGATCAATGAAGGAAACAACACATGATATGTGTTCCAACAGCACAGCCATTCTGGCACATGCAATGAATTTGAGTTGCTGAGAATACAAATGTACCCACGAAATGCTTTCAGATAAAGAGCAACACTATACATTTTATTAATTAAATGGTAATATACCAAAGCAGAACATGGAGAAGAGATGAACAACAAGAGGTTGCAAAGATTCTTCAGACAAAAGAAAAAGAATCCTGAAAGTAAGAAAGTGAGAACTGGGAAGCACTAAATAGATTTCTCTGGGAAAATGCACAGTCCCCATCACTAGTAAGTTTTTGCAAACAAGCTTAACAAACAACGAGTAGAGTGGATAATATCTGAAAACTATATTCATGTAACTGTTCCTGCTCTGGCAGAGGAGGAGGTGACCTGTGAGAGTTCTACCAGCCCTATTTTTCAAGCCTATAAGAGTGCTTTCTTCACCACCCACCTTGTCAGCACTACACGACACTACACTACACACTGTCACGACTCAGATTTGTTAGAATAACAAACATCTGTGAACAACAGCCAGATGTGTGGATGGCTGTGCAACTGCACTTTGAATTGTTTTTGTTTAGCACAGATTTTTTACCTAAATGGACCCAAGCACATTGCTGTAGAGAGAAGGTGGTCACTGACCTGCTCTGGGCTTGCTGTTTGAACAGCACCGGTGGAGTGGATCAGATGCGAGGGTCAGGTTGGTTTTGTCCCATAAAAATCCCTTGCTGTTGTCTCAAATTATTCTTGACATAATGTGAATATATGTGAATATATTATGTGCTGTGAAATAGTATGAATGCAGGAAACCTTATCATTATTTATTTTTATTGTCTGAATCCAATGGCCCAAGGTAGAAGGGAGCCCTCCTGTGCCAGAAGGCAGAGGAAACTCCCATCACAGACAACAACTCCTGTGTAAAATGCACATCAGAATGTAGAGGAAAATTTGCAGCACCCAAATGCAATAACCTGTGGCAGGAAGCAATGCTGAGATAATTACATGTGTGTGCTCCAAGTTTAGATGTTTAGAAATCTCAGCTGCTACAAATTAAACAAGAGGGTTAAACTGGTCTGCCAGCTGCTTTAACCTTGGCCACCCAAAAGAACAGTCCTTGGTACAGACTTTGGTTTTGATCAGTTCACATATTTAGATTTGTTTGAAGAAAAATATAAGCAGATAAAATGACCAAGATGAAATGGTTTTAAAGAGTGAGCTGTTAGACCTTACAGTGGAGATGTACAGCTAGTACCCTTGTGAACCCATAGGACTTTTTCCCTGGAAGTCTAATTACATTGATTTCTCATCAGCTGCTTGAGAAGCTGAGTAACAGCTGCAATATGTGCATAGCACAAGGAGGGTGTTCTGCAAACCTGGGGAAATGACTTCCACTGCAATCAGTAGGATTCTTAATGTGAGTGACTCTCTGCAGGATTAGATCTTTGGAATTAGAGCGAGACACCAAAATCCATCAGTTGGTCAAAGAGAAGGGGAGGGCTAGACATGCTCGTTGCTTCTGACGGCTTTGTTCTTAGCGGCAACCCATTTTTGATCATAAGGGTAGGAGACACGAAGAAACAATTGCTTTTGGTGAGGAAACTTTGTACTGAGCTTGCCCGTGGCTAGCTGCCATTGAAAGGTTCTAAGTATGAGCAGTGATAGGATGGCAGCAGATGGAAAACATTTTATAGGTCAAGCACTATGGAGTTGCTCTGCTCTGGAAGCTCCAGAGCTTCCCATTTCTGAGTTATTTTATTGGACAAGGTTATACATTGATACACAGCAGTTATAACCTCCTCAGCTGGAGCAGGGATAGTCCAGATTCCTTGTGGAGATTTTAAATAACTTTCTAGGGAATGTTTTGCTTCATCTGTACAGCTGGCTGGAGAGTTTCTCTGATTTATTTTCAATCACAACTTCTGAATTTGAGGTTTTATGAAAGTTATGACGGCTTTTTCGTCAGGATTCTAAGCAATTTTTGGCCTTCTTTGGTTGGTTTTGTTTTCTTTTGTTTTTGTTCTATTTTGTTTTGTTTTGGAGACGTTGTTGTTGGCTTGGTTTTGGTTTTTAAATCTACATTGTTCATTGAAGTGATATACTTAGTGGCTTGGTGTAGTGGTTTAACCCCAGCTGGCCCACCCCCTTTCCACTGGTGGGATGGGGAAGAGAATCCCAAGAGTAAAAGTGAGAAAACTTCTGGGCTGAGATAAAGTCAGCCTAACAGGTAAAGTAAAAGCCACGTGGGGATGCAAAGCAAAACAGGAAATTCATTCACCATTTTTCATGGCAGGTAGATGTTCTCAGCCCTCTCCAGTAGAGCAGGGTCCATTGCACACAACAGTGACTTGGGAAGACAAATGGCTTTGGTCAGTTGGGGTCAGCTGTCCCAGCTGTGTCCCCTCCCAGTTCTTTGTGCACCCCCAGCTGCCTCACTGGGCAGGCAGTGTGAGAAGCAGAAAATTCCCTGTTGCTGAGTAAGCACTTCTCAGAAATAACAAAAACATCTTTGCATTGTCAACTCTATTTTCACTATAATCCAGAACACAGTCCTGTAGTTGTTACTGTGAATAAAATTTACTCTATTTTAGCCAAACCCAGCACCCTCAGGAGTACAGACCAGTGCTGTGTGAATTCACTTTCATGTTGGCCGTGTATTTACACAGCAAACTGGCATCTGTCAGTAGGGGCATTAGGAGGGTCATGGAACTCAATATAGTCTAGCACTAAATAAGTAGATGAAAAAAGAGGTTTCTACCTGTTTATGAAAGATTTCAACGTCAATGCTGGAATAGAGGCTGAGGAGTTGTTACCTTAAACAGATGAAATTTTATGGCTCTTCAGTGGTACAAAACGTGAAAAAAACCCCCACTTTGTCTGTGCTTAATTACTGTGATTTAAGGGTTTGTGCTCAAACATCTCCCTGTGGAAGAGGAGAGAGAGGCTGGTGCATACCCACCACACACCAGCCTCCCACCTCTGATACAGAGCTGGGAGCTGTCTGCTTATGCACTCAGACACCAAAAGAGATTTTGGGCTCTGCAGCCTAAGCATAAACAAGAGCAGACTTCCCTCCTTTTCCCATCTTGTGCTGTATGTAGTCTGCTAAGACTGAGTAATCTGATGTGGCATACCTGATGCAGCTGGTTTAATATAGCAGTGGGAGGACAAGGTGAGCCTCTTTCTGCACAGTTCAGAATTGAATGAGAATGGGAAAAGGAAGAAAAGTCCAACATTGAAATTGTTCTTTTTTCTGCATGTAAAGTGTTAATGTTACCAATGTCATCAGTTTAACTGCTGGTTTCCCAACTGTTTTATATTATAGAGGATTGGCTCCAAAGTAAAAAAGGCAAATACAGTCATTGTATCACTTTTTATGCATGCATTAATCATTCTTATTCAGCATAATAGCAATTTTATAATTACAGGCGCTTGAAACATGCTGTTTGTATTGCAGCATGCATTTTTCTAGTGGTAGAATGTCCACGTTGTAAAACTGAATCATGATTTCAAAATTAAACACACACCTAGTGAGCAGTACCTCAAATTGGCACACGATGGCAGGATGATGACGTTTTAAAGCAAATATCCTGAAGCACATTGTTGGTAGTCATAGAAACTACTTTGAAATGTAGTCTTTTAATATGTTTTGCAGAGGCAAATATTTTTCATTTTGCATTTTGAGGTGCAGATTATATTACCTTTTCTTTTTTTAGTTAGTCTTGAAATCAGTCACATATTTCAGGTCTGACATTCTATTTGATGGAGAAAAAAGCAGTTAAGAACATAATACATGGAGTTCTTGTCACAAGCCCTTCAAAACATTCAATGGAAATCACTGAATATTTTGTTGTACTTGGTTTGTTGTTTCTTTTTGGGGGGTTTGATTTTTGGGGAGATTATTTGTTTGGTTTTTGTTTCTTGGGTTTTTTTTTTCAGATCCTTCTCTCCAGGAAGATTTATCCTCATTATATTGCAGCAGACCTTTGCTTCTTCTTATGAAACCAGACAGCTTGAGTTCCTCATCAGTGAAGAGGAATTGGGAATAGTGGTGAGAAGTATTTTTCATTTGCTCCTACTGAAAGTCTTTTATGGATCCAAAATTGTTGAAATTATTATGCAGAGTCTTTGATGTTTCTCAGTATGCAGATAGTGGGAAATTGCTTTCAGAAATGAGTTCTTGAAACAGTCCAAGAAGTTGATGAAGGTCTTTATATCATGATGTTTGGTTTTCTGATATTTGATTTTGTTTCATTCACACATCTATTTGGCAGAAAAATAATCCAGATACTCTATTATCACAGCACAGAGTCAAGAAAGAACTTTGCTTTGAGCCAAAACCAGTGGTAGGTTCCTCAGTGGAACCCAGGTGTTCATCTGCAGTTATTCTTGTGGAGAATGGTTCAGGACTGAGATGTAACTGCAGTAGCTGAAACCATTGAGGAAGGATTCAGGAAACATTAATCAAGGCAAGGAAAAAAGTTTTGAGCAAGCTTAAAAATATATAGCTGTGGTAAATTCAGACACTTAATGGTGTTGAAACATGATCTCAGGTTGTTCCAAAGCACACACTTCTAATGTTTTCACTTGAGGTGACTGGAAAGCATTTAATAGCTGCCCCTCATCATCTGACACCGCTGGTTCTGGTCTTTCTGAAACCTGAAAATATCTACATATCTCAGGACATTCAGAATGCTTTGGTTCACATTCAGTTTGAGAAGGGAAAAAAAGAAGATTCTGGGTGCAATTCTTAGCCCTCCATCCCTCTTTGCCCTGTCGCACTAACCTTCACCATGTAGGAGTATTTCACCAAATATTTATGCAGACACAGATTATCCTTTGCCACATGGGCATGTTGACACTACTTTTAACAAACCCACACATTTTCTGAAGATTTATTTTGAGATTAAAATATTATGATTTTGGGTCTAACAAAAGAAGAAAAGCAAATGAAAAAAAAAAAAAACCCCTCAGCATATGTGTACAGAATAGCTAGAGCGGAATGATGCATCTTGCTTTTTAATGGAAATCTTCAACTCCATGTATTCAAAACAAGCTGTAACAGCTTCACAGTAAAGTTGTTTTGAGGTTTTGTTTTGAAGTTTGCTATTATCATCATACATATGCATAAAACATTTTTGTTATTCAGATAGTAATTTGCATGAGCACCAAGGCTTTATTCCAAATGTTCATGAAGAAGGCTGTTCATATGTTGGGTCAACTGGAAGTTATTCTTCTTTACTGTAGGGCTTTCCACTAATTAAATTCAAAGAATCTGTTTGACTGCTAATGCCTGTTACATTACTTCAGATAAGAAAAAGTCCAACATTTATCTTATGAGAGTCAGTAAGAAATTGAGAAAATGTTGGGTTTTGTTTATTTGTTTTTTTGTATGTTTTTGGGTTTTTTTTGTTACTTCTGTTCCACTTTCTGACTGCCTCTTTGCTTCTGCAGGAAGGAGAAACCTTTTTCTTTTGAAGGAGAAGCCCTACAGTAGCCACTTTCTGACTTTAATTGTATTAGTATAGGAATTCAGTTGGAAAACTTGGAAAACTAGATGAAAACCAGGTAACAGTCGGTCCAGATATTTAAAACTGATACCAGCCAGGAGTCCCTAGAGTGTCTTATAGTTCTTTATAAATCTGAGCTGATAAATGGGGACATAGATTAATAATGGTAAAGATGTAATGGTAAAGATGTTTTTATTCTATGCTTTTTTTACTATATATACACTAATAGCCCACATTGTCTCACTCATGTCATCCATAAATCCTGAGACTCCCCAAAAAGAGAAAAGCTAGACCTTGTAAGACATGACAGCTTAAGAAAAGGAGTAGCAGAAACCCTGTTCTTTATGATATTTAATAATGCTCGCTCTACCATAGGCAAATATCTTTATTATGTATCATAGAATCATAGAATCCTGGAATCAGAGAATCATAGAACAACTTATCCTGAGAGAGAGGTAGTAGGGGAAAATCATTGCTCATTTTCATGCTGCTCAGGGTATGATTTGCTTTCTGGGTTGCAATCACACATTGCTAACTTAAGTCTAATTTTTAGTCCACCAGTATCCCAGGCAGGGCTGCTTTCAAAGATAAGTCTTTAATTTTTCTCAGGGTTCTTAGCATTCATATTTTGCTTTAGACCTTCCAAAAGTACAGTAATATTTACAATTTAAACTAATTTTTATACATCTTGAAATCTTTTGCGAATTGAATGATAATACAGAAGGCACCAAGGGTCAGGGAGTGAATTTGTGCAGATTTTCATAGACCTGAGGACTTGGAAAAGATTGAGTTACTGTCTTTGTTTCAAAGACAGAGTTTGAGTTTGGGTAGGTAAAAGAAAAGAGATTGATGGGTATAGATAGAGTAAAGGAGATATGAGCTTGAAAGCCTGAGGAGGAGAGAAAATTTGAAGAACAAAAATATGATACAATCCAATTGAGCAGAAATAGAGAGCAAAAAATCATCAAGAGACTTCCTTTAAAAGAGACACTAGAATGGAGATATATTTTATAGGATGCTATATTGGATTAAAGGAAGGCTAAAATGAAAAGCTATATGCAACAAAGGCATCTGTCAGATAGGTTTCTGCTTATTCTTTTCATGGCTGAGGGCTTCCAATCTGGTTGATTGCAAAGTGTGAAATCTCAGAGGGTCACAATTCGTCTTTGGTTTTGTTGGTGAGAGGTACAGAGCAGATCCCTTTGCATGCTGCTCCTGTTAAAATAAAACACCTTTCCCTCACGAAGAGGAGGTGGAAAGCTATACAGAGTGCTTTTATCCAAGTACAGTAGTTTCACGAAGCCGCACCATTTGACTAAAATTTTGCTCCCACACCGGAAATGCGGCTTATACTCAGGAGCAGTTTATTTATGGACAAAAAACAAAATGTTTGCCAACACCCGGTGATGCGGCTTATACTCAGTGCGGCTTGTATTCGTGAATTTACTGTACTTGGTAGAAATACAAGAGTCAGAGTGGTGACCACTTTCTATCCAGTGAGCCAAATGCACACTGGAGTTACACTGCAGATTTTAGCCAAAGTCTGACGCAATGTTGATGCTCCTCTTTCCTTTTAGTTTGTGGTTTTCTGCAGCAAACTTCAGCTTTTCCCTCCACATTTCTACTACATCACTAGAGGCCATCTTTTGAAATGTTAAAATATCAAAAGTATTACATCTAAGTGATGCTCCAGGCTCAATTGTGTTGTGGCCTTTTGGAAAGTCAAGCCTGTTGGGCAACCTGACATGGCTGGTTCCCCCCAGACATGGGGTCAGATCCTCAGAAGGTGCTGCTGCCTCATGTGGGCAGCAATGTGCTGTGGCTGCAGCTGAAAAGACATCACGGGGAGAGCTTGAGCCATGGGCAAGGCACCAAAGAATTAAACAAGCTATTCCAAATCACTTCTGCCAATAACATGAGCTTGTAAATTGTTTACCTAACAAGAGTTTTCCATCATGCAGAAGCTGATAGACCCAGCAGTCAGAAATTTATTTTAAGGGGTGAGAGGAGTATGGCTAGCGAAATAGAAAGATCTTTTGCTTTTTTAACCCATCGTACAAAAAGTGAAGTCAACACAACCCAGAAATATGCATTCATATCCCAGAAACCAAATCATATCCTGGGCTGCATGCAGTGTTGCCAGCAGGTAGAGGGAGAGGATTCTGCCTCTCCTGTCTGCCTTTGTGATATCCCACCTGGAGTGCTGCATCCAGCTCTGGGCCCCCAACACAACAAGGACATCAGTCTGCTGGAGCAGGTGCAGAGGAAGGACACAGAGGGGCTCAGAGGGCTGGAGCACCTGTCCTCTGAAGAAGACTGAGAGAGCAGGGGTTGTTCAGCCTTGAGAAAGCAGAGTCCAGGGAGACCTTAGAGCAGCCTTCCAGTTCCAAAAGGAAGCTTACAAGAAATCTGCAGAGGGAGCTTTTTGCAAGGATAAGGGAGAATGTTTTTAAACTTAAAAGAGAGTAGGTTTAGATTAGATATTAGAAATTCTTTACTGTGAGAGTGGTGAGGCAGTGGAACAGGCTACCCAAAGAAGTCATGGCTGCCCCATCTCTGGAACTGTTCTAGTCCAGGCTGGATGGAACTCTCAGCAACCTGGTCCAGTGCAAAGTGCCCATGCCCATGACAGAGGGGCTTGGACTAGATGATCTTTAAGGTCTTTTCCAACCAAGACATTCTATGATTCTAAAGTAATTTTTTTTTTTCTAGGAACCATGGAATTTGGGCCAATAGAGTTGCAATCTTTCTGAGTTTGCTTCTAAAATCTCTGTCCCACCTTTCATCCTCTCAGTTCAGTTATTGTAGCCCTCTCTTTACCATGGCTGTTTACTTTGCACTTCCACTAGCAATCTGCACAATCAGCTGAAACTTGACTGAGCTGTTCTGTACTTCACCTCTACTTCATTTCTACTCTCCTGTCTCTCCCCTGACTGCTCAGTCCCCGTGTTTTTGTACATTTGCAGGGATGCTCAATGCTTTTTTTCAGTATCTCTGTCCTCATTCTATTTCTTGACCTGTGTGGTGTTGCTCTGTACTACAGGATGGCTGAGACAAAAAGGCTGGGACAGAGCATATCTCCTTCGCTGTCTTGCTGTTCTATTTGTCTCACCTACCTTTGTTGTGTTGTTTAATATCAAGCACTTATCCAACAGTGTGAATTGCAATTAACATGAATTATACAAATGACAGGTTTTACCCTGATTTTCTCACATTTTCATAAGTGCTGAGCTGTAAGCACACTTTGTCTTATAAACTTTTTCCAAACTTCAGAGTAGGTGCTTTTGAAAGCCTTTCATGACTAAGGACATCAGATTTTTGAAGAGGGATGTCAGTGCATGAATAAAATTTACAGTTTCTTAAAATCTAGCCCTGACTTCATGGACATTTCTGTGTTCTGCTGTGGCTTAGATATGGGTTGATGAGGGACTAGAAGAGGTGTGGGTTGTTAAAGAAGAGCATATGGAAGATGCTGGTTCACAAGGTTGAAACCCTGGTGCAATTGTGATTGGTTTTTTTCCTTTTGCATTAGTCAGAGAAAGTTTTAGGTAATGGAAATATATCAAGACATGTATCTTGTCTAAGTTATAAGTCATGTCTCTTTCTAAGCATCACTTCCTTTACTGTGCATTACCACATACCTTAGAAAACTCTCTTTAAGCTGCTTGATTCCAGTATTTGAAGTTCACCCTCAAGCACACATTTTTGAATGCTAAGCTGAGGCAATATTTTCCTTTGTTTCTTTGAGGAGCACACATTTAATATAACACACATTGCAGTTCAATATCTCCCATTTGTTCCTGCAAAGCTGAGATAGTGATGCTGTTCATGGTCCCAAAAGCCATTACTGATGTTAGAAATGTGCTCAGCCCTGGCCTAAATGATGTTGCTATCTCGTCTGGAGGCATCTTTCTCTCCAAGCCATATAAATCCAGACTTCTAATGCTATTGCTGTCTTCAGTCTTTAGCTACCACCTAATGTTGTGACTAAAACATCTCTTGTATATTGTCTGTGAAACCAGTTTGTGCAGCAATTGGTCTCCTTTCAGAAGAGTACTATAAAAATGTAAGTCATTAAGAACAAGACGAAAATGTGGATATATAGTTTTTAGTGCTGATGTAACTACACCAATCTGTAAACCTATTTAAATATTATCAGTTTGGCATAATGGTTGTTAGTTTTAAGCAAGAACAGATACACATGGTTCTATTAGTTCCATTTTGAAAATGCTATTAAACTTAAGGAAATTTTAGATTGGAGGGAGTGAAATAATAGGTTGATTTTTAAAATAACAATGACATAGAATAAAAAATTAAAATAATAGAATCATAGCATGGCTGAGGTTGGAAAGGACCTTCTAGTTTCAGTTCCTCTGCCAGAGACAGAGAAACCTTTCACAAGAACAAGTTGTTCAGCCCTCCATCCAGTCTGGTCTTAAACACCCCTCCTCACAAGAGGAAGTGCAAGGGTAAGCACTGGTCTCTTCACTTTTGTGACAAAAGACAGGACTTAAGGGAATGGCACGAAACTGAGTCAGGGGAGGTCTAAGTTGGATATCAGGAAAAGATTTATCACCCAGAGGGTGTTTGGGCGCTGGAGCAGCTCCCCAGGGAAGTCATCACAGCATCAAACCTGACAGAGTTTAAGAAGTGTTTGGACAATGCTCTTAGGCACAAGGTGTGACTCTTGGGGTATCCTGCATTGAGCCAGGAGTTGGACACAGTGATCCTCATGGGTCCCTTCCAACTCAGTATATTCTATGCTTTGATGATCCTATGATTCTATTTCTAGGGATGGGATATTCACTTCTCTGGGAAAGCAGTTCCATTATCTCAACACCCTCACAGTAAAGATTTTTTTTCCTACTATCTAACCTAAATCTAATCTCTTTCAGTTTGAAACCATTCCCCCTTGTCCTGTCACAACATGCCCTTGTAAAATCTCCCTCTCCACCTTTCTTGTAGGCTCCCTTCAGGTGCTGGTAGGATGCAATTATGTCTCCCTGAAGACTTCTCCTCATTCCAGACTGAAAAAACCCAATTCTTTCAGTCTGTCTTCATAGCAGAGTTGCTCCATCCCTCCAATCATCTTAGTGGCTCCCTCTGGATTTCCTCTAACAGGTCCATGTCCTTTCTGTACTGGGACCCCAGGGCTGATGCAGCAGTGCAGGTGGGGCCTGAGCAGAGCAGAGCTCAGAATCCCCTCCCTGCCCTGCTGCCCACACTGCTCTGGATGCAGCCAGGACACAATTGTCTTCCTGGGCTGTGAGGGCACACGGCTGGGTTGTGTCCAGCCTCTCACCCACCAGCACCCCCAGCCTCTCACCCACCAGCGCTCCCAAGTCCTCCTCAACACGGCTGCTCTTAATCTGTTCAGGCATCATACTGGAAGTTGGTTCCATAGAGGTACTAATTTCTTAAAGTAACAAACAGCAGTAAAAGTGTGCCTGCCTCTACCTTTTTCATATGCTTCTATATTTTCCATCCTGAGATCCAGGAAACTTGAAACAATGATAGAAACAATTCGTCAAAACATCTGTAGAGTCCATCTACTTCTACAATAGGATTATTCATCACCATGTGGATTTCCCATCTGGCAGTAAGTGACCAAAATGCTGAGACCACCACTGTCTTACTTGCAAATTATTTCACAGTTTAACCAGTCATGCTATTGAGAAGATATGCCTCCAGCTCAATCCAAATTGTCTGCAATCATATTGCTTCCTTTCCCTTGTTATCCTGAGTAGTTCCTCCCCACCCATGTGTTTAACCTCTCTGAAATATCTGAGGATGGCAATCAGATCCCTCTGAGTCACTGCTTAGCTAAGCTGTATGCATTTTGAGCTTCCTTCTTTTCCCATATAAGTCTTTTCAGACATTTAACCATTTTTCTCCTATTTCTTGTGAAATCCTCAACATTTACTGAAGTCATTAGAAAAATTGCCACTGGCTGAGCATGGGAATCACTGGCAAGTCTTACACAGATGGTCTCTTCAGTGGCCTGTGTGTAGCTGGAGCTAGGCTATGGAGAAAATGTTTTAGCTACATAAGGAAGTGAAGTTTCAGCCCTATTAAAAGCCAATGCCTGCATTCTTACTAGTTGAAGCATGGCCCAATTTAACCACCCAGGGTATCACAAAAAGTGAACAGGGAAAAATGTGTCTTTCAGACTTCAATGGTTGAACAATAATTTTATTTAGATTACTGGTCTGAGGAACATGTGTGTGATTAGATAGACAAAGAACCTATTCTATTTTCAATTTTTTTACATTTTTATTTGGAAAAATACTCTGAAAATTAGAAGTATTCTATGGAATGGAAAGGTTTTAGCATTTTGCCTTAGGAGAACTAATATAAACCAACATTTTTGAAAACTTCTGGGAGCAGGGAACTGACTCTTGACCAAAGAAGGAGCCCAGGAAGCCAGACAGCTTGTCAACACTTTTGACTGCTCCCTTTCCAATGAGGCTGGTAACCAAAAAGCTGTCCATCCTTACAGCTGAGGAGTCTGGAATATAAGACAGGTCACACCAGCCCCCTGCCTGCTTTCCATCAACAGTTTTGTCAGGTCCCCACAGAGTGCTGTTATTAAATCAAGTCAGTATTAACAGCCAGAAAATACCTGTCAGAATATATTTTTAACAGGTTGAACTTTAATTCTTCAGCTGTCCTTTACAGGCAATTTTTCATTTCTCTTTCCATTAAAATGTTTTCAGTTTGACATGCCAAAATAATCCTTTCTCAAAAAAAAACCACCCAAAACCCAAACAAAACCCAGCAAAAAAACCCCAAACGAAAACTTGTAATACAGCAATTATAAAATCACTTATTACCTTTTGGTCCTCCAAAACTAATTTTAAAGGAAGAGACAATAGCGCCTAAGTGCCTGAACAAATTAGAGAGTTTATAGGGCAGTGTAACCCATCCAATTTAACCAAAATGACAAAATGAAAAGAAACCCACAAACCCACAACAGAAACAACCACCAACCAACCAACAAAAAAAAAAAAAAAAAACCCCAAAAAACCAACAAAAAACCCAACAAAAACCAAAACAAACAACCCCCCAAAACCCCCAAATCCACAAACCAGCAAAGAGTAAAATACATAAGCCAACTGGTTTGTTATTTGTGATTGTGATTGTGATTGAAGCTGAATAAGGAGAAATTACACAGCCAAGACTGTGTCAGGTAAAGTAACTGCAGGAAACAGCAGTAGTGCACATTCACATCCTCTGGCCCCACTGTTCATGCAAGGTAGAAGTACCAGGTGAAGCACTTGGAGAAGACATTAGTACAAATTGGCACATCTAATTGGCCTACATTCCACAGCAGTCCTAGCTCACATAAAAGGAGCAAATGTCTTTTGTATTTCTGCCTTGCTTTTGTTAAGGAGCATTGGTGAAGTTCTTGTTCCTAGTTTTGCTCAGAATTTCTCATAGATTTGGGATGAGAGTCCTGCCCATGATTGCTTGGGACTAAGGGTAATTGGTGGTGTAGGAAGACAAGGGGAAGAGGACAGCACCCCTGTGTAATGGGGCCAACACTTACAAACAGAGATGGGGAAAATCTCCTATTTTTCTTTGTCATGAGTCAACAGAATTAAATTTTTGTTTTTATTGCTATATAGTGAGCACAGTATTGATGGAATAACGTTGCTGCAGCATTTTATGTATGTCTAGATTTGTTTTCATGCCACTTTCCCTATGTAGCTTACGATATTCTGGCTCCTTGTGCTGGTTGTGACCGGGACAGAGGCTGCATCTGGGGTCATGGATAGGTCCCCACCAGAGCAGGAACATCTCAAAGCACCTGTGGCTATGGTTACATTTGTGCCACAGCAGGTAACACATCACCTCTCCTGCCCTGAGTCCTCCCATAACATGTGGAGCCCAAAGTCATGGACTAAGTTAACTCAATGTGCATTTTGTGGGTATTTGTGGACATTCTGCAGGTGGCCCATAGACTGAGGCAATGTTGTCTGTATATTATATAAAAGGATGTATGGGAAGGAAAGTGGTGGTTGATGAGGATGTGTGGGACCTGAACATCATGTAAACAGTATGGAATAAGGGGTGGAGAATGTGCTGGTTTTTTTCTGGGATAGAAGTTTTTGTTTCCATTGTAGCTTATATGGAGTAGTGTTTTGGATTTTTGCTGGAAACAGTATTGATCATGCAGGGATGTTTTAGCTATGGCTGATCAGTGTTTACACAGAGTCAAGGCTTTCTCTTCTTACACTGCCCTGCCACTGAGCAGGCTGGGGGTGCACATTGAGCTGGGAGGGACACAGCTGGGACAGCTGACCAAAGGGATGTCCCAGAGCATGTGATGTCACGCTCAGAAATAAAAGCTGGGGAAAGGAGACATTCAGAGTTAGCAGCATTTTACCTTCTCAAGTCACAGTTATGTACAAGTAATTGAACCCTGCTTTCCTAGAGACAGCTGTGAACACCTGTCTGCTGATGGAAAAGCAGTGAATTAATTCCTTGTTTTGCTTGACTTGTGTGCACAAATTTTGCTTTACCCATTAAATTGTCTTTATTTCAACCCTTAAGTTTTCTCACTATTAATCTTCTAATTCTCTCCTCCATCCCTCTGGGTGAAAGAAGGTGAGTGGCTGGGTGGTGCTTAGTTTCCAGCTGGAGTTAAACCACGAGAGTTCCACCCACTTCTATCACTCCAATTTAGAAACCTCTTAATAAGCAAGAGTAGCAGGAAAGACTTTGGAGTGCACTCAAAGAGAGGACAGGTGCTGTTGTCAAAAGGCAAAACTGAAGGATGTAGCTATGGAAAAATGACTGCATCAGGAGGTGTGGAGTCATTTCAGCTAAAGCAATGGGAGGAGGGAAAAATGGAAAGGGAAGATCAGAGGAAGTCCAAGGTATGGGTGTCTGTGAGCCTTTGTGGAGGCTGCAGCCTAAGAATCCCTCCATCAAACCCTTTTCCAGACCATGTTGTGCTTTTACTGGATGATTTTACATGTTTTATAACGCTTCAGTGAAGTGGTGTCCAACTTGGTGAACAAGTGAAAACTGATATTAACACTGCTGTCAAAAGCACCAGTAAATTATCTGGCCTAAATCTTCATAAAACCCTTTGTATAAGGAGCAGCAGTTTGAGGCTGTAGAAGAGTTGAGTCTTGGTGTCGTCTATGGGTGGGAACAGAAAGAGGAGTTCTCTGTCCATCAGTCAGGCATGGTGCATAAAAAATTCAAACAGGTTAACAAAGAAATATGTGTTTATTTAACACTCACTTTCAAAGAAATATTTCCTTGATTGGCAGAACTTTCTGTGGGTGTGAATTATTGCTCAGTAATGGTCTTAAGTGCTGCAGGCATCACCATATGGAAGGGGTCTGTTTATGTGGAACAGTTACTGTGAAGAAAGTCGGGAGACAGAGGTCCTGCCCTTGAGTGTTGCTGGCACAGTGAAAGTGGTAGGTCCTTGTAGAGTATGTGCATTGTAGAATCACTGCTTCAAAGGCTGGGAGCTCTGCCAGATCTAACACTGCGATCACTTTGGGGTTATCCTGGTGGAAACTGAGGTTTCTGTTGACCTCAGGCTACTCAGTTAAGTATGAGCTGGCTGGCCTTGGGCATAGAGTGGCAGTCAGGGTGCTGACCCTTCCATTATTCCAGTTTCAAGTCCACAGACCATAGATCTACCACTGAGTTCCTGAAGTTCAGTTTGATTCCTATGTTTTGATGTGAAGTATGAAAGTTATCTAGAGAGAAAGAAGAGAGAGGCTAAAAATATGGAAGATACAAAAGTTAATCCAAAATTCCTAAAGTCTGGCAGATTTTAGGAAGTAAAATAGAAGACAGATTGCTGTTTATTTTACTCTTCTCCCCACTGCATGTGAGTTTTCCTTTTATTTTCCTATGCTATAAATGGGTGATACTGGTCCAGTTCCTATACAGAGGCTTGTTTAGACGTTTTTCATCTTGTTTGGTTACCTGGGGCTGCAATAGTGGGGATCCAGCTGTGCATGGACTTCAGTATGACACTCTCATTCAGATGATTTCTAGTTGTAATATCAGTGAATGTTTTGTCCTCAGGACAAATGGATATTTACCATTTCCTAAGAATGGATACTTACTGCTCAAAAACTCCAGACATTTTTAAACTGTTGAATCCTGCTGCTATAAAATCCCCTAACTGCTAGTGTTGGGGGATTAACACATCTCCTTCAATCAGCAGTTGAGACTGGATTCAGATTAACAGATACTTCTATTTAAAAAAACATGTTAAGGAAACCCTAATTTCAGAAGCAGATGTATACTGCTCCTGCACTTTCCTGCTTTTTTCTCTTCTGAATAAACTTGAAGTACCTTATGAATATAGGGAAAATTGGAAATTATTGTAATCTGAATGTGTTTTTGAGATAACCAATATAAAACTGTATGAATTTGTTTGTGTCCATTGGCAAAACCATCTTCCTTTTCTTATACTTTCAAAACAACATGCTTACTGAAGTATGTCTATACACTCTGAATAATCTAAGCAAGTCTTTTTGCTATGTATTCATAAAGATATTCAAGAAATATCAGCAGATAGCTGAGTGAAGCTGACATTTAAAGTACTCAAAATTACATAACAGCTACTAATAAAAAAAGATTATAACTATGATGAATGAAGAACTGTGAATTAACATTTAGAAATTCAACAAAGCTGAGGTTTCTATGTGAATGAGTATGAAAGGTGAGCGAGATATTTTTGAAAGCTTTTATTGTACGTCAGCAGAGTGTGTGTCAGAGAGAAATTATTTTGAGAATGCTTTAATATTACATTTGCAATAATTAGTCTTTAGGTAGGTAGAAAAGACTGAGGTGTTTTTTGTTTTGTTTTGGGGTTGTTTTTTTCTTTTTTTTTCTTAATGGGAAAGTTTTCAGAGCTTCCTTTTTACTACTTCTAGAAACACCCTGAAGATAAGAGATGGAAAGATCAAGGATCACTTGAATAATTTTATGAACCCCTCCATTTCTTGAAGTCCTTTAATGAAAAAAAAAGGCTGTGATGTGCCACATAATTGTGCCTTTTTGTGAGGTAATTATGGATGGTACTCGTAGAGAACCACATCTTGTGAAAGGACAGAGTCAAGAACTACTTCAGAAGGTAGAAGTTATGGAGGCTTAGAGAAATACAAGCTTCTGTAAAATAAAATTTTATAGCAGCTTGGTATTTGTATAAAAAAAGTTTAACATAGAAGACTAAATGAGTGAAGTTATATCTACTGGGCTGATTGTGATAGCTTTAGGCTTGGTCCTGGATGACCTGGTCTTTGGCAGAAGTGTTTTGGTGAAGCAAAGGAAGTTTGCTGCCTGAGGAATCAGCTCATGTGAAGATAAGCCCAAAAGTCGCTCAGTCTTGTTTCTAGCTTCCATTCCAAAGCAATACTTACACCAGCACATTGTTGTCTAGGGGCAACCGTGAAGCAGACTGATCCATGGTGTAAAGTACAAATCACTACAGCTGAGCTGAACCAGAGTGAGTGGGCAGATGTTTATGTAATGCTGTGTTGGGTGTGAATCATAACTGGAGAACCACACAGTCTTGGCTTACTTTCTATAAATGCAGTAATAAAAACCAAAATCCTTGCATCATAGGTGCTCAGCAGCAATGGGATAACCATGGCTCACCTCTTCCAGATGAAGACTTTGAAATGATTACTCTAGATATCATTCACAGATCCTCTTGATCTGTTTTGGGGTAGTGGATGTAGGTCAAGGTTATTTCCTCATTGGTACATTCCTGTAAAAAACCCAATTCTATCCTTTTCTTTAACTTGGTAACGTAGTGCTTGTTAGTAGAAGAGATTCCTCATTATTGGGCTGACTTGTATCTGAAGATCTTGTATTTCTCATGTGGTAAAATAAGTTGGAAAATATAGGGTGGACAAACCACCTGATACACTGTGCAATTTCATGGACTAATCCATATTTAATATCTCTTACATGAGACACAAATGCATCAGTCTTTGAAGAATCAGAAGCACTGCCATCCACACAGAGCTTCTCTCTTCTCCACTCCACTGCAATGATAACAAAGACTAAATAATGCTGAGGGAGTCCTCCCAGGCAACAGACAGGAATGCTTCAAATATTACTACGCAACGGCAAGAAAAACTTAATCTATTTCTAAAGAAAAAAAATCTGAAAAGGTGGAGTGACTAAGAAAAAGTATGTCCTACTCAGAGGCCAAGAATGGAGGAGTAGAACCATGTCTCCACTTGTGGTCCTAGAGAGGTAATGAGTGAACTGGTGTGCACATTCACTTCTTGGTACATAATATGTCTGGGGGAAATTGATAGGTTGGAATAATTGGTATTCCTTTGGTAAGGGAGAGAGAGGACTAACTGGGAGACTGAGGAGACCAGTGAGAAAAGTTAATGTACAACCTACCTGAGTATAAAAAGTGAGACCTGAAGCGGTCATGTCCTGACGCCAGTCCATCTGGCTAGTAGGTGTCCAAGAAGGGACACTCCATAAGGATAATGCTACAAGAAATTTAAGAGAAGTTCAGAGCCTAAATTTTTGTCATTCTTCAAACCTTAGTGATACTAGTTATAATCAGCCAGTGATTCACTTAATATCAGTGGAAAAGATAACCTGTTATATGTTGGTATTGACAATTAACATAATTTTCCATCAAATCAGGAGGGATGTGCTAGATGTGGTTTTTTTCATACTGAGTACTATGAATTCCATGAAAAAGAATCCATAGGAAATATCCTCTTAGTTCAACTATTATCTTTGGCTGAGCTCTGACTCATTTGCACTAAATTGAAACCAGCAAGGTAGCTATTCTCTTTTGAATTAAAAGCAGGGTCCTGGCAGGTTCACTACAGCTTCTTTCTGCTATTAAAGGCAAAAAAAATAATAAATGTCTGCAAGTGTGTTTGCATCATTCTGTGCTGCCATTGCCTAATTTTACATATTTAATGTGACATTTCTGAAGCAGGCTGAATGTTTCTTACTGCTAGTTTATTGTTCCTGCAGTCTATTCCCATATGCTTCTTCAGATCCTTGGGGTTGTCTGTGATGTGATAATGTGTTTTAGAAATGTGACTTCCCTTCTCTGTGTTAGGCAAAGGGTCCCTTGCAAATTCATGTCAGTGAGTTCATCCTAGAACTCAGTATTCTGTCCCAGCGCAGAATGGCAGGAGGAGCAGCAGAAGGGAAATAACAGCTGCTCTGGTCTGGCCAGGGGGATGTGAAGGAGCAAGACCTAATACTCAGATTTTGGGGTGTGTGGCATGCCTCCTTCACTCTTCAGAAAGGGGCCTACATCACAGGAATGGCCCAAATGCTTAAATGTTACCTGTGATACACAAATTGTTCTGAGAATGTAGTAGCCCTTGTAGGAGGATAACAGGAACATTTGGAGGATATATGTTTCCACTTTTCTTTCCTTCCTTTCTACCAAACAACAGTTTCTCAGCGACCAGTACTTGAGAAGCATCTTAGTAAAAGAGAGTTTCTTTTCTCATTGTCTCTCGAGCCATTTATATTCAAGCCATTAATATTCAGTTCCTTGCTGGTTCTTAAATTTCAGGTGCACACAACTTGCACACATTTTTGGGTTTGTTTGTTTGTTTGTTTTTTGTGAAGAATTGACAGATATAATTACTTCCCCTTCATAAATAAAACCAAACCTTCTTTCCTCACTAATTTCCCCTAAAGCTCAGCTAACCATTGTAGCAGTGGAAGCAACCACAAAAGAATGAATCTAGTTTGAGAGAACTGAGAAAGAATTCAGTTCTGTTTACTTCAGAACATTTCAGAATCTTCTCATGAGGAAAATTTCTGAAGAGCAATATCACAATGAATATTCCATCTGAAAATAGAAATAGTCTTTTGAGCTAGTTGCAATGGCTGTTAACATAACAATGGCTGTGCCCAAAATGGGTGATTATTTAAGAAATGAGCTGGAAACAAGATCTGTATCAGTAAAAGCTGATCCTTTTTATCTTATTGAAAACTATATTGGTAACTGGTAAGAAGCCATCTAAACTTTTGAGGAACCCTGCCAAAAAACCATGATAAAGAATTCGTTTTCATCCACTGTTCTCATTGGATAAACCATGACAGGGTAGATAAGGTGTGATCAAGCAACTATTAAATATGCAGAAGGAATTGCTGTCTTATACCCTCAAGGAAACACCTTAAATCATCAGTGTGCTAAGTTTAAATTATTACAAGCATCCATCTTGTGAAAATAAACTTGTGTATGATTGGATGATAACGGGGCAAGGACTCATCAATAAACAGCCTGTGAGAGAAGCTACATCACAGGCTCAGTGAGGAACTGGGAATTATTCAAAGATATTCTGCAGGGGCATAGAAAGAAATAGCTGCCAACCTAGATCAATAAAGAAAATATGGATCTATGGAGGGTGCTTAGATACTGTGGTTGTACTCTTTTATGGATATAGGTTACTACTAAAGTTATGACAAGAGAGATAATTTTGGAAGATATTTTCTCTAAGCCATGTGAAAAAAATACATGGCCTTCCTTAGTTCTTACCATAAACTGAGTACCAAGAATAGAAATTTAACCTGACATGTTTTGCAAATGATTGTATTTATAGGTCAGTGAAAGACTTAAAAAGCTAAGTCCCAAATGCTCAGTCATATGGAGTTAGATGCCTAAGTACCCTTGAGGATGTTGATTCTATTGTTCAACTAAGTTGCATAAGCTCATGTAAGCTTAGCTAAAATGCATATATGACATACATGCTCTCTGCAGTATTTTTAACTGAAAGAACATTTATTCTAAAGAAAGTCCTTCAGAGTGCACATTTCAAGATTAATTTAATCTTTTGACTTCAATCGATAAGGTTGTGGGGATAAAGAAGCAGTCATATTGGTATTCCTGGACTAAGAATTGCAATTTCATTCTTGTAATATTTTTCTGTGACTGGCTTTTTATCTACTTACCAAAGAAAATAGCAGATCACTTAGGATGAAATTAAAGCTTGGAAGAGGTCAGCCTCCTAGAGAGAATGTCATAAAGCTATGGAATTTAGAAATTGAAGGATTATTAGGGATATGAACAATATTGATTGAGCGGATCGTACTAGTTACTGGGTTGGATTAATTACCACCATCACATTTTCTTCTGTGAACTGAAGGTATGTCTCAGTGACTTATATACATTTAGGCAGTTTCCATGCACTTCCACTGAAGGCTGCCTGTGGTTGGTTGGATGGGAAAGCAATATGCACTGCTCACAGGAACACTTGTGATGTTCTTATGCTTGCCTTGTTGCATCTACACAGGACACACCTCGCATTAACAGGTAGAACTATGTTTTCTGTGTTACTGTGATTCCAGTTCCCAATGTTGATGAGTTTTAATGTCACATTGGAAGGCACAAAGAGATGGCAAGCATTTCCAGTTTTAGCTTTCCTTTCTGTGAACTGGCATCCCATTGTGTGATAAAAGAAGCTACTAAAAGCAGCCAAAGTAGTTTAAGGAAGCCAGTCTGGTAATGCTTGTTACTACCCAGTGTATTTTCTCTCAGCTGCTAGCTGAGGTGCTGTTCATTAACGCCCAGCAAAGCCCAAGGGACCCCCAGGATGCTGCTGCCTGTTCAGAGGCAGGCAGTCACCACTGGAGCACCATGCTGCTTCTCCCCAGGGACACCTTCCACTGGGCCAGGTTGCTCAAAGTCCCATCCAACCTGGCCTTGAACATTCCCAGGGATGGGGCATCCATAGCTCCTCTGGGCAATCTCTCCCAGTGCATTCCCACCCTCACAGCAAAGAATGTCTCCATAACATTTATTCTGAACCCACTCTCCTTCAGTTTGAAGCCATTCCCTCTTGTCCTACCATTACATGCCTTTAGTAAAAGTCCCTCTCCAGCCTTTTTGTAGGCCCCCTTTAAGTCTTCTAGAAAAGCTCCCTAGAGCCTATTCTTCTCCAGACTGAACAATCCCAAGTCCTTGTTTTTAATAAAGCAACTGGGATAATTCTGGCCCCTGAAGAAGTTCAGTCTTTGACTTAAATGAGTAATTTAAGAATACTGATAATATGATATAAAATGAATTATGCTTATTTATTCAAATGTTCAAATCTGACAGCATAGTTCTAGATTCCAATTATCATCCAGATATCCCATTCCATTAATTCTTAATTTAAATTTCATATTTTTATGTATCATACTCCATATTTCATTGCTTTCATGTTGTGGTATTGCAAACTCTGTTTCTGTACTTTGATAATATTTTTAGGCAGCAATTTCAAAATCACTCAAATCAATTTTATGAAATCACTATTGTAAGTTTTTTCAGTGAGTAGAAATACCTGCCTAATTTTTTCCAGACTTCAGAAATGTGTATGAGGAGTAAAACAAAAACCTGTGCATGCTCTGGTTGTTGGTGTTATCTGTGCAGTTCCAGATGTTCAGAAAACTTTCTAGCTTCATAAAATCCTGCCCTCAGAAGTGTATTAACGTTAGAGGAAAAGCATGTTAATGTTGCCATTTTATCTGTTCTATCAGTGGACTAAAATATTTGTAAACTCTTGCTGTACTGCAGAAAATATTTTCCATTTTGCTATAGACCTTGTCCTGTTTATATCCCACTCAATATTTTAAAAGCAGTGCACAATTAACAGAAAACCTGGAAACTGTTAGCTCCTGGAAAGGATATTCCATTTTTTTTAATCAGTTAGGCATTTAATTAAACGAGTTTGGTACAAGGGGGAGATAAATAAAGAAAAAAGGGAAAATGTGCTTCAAAAAAGACTGAGAAAAATTTTAGGTAGGGATTTGGGTTTGATTGATGGAAGAACTGCAAAATAGGTCATCACATCAAGGGCGGTTTTCAGCTTTTCATATGAGTGATGAGCACCTGTGTTTCTTAACCAAATACAGTAATTTCATGACTACAAGGCACACCCTTTTGACTAAAATTTTCCCCTGGAACCCGGAAGTGCGCCTTATAGTCTGGTGCGCCTTATCTGATGGACAAAGTTCAGAAATTTGCCTACCCGGAAGTGAGAGCTGCGAGCCATGGGGGGAGCCGTCAGGGCCATGGCTGCCAGGTGGAGGCGGGGTGGAGTGGCGGCGGGCACGCCCCGGCCCCGTGGAGGGGGCACGGAGGGGCGGCAGGCATAGCCTGGCCCCGTGGAGATAGGGCGGAGCCCCGGCAAGCATAGCCCGGCCCCGGTGAGGCGGCACGGAGCAACGTTGGCCATGCCCCAGCCCCACCAGGTACAGGTGTGCCTGGGGGCCCGCGGCACTGCTCCTGCCAGGTACAGGCGGGCCCGGGGGCCAATGGCTGCCGGGTTTAGGCAGAGCCTCGGCCAGCAACCGTGTGGGGGGAGCTGGGGGCGGAGCCTCGCTGCAAAAAAAAAGTGCACCTTATAGTCCGGTGCGCCTTATCTGATCTACAAAGTTGCGAATTTTGCCGACTCCTCGGGGGTGCGCCTTATAGCCCGGTGCACCTTATGATCGCGAAATTACTGTAATAAAAAAAATGGAAAATCCTCTCAGAATAAAAGAAATAGTTTATAGAGTTATTTCTGGGCCACTCCAGGTAACTGAATAATATTGAGCTTAGAAATAGTTGCATGATAACAAAAGGTGTCTATGTCTACAGATTTATATATGTTTGCCTTCGGTTTTGTAGGATCAGACAAAACTGGGGACCCTATAAGCTGTATAGAACTAGGTTTTACTAATGATGTAAAATTATTTTTGTGACCTCTTAAAGATTTAAAGAAGAAAAATTGCAAGGCATAAAATATTAGTTTAAATGATTTCATAGGAAAATAGAAAAATATGTTAAAATTCAAAGAAAGCTGTAATCTTAGAATGGGGATCATGTTACTTAATTCAAGGGGAGTGCAAAGAGAGCCACCCAGTGCCATTGCACACTCCTTGGCATCCCCAGGACACCTACACAGTTTTGGAAATATTTTTCAGGACTTACAGTAGGGTTCCACACTCCTGAGGGTGTAGTTGGAAGCCAAATGGCATAGCTGATAATGTCAAATGTGCTTGTAGAGAGCCCTGCTGAGATTGCCTTGATGCCCAGGAGTTAGATGTCTCAGTCTGACATTGCCAGTCTTAGGGTTCCTTCAGGGTCAGTATGGAGAAATTGAGATATCCTGAGCTCAGATTTTCTAATCCTAAAGTAGGTCAGTTGTATTCCATCTGAAGCTGCCTGTTTGATGATAAGGACAATCCCAGAGTGACTAACTCAGACACTTAGACGTGTGGAGCTCAGTAAATTTCCCTGCACTTAATCAGTGGGTGATGTGAAGTGTCTCAGATGCCTAAGTGCTACCCTAGAAGGGTCCCTACCAGCCAGCCACAAAAACGCCCTTGGCCCTATGATAACTTTAAATCTTTAATTTAAGTGAAAATTATCCTGGCTCAAAGAGGTTCTTTTAACAAAGAGAAGTATTTTCTAGCCCGAATTCCTCACTCCCAAGATAATTTATGCCCCTACTCAAAAGAGACAGGATCCAGAATGGAAGATATTGCAATGACTTCTTGAAATGGTGTAAAGTGAGTGAGAATTTGATGTTCCAAATAGCCTCGAACTTCAAAATGGGAGTGTTTGTAGCTGCCCCACTGGGAGAAAAGAAATGTTGAGAAAGATGTTAGCAGGGAAGAAGCAAGGCTAGTGAAGAAAGTGTTGAGGCCAATGTGATACAGCTTGTCTCGGCTGGATCTGTATTGTCAGCAAGGCTGGGGTTCCAGAGGCTGCATGGTTCAGCCAGGTTTTAATAGCAGTGTGAGCCATGTACAGCGGCCACCTTGGTAGGAATGTTCACTCACTGTAAGGTTAGTAGTGAACTGCAAATATTTCCTCCCATACAGTTGATGTGCCTCCTTTTGAGTGCTTCCTGAGCCTTTTGAAAGTGAAGGCAGCATGGAGAAAATGGTGAAAATGGTGAATGAAGTGGGATGGCAGGCTGCATTTGGCTTACTGGTTGTTCTTTGGTCATCTCTGGTCTGATCTACATCTACAAAGCTATCACAGCTGTTGCCTTGCTGAAAATCCTCCAATTCTCACCCTTTATTTAGGAGAAATTTATAGGGTTTATTACAAATGAATGCTCATTCATTCCAGATATGTTGCTTAGGAAGGGAGCATATGGAATTGCACAGGAGCACTTCCTGCTTAATGCCTCAATACAGAAAGAAAGTTAAGTAGAATAAAATTCCAAAGATAAACTTCAGATCAGGCAATTTCTAATGTTTTCGTTTATTTCTTTATGGTCTTTCTCTCTTCTGCAGAATCTTAGACCTAGCTTCAGCAGAACACACACACTCTCCTTTGGGGGACTAGTTGTGGTTTCACTGCCTGTTTTGCCTTGTTACCTTGACAGTCTCAGCTGTGGGATGCACCTATGAGCTTTCTCTAGGGAATTACGGCCTGCAACCCTTCATTTACTCAAGCCTTGCTATCAAAACAACACGTTACACATTCTTTGCCCCAATGGCACAAAATATTCGGGCTGAAGGATAAAACAAAACTACAGTAGTTTCACGAATACAAGCCACACGGATTATAAGCCGCACCCCCGGTGCCTCGACAATGTTGCTGTCTTTGTCAATAGATAAGCCGCACCCCGAATATTAGCCGCACTTTCGTTCGTCGCGAGAATCCGTGCGCAGCTTTCACAAATTGGCCAATTAGTAAGAGGATCGCGGCATAGCGGGCTTTACTGGCTCGGGGCGGGGCCAGGCAGGCTCGGCCCGCTCATGGTTGCTGACGGGGCCGGGTGGCCCAGCTCAGCGCCACGGCTCGGCGGGGTGGCCGGGTGGTGCTGCCGCCGCCGCCGGGCTCGCTGGCCCCCCTCTCCCGTCAGCACCGCCCCGCTGCCGCGTTCGCTCGCCCGGCTGGCAGGGCTGCCGCCGCCGGGCTCGCCGCCCGCCCCGCTGCCGCTTTCGCTCGCCCCGCGCCGCGCCTCGCGAGCGCCGCGCCCGCCCCGCGCCGGGCCCGCCCCGCGGCGCTTTCGCGGCTCGCGGCGGCGCTTTCGCGGTTCGCGGCTCGCGGTTCGCGGCGGCGCTTTCGCGGCTCGCGGTTCGCGGCTCGCGGTTCGCGGCGGCGCTTTCGCGGCTCGCGGCTCGCGGCTCGCGGCTCGCGGTTCGCGGCTCGCGGTTCGTGGCGGCGCTTTCGCGGCTCGCGGCTCGCGGCTCGCGGTTCGCGGCTCGCGGTTCGCGGCGGCGCTTTCGCGGCTCGCGGTTCGCGGCTCGCAGTTCGCGGCTCGCGGTTCGCGGCTCGCGGTTCGCGGCGGCGCTTTCGCGGCTCGCGGTTCGCGGCGGCGCTTTCGCGGCTCGCGGTTCGCGGCTCGCGGCGGCGCTTTCGCGGCTCGCGGTTCGCGGCTCGCGGCGGCGCTTTCGCGGCTCGCGGTTCGCGGCTCGCGGCGGCGCTTTCGCGAGCGGCGGCGCTTTCGCGAGCGCCGCTTTCGCTCGCCCCGCCGGCAGGGCTGCCGCCACCGCCACCACGCTCGCCGGCCGCCCCCTCCCGTCTGCACCGCCGCCGCGTTTCCTCGCCCTGGCCGGCACTGCAGGCCCCCGCACCGCCGGGCTCCCCCACGCTGCTGGCCCCGATTATGCTGGGCTTCCCCCGCTGCCAGGCAGCCCCACCCGCCGGCCTTCCTGCTTCTGCCATGCTCCCCTGCACTGCTAGCCCCAGTTCTCCCGGGCTCCCCCGCCCTGCTGGCTCAGGCTCTGCCGCCCGCCCCCGACACTGCTGGCCCCGCCTCTGCCAGGCTTTCCCACCTCTGCCGGGGCCTGCCGGGCTCCAGCTTGGCTTGGGGCTGCCGCGGGCTCTCACTTCCGTGTTGGCAGCTTTTAGAATTTTGTTAATAGATTAGCCGCCCCGGAATATTAGCCGCACTTCCGGGTTTCCACCAAAATTTTGGTCAAATTGGTGCGGCTTGTATTCGTGAAATTACTGTAATCAAAAGGACTGTGAGTCTTGGGCCAGGATTTTAGTTTTAACTTGTCCTGGTAGGGAGAAGGAGATTGTGCAAATCATAGCTGGCTCAGTATACAGGATTGAGTTCCATCCAACAGTCCTCAGCAGACAAGAAGAGCACTTGCAGGTGAATGTTTTTGCTCCCACACACATATCACACCCCTAAGGCACAACACACTGTCACTCTGTGGGAATGCTACATGGCATGTCTGGTTGGCTTGTAGAAGCTGGGAATGGATGAAACATAATTAGAGCAGATGGTGTCTCTGGAAACTGCCAGCATGTAAGAAATCTCTAATGACCACACTAAGATTTTTCAAAATTCTCTGGTTTAGTCTGAATTGGGTGGATTTTCATGGGATTAAAAAAGAGCACATTCCTGACACCATGAGGATTCTTGTAAAATCTCAAGTACATCAATGTACAGACAACCTTGATATTTTCAGTAAACAGTCATGAATTTTAAAAACCTAACCTAAGCTTAACATATTTCCTCTAGCTGCAGCAGTGATTCCATTGTTTTAATGGAAACCTTTCCAGCAAAATCAAGACTGAGGAAGGACATCATACAAAACTTTTGAGTCAGAACAGTTAAAATGTGACAGGCTTACAGGTGATAAAATAAAATATTCAACTATGGGAATCATTATCAGCAACATTTGTAAAAGTATTTCATAGCTGTTTTAAAAAGGTATAGTGATATATTTTTTAATTAGGAGAAGGAATATATTTCAGCATCTGGGAAAACATTTAAGACATTAGAAAACAACTGTTGAATTTTTGTGCAGATTAGCAAAGTATGGATGGGTTTATTACTGTTGAATTCCTTTATTCAACCAATTATACCCATTAGGAGTAAGACCTGAAATGCCCAGTAGCCACTTCTCATTCAAACTTCCAATATTCTTGCACACAAAAGTTTATGAGGTTAAATAATAGAAAAAGTGTCCCTATTATTAAAAAAGTCACTTTCATCTCATCTGCAAGGTTTTTGATTGTTCTCTGCATAGGCTGTTATAAGGTTAACCTTGGGTAAACCTCTGGGATTCAAAACAAATTATATTCAAAAGTTCTTAGGAATAATTTCTGTAGATCTCAAATCAAGAAAATAAATTAATTATTTGATTTAATCAGGAAGCAATATGTCTACCTACACCACCTGCAGAGCATGAAATGTCTTTGTCTCTTATCTCTTCAAGGTTTTCCTTTCATTGGCTGCTGATTACATGACCTCTGGCAATAAAGTATTTAATAGTATTATTTCCATCTGTCCACCTGGATCAGATTTGTAGTGACATGTTGGAGTTTGGAGGTTTTCTGGCCACAATTTAAATAATGACCTAATTTTTCATACAGTGCACAGTGAATTTTTAACTATTTGGAAATCTCAAATATCATTTAAATAATTGATCTTACTTTATTGCTTCTACTAAAAGTCAATGTAAGGTCAACATAAACAATTTTATAGCATTTTTACTTTCTTATCAAAAGGGCTGTAGAGTACAGAATAGGGATTATTTTATATCTTTTTTTTTCCTGTAAATTTGTTTTGTCAAAAGGAAACAAAGCTCCTAAGTAATTCTGGAGCTACAAAATCAGAGCTGCAATGAGCCTCAAAAGATGATATTTCCCACCTTTTTTCCATTTATCTCTGAATTATTGGCAGGCAACACTTTATTAAAAATACTCGTGATGGAGATTTCACAGGCTCTGCAAGCATAACTCCTGCATTTCACCATTTCAAAAACGAGAAAGTTTTTCCATGTGGTTTGTTGAAATATTTTGATATCAATTGATAAACTCGGTCAGCCTTTTTTTTTGTTAGGGTGGGCACTTTTTTTGTAGTATTTCCATTAATATCTTAGATAGAACACAGTATTCATAGTAGTAAAAAGGGGTTTCAGGGAGCCTTTTGCTTAATTTCTTCTTCTAGGAAAATGAACTTTTCTTAGCAGACTTGAAATTTATAACTTTTCATGTATGAAACAATTTGCATTGTGTTACTATGATAAGAATTGAAGGAAATAATACCCATGTCTGTCAGACAGCCACACATAGGTCAAGTAAAAATTCTGAGATTTTGTGATCCAGGGCATGTATTAACTTTGTCCTGATCATGTCCTGCAACTCTCTGGTGTCCTGCAAAAAGCACTCTTATCTCACTCAAGGTAAGGTCCCAGAGAATGTGTAGCTAATCTGATCATATCACAAAACATAATTGTTCTAAGTACTGAGGTGAGAAATTTTACTTTTAACCTTGTATTTATAACTGGGTTTTTTTTGTTTGGTTGGTTTTTTTCTCTACCTATTAATATAATATATGGCATTGTCATATATTGTCAAGGCATTGTCTCTATACACACACTTGCCATATGCAGTATTTTTACCACTAAACACCTGCTGAATTTTCATGACAGTGAGGTTGCTCACATCCTTGCAGAAACTTTTCTGGACCAATAATTTTCTCACTGACAATCTGCATGTGTTTGTCATGGTTTGACCCCAGCCAGAACTAAGAGCAGTATGTGGTCATAGAGCAAAGCTCTTATATTCCAAGTGGGATGTCCTTTAATCTGATTTCTGACATGTACCTGAAACATTCCAAGTAGGCCTGCTTTATTTCCTTAAACCTAAGAAGTTCTCCTGAAAACCTATTGTTCTCTCCTGAAATAATATGTTTTATATTCAGATGGAGAGGGATAGGATACACAACATTATTTTCGACCTTCCTTCTTCAAATACTTAGTTGCTTTGCACCTTGACCCTTTCTGAGAAAAGTAGTTCTGACATAAAACCAGAGTATTAGCTTTTGAGGATAATCACAGTGTTTCTATCAATGCCTATTTCTACCAATGCACGTTTTGTGCAGTTCTTAAGGGAAGAATTTCAGGAACAATATGAGGGGTTTTTTTCCCTCAAAGACTGGTGTTATTAAAAAACAGAGAAGTTGCCACACAAGGCCACATAATTGCTGTAAGGTGCAAATATTCTGATGTCAGTCATAGATGCTTCAGAGGAAGACATACAAGTTTTGTCATAAACAGCAGCAGTAAATCCTGCTTCTTCCTGATCTAGAAGAATTGGAAGTTTGTTTTAAGAGCTGCATTATGAAGGCTAATATTTCTTGCAGAAGTGCATTGGTATGAGCTATTAAATGGTATGAGCTGTTATGAACTGTCTGTTAGCAATATAAAATGTTCAAGCTTCTTCCAAATTCAATTAAATTCCTGTGTTGAGCAACTTCCTTCAAGTACTATTTTCATGGATTTTGTTTTTACTGTGAGTAAAAGTATTTTCTCATGCCAGTTTTGATTATGCCACAGTGGAAAGTGATTTCCAAATAGAAGAAAAAAATGCAGCTCTAAAAAGCTCATCTCCTCTGTTAATAAAAGAGATGATAAACAAGACACTGCAAATTTCTGCTGTCTGAACAAAGTGAATCACTTTGAAAAGGTTGCAGTTATGTAGAGGAGTGGAGGACAGGAACAGGCCAATGTATTGACTCAGAAAATGCAAAATTAACCATTATATGGGAAAACAGTGGAAATATGAAAGGTGAGCTGCTGTTTGATGTGAAAATGCAGAAGTTAAAGCTTGCTTTCTTGTTCTTGAAACAATTAAAAGGTGTCCTTGAGTGTGTGGCCAGAAGTGAGAAGAGAATTACTGTGGCTGACCAGCATGCCTGTTTTATATTTTCCCAGAATTTGTTATTACATTCTTAAAACAGTGGTTGACAGGAGGTAATTTGAAAACAGGATTTAATTTTATACTAGAGGTTTGGAAACCAGAGCATGATTATCGGTAACCTACAGACAGTGGAGCTCCTGCAGATTGACAGTAATGCAGCTAAGTATCAGAATCTAGCCTGGTTCACCTGGTTCTCTGTATGAGCAACGTTGCTTAAAAAATGTTACACAGTGATGGTTTGTAAGGAAGGTAATAGTTGGCTTTTTTCTCCTTGATACTTGAAAAAGAAAAAAAGAATTTTGAGTTAAGAGACAAAAGCAAAAGGAGAAAATGCAAACCACCACTATAAGTACCTTTAAGAGTATATGTTGTGTTCTTCTTGCATCTGTGAAACCAGAAATAATTATTTCAAGTGAAGTGTGGGAGTATCATGAATTATCCCACATTTCACAACAGTTACTTATGCTTTCTCTCAATAACAGTTAACAAGGTTTATGTCAATGAGGCTTTTCACGTGAAATCAGGTTTGGAGTATCACATAAAGCTTGAAGAATGTGTTTTAAGAGATTGCATTTCAGGTAATTAATGTGATATTAAATAATTTTTCACCAACTTTTACATTACAGATTATGCATGTGAGTGAAGTCAATGGGACTTGACATGCCAAAGAGATCCATGACCACAAACCTTAGGGAAAGATCAAGTGAAAATAACAGTAACCAGGAATATGATATGTGTTTTTGTATTTTCTGAGCTTTCTTTAACAAGTGGCCATTATACAAACAGGTAGATTGCACACCTCATGAGACCCTTTCTAACTTGAATGACCTAAGAAATGATGAGTCCACCATATTAAAAAATTTTACTTTTCACTTGTGCTGCTTTACATCAGACAGAAATGTTGTCTTATATTACTCTGAAATGTAATTTTTCAATAAGTTTCACATGGAAAATTGTTAACTCATGTCCACTGCTTATTTTTTTAACCACTTGCAAATACATGTAGTCACATACAAAATGTTGTGGATTATGACCAAGACCAGCTGGATGATACATTCCTCCCATATAACACCATTACATATTCAACTAATATGCTTAGAATGCAATCTACTTATGTCATTACATCTTTTAATTAATCTTTCTATTTATAGAGAGATCACAGATAATGAATGAATGTTTCAGTCTCCATGAATGGCTCTCTGGGATGATGTAACCCAGTGATAAATGAAAACACAAACAGCCAGACACTGTGCTGACCTTTATTCAGCTTTTCTTGCATGTTGGCTAGTTCTGTAAAATTTCCAGGGAATACTACTTCTATCAGGTACTACTTCTATGAAAGAACTTGGTGAGTACCACTTGCCACTCAAACACAGCACCTTGGAAAGTATTCTGGATAATGTATTGTAATACATTTTAAACTCAAAATCCAAAACAATTCACAGGAAATTTGATTTCCATTTCTTAACGTCTTAAAATTCCACAACTCTAAAAAATCCAAGAGAGCACTGATCTCTGAAATCTACAAGTATAATTTCACATTTTCTGCATTATTTAAACTTATTTATCTGTTATGCCAAAAAAAAAATGCTAGTTCTGACTTCCATACTCACAAGGGATACTGAAAATGTAGCTAATTTTCCTTTTGTGGCATCTGTACCTGCAGCCATTGACCCTAACTGGAGCTGCAATTTGTTTCTCAAAGTGAAGACTTTAGCTTTTTTTATTTGATGCCTTTTTTTAAGTCTTTGCAGTGGCATATATATGAGCACTGCTTTTTGCCCCTGGGGAACTATCCTAATTGATGCTGACTGAAATTTTAATCTTTCAAAAGCTACGGGAGTTCAGAGCTATTTTAGCAGAGTAAACAAGTGCTAAAAGAATTATTGAGAAATTAAAACAACCACAGTAATAGATAATTTTAGTTTCTTAATTGCATAAATTAATTCTCGCTCAATTATTTCTTACACTCTTTTTACAACTCTTCATAATAATATCTGAAAAGGAACTCCAAAATTAAGAAATAAGAAACATAATGAAATTCATAAAATGCTGTGGTTCACCCCTACAGCAGGTCTTTTTTTGTGTGAGGAATCCTTATGGAATTAAATAATTTCTATGTGAAAGATGTTCCAACCTCATATTTGCTAAAATGGTTTTTTGATTATTTAATTTCTTTTTATGTATTGTAGAAAAAATGCCGAAGTAGATATGTTTTCTTATAAGAGTTTCTCTTCAGAGCTACTGGACGTATTCTGGGAGGTGGATATAAATCTGTACAAAGGGACTTAAAAGGAAATAAATAAGCTTTATTGATTTGTCCTGTTGCTCTGAGAAATGAAACTGGGAACCTCAAAAGTTTCCAGTCCTTCTCACATACAGTAAGTCAATCTCTGGCCTCCAGAGAAAAAGCCAGAGATTTTATTCTAGGGATTCTTGTGTGTGAATAGAAGCCAGTTTTGAAGAAGAACACAAACAATATCTTGGGCTGAGTAAAGCAGAAACAAATCTCTATCAAGGAGTTGGCTTCATTGCTTTTCAGTACTTTAAAGTCTGTTTTCATACTATTCAGTATTCAAGAACAAGTTCTCAATTTTTTTAGGTATTTTCTATCACAATTCAGGTCACATTATGGATGATGATTGGCACTAGTAAGACACATTTTAACTAGTACAGTGAGTCAGGCAACTACCACTAATTCTGTGTTCAAGTGACACCTACTATGTCAGTAATATCTGTTTAGCTATATTTTTAACACAGTGTCAGTGCTTAAAGGCAAAAATTCTTGAAGTAACCGTTGCCTTTTATTTGCTTTAAAAAAACCCCTGTCAAACCACAAAGACCCCACATGCAAAGAAAACAGGGGAAGAAACAAGGAAATCTTGTAGGAAGAAAAACCTGAAATAGAATTAAGTCACAAAAAGAAACAAGAGAGCATTGAGTAACTCTTTCCTGGATAGTCCCCATGGAAAGCACCAATAAATCCTGAATTCTGTTCTGCATTTTTTGACACAGCTTTGTTGGAAAGCTGGTGACTCTGCTATATTCAGACTGTGGAATACTTTCTGTCTGAGTGCTAAAGGTGCTTTCCAGGATGGTGAAATTGCATCTTAAAATTCCTTTGGGGACATGAAAGAAATTAGTCAGGCTTACACTTTTTTGGGAAGCTTGCTACAGACAGCAGACTATTATATAGTGGAGAATCATGAATACATCACTATTTAAAAAGAAAAATGATTCAATATACACCTATATATTAATAATATATTATCTGGGGCTATATTTAATGCAATCAAAACCAACAGAGTTCAGTTTGGCTCTTTAAAAGGATGGCCTAACCCTCTCTTGAGGGGATTCACAGCTGTGATGATTAAAGGGACAGAAGTGCTTATGCCTTGAACTGCAGTACTTGTCTGTAGCAACATCATCTGGTGCTATGTGATCATTTTGAATTAGGGTTCTTCTGGTTCAGGGTACTGGATGTTTGGGCTCTTATGCTGAGCTAACTTTCTCCTAATATATCATGTTCTGTGGGAAAATCTGCAAGGTAAGCTTCTTTATTTGGATGTTTTCCACACGTTAGACACTGCAACACCTGACCTAGAAAGCTCTTTGTTTTTTAGTGGATCTAAGGGAACTTGGAAGATTATCCACAGGGATATGGAACAGGAGGGGAACGGGAACAAAATTAATTATAATTGTGCTCAGTTCCTGTGGAGAAGTGCAACAAGTGGAGTATTGAACTGGAATGTACAGAACAGCCTCATCTGTCTCTATAACTGGTATCTAATTGTTTGAGGCTGAACTTACATAAAATTAAATCCTATGATCTTCTCCTATTTTGCTATGCACTTTTATTCCTGTTCAAAAACTGAAGCAACCAGGAGGCTGCCCTGGGCAGAGAACCAATCAGCATCTGCAACAATCTTGCTGAGAAAGGACATAGTTCTGTAGCTATGACTCTAATTTTATCTCATATCCAGCTGGGAAAGGATGAGGGACTCACCTGAATCCTTCTCAAAGAGAAGTATCTTTATGAGAAGAGAGAAAACAAAATGAAAGAGAAAGCCAACAGCTATGCATTTGCAAGGTTGGACATAGCTTTTGGTTTCTCTACTGTTTTAGAACTGAGAATCCTTTACCTCATCTGACATCCCTCTGGAAGGAACTCTACATACAGAAATACCATTTTTTCAGATGCCGAGGTGAGGACATAATTCCTTTTTTTTTGGTCTGGGACAGTTTGCCTGCTTACCAAATGGATGATGCTATGGTGAAGTGGATGTGTGGCTTTGTTCATCTGCTTCCCAGGAAGCCCCAAAGCAAAGCAGCTATTTTCAGCACACTGCCATTTGTGTATAATTTTGCTTCACAGTGAGAAGAGAGCTATTGCTGAACAAAACACTTCTGGCTGCCTAATCGAGTGACTGATTTGCTGTCTGTCATTACTCACTTTGGGACAGGGTAATGGGGTTGCTGTTCTCTTTGGCAAGATAAATGACTCTGAAGGATGAGCTAATATCTCTACTGCAAAATTGATATTTTTCTTGTTCCATAACCGTCCAAAAGTAGGCACTGTCACACTGCTGGGAAGGCTTCTAGCCCCACCTATTGTCAGTCTTGCTGGACATGCTAAGATTCAAATCAGACAAGACTTAGTCAAACTTTCCCTTGGGCTGAAGTTTCTTTCTGTGTAACTCCTCAAGTTGATTATATTTTCTTTTAAATTTCAGTCAAAATATTTTAAATCTGTAGTGATTTAGAATATTAAAAAAAAGGGGGGGAGGGAATCATAAGTGAAAAAATAAAGGTGTTCTATCTTCTTTCTTCATTCTATCTTCTGTAGAACCAGGGAATAAGATTTGGGAGAGCAGTACCTGCTTTGGAGATCGTTCAGCCAGTACTGCAGCTGCGCTGAAGCTACAAAGAGAAACGTAGGAACCTATGATGTAAAAAAAAAGTTATTTTTCTTACTTGTAGTAGCAAGTTGGAGATTCATTAGACTGGTTACCCTGGGTCAACTGATAATTCTCTGATTTCTGTGCCTGTATCAAGTCTGGCTGAGATGGAGTTAATTTTCCCCACAGCAGCCCTCAGTGCTGTGCCTTGGTAGCTGGAAGGGTGATAACACACCAGTGTTGGCTATTGCTGAGCAGTGCTGGCACAGCAGCAGTGCTGTCTCCCCAAGCAGCAGGCTGAAGGGAGCAAGGTCTTGTGAGGGGACACAGATGGGAGAGGTGGCCCCAAGTGACCACAGGGACAAAATATTTGTCTGCCCACACTACAGGTGCTGAAGTCCTGCTTCCTAGGAAGTGGCTGGACATAGTTTGCTGATGAGAAGTAGAGAATAAAACTTCGTAATTTTCCTCTGCTTGCACAGCATTTCAGTTTTGCTCACCTGCTTCCATCTTATTCTCCTCCCTCCCCTGTCCAACTGAGGAGGGGGAATGATGGAGTGACGTGGTGAGATCTGGCATCTTTGTTACTAGTGGGATACCAAAACTGGGCTAACAACTCTGTCATCTGTCATAGGGGATGGATAACTGGACTCTGTCCTATCTTGAAAATCCCTCTATTTCTGGAAGAGAGAAGAGGAGGGAGAATATAGGAGAGGAGAATGTGTTTATATTATATTCTCTTACATAAGCACAAACACAGTGGGGCAAATTTTAATCCTGGTATTTCTGCAGCTTTTAATAACTGATTTGCAAAGTTAATAATGTGCTTTTTGGGTGGGTTTTTTTTTTGTGATTTTTGTGCTGACAAACCCAGAATACCACAGGAGCTAAGTGTGTGCAAGGGCAGTAGCAATAGACCACACATTTTAACAAAATACAGCAGTTACTGATGAAAAGGTGAGGAAATGCCTGTATAATGGAAAGAAAAGTCAAGTGTTCAGCTTTAGGGCATGATAGGTTTTCTGTCAAGGATAAATAAAAGAAAATTGTTTACTTCCTATATTGCTTCTTTAGAAGTTAATTTCCTTTCAGTTGTGGATTAATTAAAAAAAAGTACCATGAAAATGATGAAGAAAGAAGCTTCAACAGATAGCAATCACTGCTTAATACAGATGCACTACAATAAACTGGCTTCAGGCAGCCACAAAGTAAATTTTGAAGGTTTGAACAGGGAGGTAAATCATTGTTCTGGGCTCCTATTCAGCTCTGAAGGACTTCTTCACTGAAAGCAAACCTGCTCTCCAGGGGATACTGTGGCTTACTTACAGCTCCCACTACTCCATAATCTTCCATAACAAACCTCTCACCAGGAGCTTTGAACTGTCTACCTCCTTGGAGATGATTTAGCTATCTCTGAAAGACCACATGTCCTTTATGAAATCAGCTGCACTTCCTACTCCAGACCTGGATGAAAGTACAAACCTTCACCAACTGACAGAGAATTTTCCTTTATTCCTAAAGGCAAAATGACACATTGCTTCAGAGAGGACACTACTGATAGGCACAGGACTAAAATGTTTGTGCATGGAGCATCAGATAAGTTGCCATGAAGCCAAATGTTACCTTCCTCTTCACCACAAAACAACATTCATCCTATCACCTGAAGTTAAAAAGCAAAACAACTGTCTATTGTCTCTACTTCTTTGCTTTCATGTTTTCTTCTTTTACACCCCTCTAAATGTCTGATTTAAATCTCTAAAACCTGAACACTTTTGAATTCTTTGGTCCTAATTTTGGATACAATGAATCTTTCTTACCTGTGACATTCAAATGTTTGCTAGGCACATAACAAATGTATATTTCCTCTATTTGGGAAAAATTCAGCATGGAAAACCAAGCACAGAGCTTATGGTGTGAGAATTTGTTCATATCTACAAGGTGCAGGGGAGTAATGTGGTTTCCTACTCTAGAGTAAGATTCATCATGTCTGCACTCCACTGCTTCTAGAATGGCTGTTATTCATGAAATGAAGACAATACAATTGTTCTTGAAGTTACAACGTTTTAATTGACGTTGTATCTTTGTAAATGCTGAAATAGGTTTAACAAAAGTGTTCTTAAAAGAATAACCAGGGAGAAAATCTTTTGATGCAGTGTAATATTTGGTGTTGATTTTTCCTATTTTCAAATTATCTTTCTTCAGCAAGTTTTCATTTCATATAATTCGAGTTAGTCAAAATCAGAATGAAACAAGTAATTTCTGGTGAAATGGAATATTTTCATTCACCCAATGTATTGTTTCCTGATCGTTATTTTGTGTACAAGGCACATTTTGTTTGTGGATTTATTTATTACTTTCATTCTCTTTAAGACCACAAAGTATTTTCTCAGTCTAGGGCACAAAATGAAAAAACTTGCATTAGCATGACAGGAACTATGCTTTTAATTTTGCAGGTTGTGCTCAAACCATAATCTGTTCCAAAAGGACACAAAAGGAGAGATGCCTGGGGACTATCTGACTGCCCAGGAGGTGATGGGGGTAAGGTTAGTTGTGTTGGCTGGGACTAGGGCAGCAGCTGTGGCACGGGCAGAAGAGATGGCTGTCAGGCCTGTAATTTGTGGGATGTGCTACTGAGCCTGGTGTGGCCTAGTGGTGCCTTCAGGGAGCTCTGTGCACAGGTGAGATGCAGCCCAGATGTGCCCACAGGGAGCTCTGTGCACAGGTGAGATGCAGCCCAGATGTGCCCACAGGGAGCTCTGTGCACAGGTGAGAGATGCAGCCCAGATGTGCCTGCAGGGAGCTCTGTGCACAGGTGAGATGCAGCCCAGATGTGCCCACAGGGAGCTCTGTGCACAGGTGAGATGCAGCCCAGATGTGCCCACAGGGAGCTCTGTGCACAGGTGAGATGCAAGTCCTCCTGCAGCACACCTCTGGTGCTCCTGTGTGGAGTACAGGAATCACAAATTGGCATCCTTGGCACAAATTGCTATGATCTTTCCACTTACTGACCAGTTCCTTCACCCCATCTTACTACAGCTAATTCTCGTGACAGAACATCTGTCCTTTGTGGTCGGACGGGCACGTCTCAGCTGGCAGGCCCCTGATGAGCTGGGTGTGAGGCACAGGAGAATCCCAGAGCAACCAAGAAGCTGAAACAAAGCCCCAAGGCAGCAAGGAGGAAGAGTGAAATCTGCCACCTCTTAATGTCATCACCCATGTCTTGGCCTCATCCTGCCTTTCCACAAACACCAAAGCCTGGCAGAAGGGTGTAAAGCATCATGATGTCAGGACAGTGGCCTCCTCAGCTGTGGTTTTGTGGTTCACACTGCATCATAAGGCTACCCTGGGGAATGAAGCAGGCTTGCAGAACTTCCCCACTAATCCCAGTGTCTGTGTCAGACTCCCTGAGCCTGCAGTTCTACATTGTCACTTCATTATTTATAGTTTTCTGTGCTACAGACTTGTTCCCTAATTCTGTTTTCCTTCTCATACTGCCACTACGAAATTCCATAGGATTTTTCATGGTACACAAACTCTTTTTTTTTTTTTCAGCTTGTAACTACCCTGTAACTCTACTTTTTGCCTGATTAGTTTCTGAACTGGCAGAGTCTCTCATCCTGAAGGTGTAAGAGCGTTTGAACAGTCAGTGAACCAATCTAAAGTACTGCTTATACAAAACAGTGCTTGTAACTCAGCACTTCGTGGATCACCTGCTGAGCCCCCGTGTTGGCCATACAAAAGGAAGGATGTCATTGCCTCCCTCCTCCCCTCCCTGCTGTGGAGGGCACTGGGGCACAGGGGCCAGCTGATGTGCTCCATGTCACCTGAAAAGCCACGTCCACCTCTGTGAATGGGAGTAAGGTGTTCCAGCACAGAGCAGTGCTACCCTGACACACATCACAGCAAGGAGTTGGGCTTGAGAACCTGAGGGGAAGGAGAGGTTGCTTGAAAATGAAGAGTGGATCTGGGTTTTGATTTGGGGTTTGGTGCTACTGACCAAAGTGATGAGAAGTTGTGCTTATACTGTGCATACAAAGACATTATTAAGTATCTTTACTTTAGAGGAGACATGGAGCTGTTTAGCCTGGAAATGAGCAGCTCTGGGGGCACCTTTCTGTCGCCTTTCAGTACATAAAGGGGACTTAAAAGAAACATGAAGAGAGAGTTTTTACCATGTCTTGTAGTGACAGGACAAGGGGCAATGAAAGATGGTAGGTTTAGAAAGGAAATAAATAAGTTCTTTACTAGAAGAATGATGGGGCACTGGCACAGGTTGAAACTGTGGATGTCCCAACCCTAGAAGTGTTCAAGGTTGGATGAGGCTTTGAGCAACCTGGTGCAGTGGAAGATGTCCTTGATAAGGAATTTGGAACTAGGTCTTTAAAACATCTTTCAACTCAAACCATTCTAAGATTCTATGATACTAAGAAACAACTTTGTTAAGCTTTGTAGCATGTTCAGGAAATGTATTATTATTGTTTTGAATTCTTCATGACATTTCAACAATTCAGGGAGAGGTATACCCAGGCTTTCTGACTTACAGATCTACTCTAATTTGATAATATAAATAATGATAATAAAATACTAATAAAAATCTCATTTTCCTTTTAGGGCCCAATGTCTTCAGCTGGCAAGTCTGAAGACTTATTTTACATGAGCTTTAATCCAATCAGAGCTTTGCATATAAAGGGTGAAGTGTGAGGAAAAGAAAGTTAGAAGATGTATGTGGATGTATTGGAAGACAAAAATTACTAAAAGATAAAACCTATTAAAAACAACCAGAGAAGTCATAGTTACCTCTCACTTATACAGGTATGGGTTTAGGATTGTGTTTTTAGAATTTATAATTTAATTTATGAGACTAACAGAGACTGTTTTGGAATTAAAGGAGCAATGAGCCTTGGTACGCTGTTAGATTTCCACTGGGGAATCTAACTTCTGCTGTTGATTGCCCCAGATACTCAGCCTTTTTTTTCAAGCTAGATATTATACAGCAGCATTTGCAGTCTGCATGTCAGACAAAAATCCCCAAAGATCACTGAAACTTTTCTTCAGAACACAGGCACAGTTAGGCCTGGGACATGTGCTGTCTTCAGGGAGTTTCCTGCCTCTCAACACAGATCTGTTCAACTGCTAGTGACTCTGTGAAATCGATTGTATAATTATTTACATAAAACAGTTTTCAAATAAGCTATTCCAGGACACTTGGCCACATTAAATAGTATAACTACACATGAGGAAGCTCTGCTGTAAGAGAGTCTTGTGAACCAGGTATTGATTTCACCAGTGAACTGTTTGCAGTCCAAAAAATTATCAATACATAAAAAGGTTAAAACCACAGGGTAGAGTTTTGGTGTCTGTCTGTCTTTCCATCTACAAGATGGCAAGCTGCAACACTGAAACCCAGAGTTATGTGGTCAAAAAGTTCCAGTTCAGATCACCACTAATTTCTACCGGTCTTGCTTTCTCAAGTCTGTGTAGTTCACTCTTCCCTCTGTCAGCATAATCATGGAACCATAAAATGGTTTGAGTTGGATCATCCTGTTCCTACCCCCCTGCCATGGGGGGATACCTTGCACTATCTGGCTCTCAGAGCCCCATCCAACTTGGGACACCTGCAGCTTCTCTGGGCAACCTGTTCCAGTGCCTCACCCCCTCACAGTGAAATATTTCTTTTAATGTTTAAGCTAAACCTACTGCCTTTCAGTTTAAAACCATTTCACAATACACAATATCACAATTCACCACTGCTTAAAATTTATTCTTGCATCTCATTATGTCTTTGCTTTCATTCCTCTCACTTCCCTATCGATTATTATTATTATCTTTCCATTTATGCAAAGGCATACTGTGTTCAGAGCTCCAGCCCTCTCTCACACTTTGTTATTCAAGACAGTTTATGACATAACTTTTTTCAGTGTTCTCATAGTCTTGCTGTTGTGATGTTGCCTGTAATGTTTCTGGGTTTTTTTGTTTTTGCTTTTTTTGTTGTTGTTGTTATTTTGTTTTTGGTTTTGGGTTTTTTGGTGGTTTTTAATAACTGGAATTATTTATTATTATTTGTTTCAAAAATACTTCTCTGTGAATCACTCCTAGCATCTAGCATACTGAAACATGCATCCCAGGTGAGGAAGGTAGATTGCAATCTTGCCTTCAAACCAAGAATTTGGACAGTCTGGCTTCAGGTATCAAACCTGGGCAGTAGTATTAGGATCCTCACCCCTTTTGTAAGGCAGAAAACCTTCCATGGCATCTTCTAAACCCTCAGGGTTCATGAGGAAATTTTATAAGTTTGAACACTTAAGTTGCATTTCAGTAATATCCTACGGCCCCTGTGTACTTCCAGAGGGAGTGTTTATAGTCTATAGGGGAATTTTTTGGTGACTGAGAAAGAGCAGAGCAGACTCTACTTCTGCTCATGACTCTGCCCCACCCTGTTCATTTGACCTCCTAGTCCTTGAACGTCCTGTGAGTGTGATAGTGATCTAGAAATGTGCTGTAAAAATAAATTCAGTAGCCTATGTGACTGATCACATTTTAGAGTGGAAGAAGTTGTAAATCAGATGTGCTGATAGCTATGGATTGTTGAAGAAGCAAATATAGTAGCATGAAGAATTTTTGCAGTGGCCACTTAAGATACCAAATAGGTTTCACTAAAATCTATTCCCTGACATGTTTGTTATGACTGTATATTACCAAAAAAATCACAATTAAGGTGGGACTGTCTTTTCAGTGGGACAGTGTTATAATGACCAGTAGAAGAGCCACTGCCATCTAACTGAAAATATATTCCTTAAGCACAGCATTTATGGAATGGAAGCAATGTCAAATGAAAAGGAAACTTAGCAAACTTCGTACAGTTTTTCACTAAATAATTAATAAAATTATCAGTAGATTATAAATATGTAGATTAGATTGAGAAAAAAGTCAAAACAATCCAAAAAAGCAAAAGTAAACAAAATACCAAGGAAAAGTAAAAGATTTTGAGTTTCAGCTTGTCTTTAAAAAATAAATAAATTTTATTTTTTAGTTTTCTTTCTCTTACTGGAATGAAATTCAATTTTTTTCTCTAACTAAGAGAAGTCTGTTGAGAGTAGAACTTAATTGGTGAATATGTCCTAAAAGGTACTTTGGGGAAGGATGTTTTTGGAAGGATTTAATGGGGATACCTAACTGGAGGTTATTGGTCCCACCTCTCCTGAAACCATGTAGCCCGAGCTTTTTTCCCAGATGTAATGTCACAATTATGATGGAAACATAAAACTCTATTAAGAGTATGTTATCATCTTTGGGATTGCATAGCATTTCCGGAAATTTTAATGCATTTTCAAAGCTTTTTAAGAGTCCTGGCAGTTCTTCAAGAAAATACTGCTTAAAGGCAGAAGCACAATCCTGTCCCAACAGAGGAGGGACAAAAAATGTACCAGGAGATCAAGTTAGTTAAACTATTAACTCTTCATTGACATCTCAACCAAGAAGAGAGACTGGAGAGTCAAAACTAGATCAGAGCACTAAGGATGGACATAAAAAGACATACTGAGCAAGTAAAAACAACATCAGAAGGACAAAGTATGAACAGTGCCACGAAGAAGCATCAGGCATGACTTGGAATTCTCAGAACTTTCAATCACTATATTAAAAGAAAGAGGAAGACAGATCAAAGCCCATGTTCTTCTGCTAGCTAAGGGATACGAAAAGTGAATAACAAAGAATGTCAAGAAAGCAAATTGTATATATGGTTTTGAGACTGTCTTCACCAAAAAGGTCAGCTGTGACCTAATACAGCTATGGACAAACAAAAGGGGTAAGACCTCTGAGTACAATATGGAAATTACAAACTAGAGAGCAGACAATACAAAAATTACAAATTAGAGAGTAAGTTAGCTAAATTAAATGTTTTTAATTCACCTGATCTGACAAACTTTATCTTAAAATAATGCATGAGGACCTAAAGGAAGGAAGTCTCTTGGAACTGGTAACAACTTTGTGACCCATTCTTTGTGAGAATGGATTATATCTTTAGTAAAGAGAAAAAAAAAGAGATACTAGACATAATACAGTAATTATTCTAGTGTCAGTTTTACTTCAATCACTGGGGGAAAGAAAAAGAAAAAAGAGAACAGAAAATGAGATTATTAGAAGCTGTGGAAAAGTAACTAGAGATGGGCAGCAGTAGACTTGCATTTCCTGAGAGCAAATCATGTCAGACCAGTGTAATTTTCTTCTGCAGTAGCAGCTGAACAACAAAAGTAAAATCAAATATTTAGGCTTCTCTATGACGACCGCCCAAGAAAGTTAATGATATCTATTTCCTATTACAGAAACTGTCAGGCCTAACAGATTGCTGGTTTGTTTATACTTCATTTATGCAGTTCTTTGAAAGACAGCTGTTTGTCCATTTGATTTTCTTGGACTTTTAATGTTGCCTACAGAGTAAAAAATGCACTATCAGTATGAACAAATAAATGTAGTGATCCAAAAACTTTGAAAATATTTAAATCCACATTTCAAAACTGCTACAGACAGAGGGACTGAGGCTAGCATTAGAGGATGTGCAACAGGTGAAGAAGCTCAGGACTGGACTTCAGAAATACTGGACATGCCACAAAAATCACATTATATAAAATAATATACAAAAATTTGTTTCTATGAAGCAAAGGAAGAAGTTAATTGCCTTAAAACAAAAACTAAAAATTTCTTTCTGAAGAAACAAAAACTCCTCTGTATCCCACTTGTCTGGATGCAAGATGAACATTTTTGCCCTTTATGGCCATTTCTTTTTTTAAGCCTTATTGCTTGAGGTTTCCATGGCTACCAACCATGAACTGAACTCACTGTTTAATACAGTTTATTTCCAGTCAGAATTGTGCTCTAGCAGTTAGTCTTGAGCAACTAAAGGAGACAGGATATAAGGTGGACTTGACAAAGGCCTCTAAACCTATGGGTGGTAAATGTTCTGGGGTTTATGGGCTGTTTGTTTTTTACTTACAAGGTGCATTAGCATCATTACAGATATAGCCCAATAAGTCTGATTATGAATGAAGTCAATTCTTGGTGTTAAATTTGCTGCTTGTGAAGACAAAGGGCAGAGAGGCAACCCCCATCCTTGAAATACTCACCTCTCCAGTTCGAAAAAATTGTCTTTCCTATTGTCTTAACTTGTGTTTCCTATTTTGTTTGAGTGGAAGCCCTTCATCTGTTTTGGCATACGAATAAAGTATTTTCTGCTTCCTCAAACATTAAGTCTAGCCTCCACACACCAGTTACAAACTGCCAAATGAATGGTACCAGGCCAATAGGAAATCTAGCAAAAAAGGAAATGAACACACTGACAAACAAGTAGTTTTTGTGTTACAAGGAGGCAGACTTTATTTTTAATTGTGATTATGTCCCATTGCACGGGTCCAAATTATATAATTATTCCAAATATATTTGCAGTGATATAGGTAAGCTAGGTTCAAATGGGGAAGAAATTACTGCTCAGTGCTGCCCTATGACATTAACATTTAGTGCTGCTGGTGACTTTATAGGTTAATTCCTACCTTCCTGTTTGCCAGGCAAAAGGCTTCATAGCAGATCACCCTGTGTTCTGCTCCAACCATTGCCAGGCTAAAATAGGTCTGCTCTGGGACACCAGTGAGTCAGCAGTGTTCTTTCTGGGTCGGAGATGAGTCAAGGCCTCACCACAATCTGTTAATACAGTGGGAGATGCTGTCCTCCGAGTGTGATAAAATGCATAGCAGAATTTTCTCTTTAAAAAAGCAGCATGCTACCTGCCTGGCCACCTACTTGTGGGTGACACATTCTCCTGCTCAGCTGATCGTATTCAGAAGCTATGTTCTGTAGTGACTATAGCATCACTTAACTGTTTCCTGAAGTCACTTTCCTAGCACAAAGTTTTTATGATTCAATAGAGGAGAAAGAGTTCTCTTCAGAGAACTTGCTTCTCTGAAGAGACCTACTGTGTAGCTTGAGGAGATAAAGATTGTAAAAAACATGCAGATTCTAAGCTGCGAATCAGTTTATATTTTATATTTTCTCATAGTTTTATTGTTTTTTCTCCAGTGCTCACATTTCAGTGCTTATTGGTTTTTTCCAGTGCTTACATTTCTGTCTGGTAGATTTTTTTGCAGTTCATTGTAGAGGTTTTGTTCTTCAGTATAGATCATGTCAAAAGAAAAGCTAATTCATACAATTATCTGGACTGAGACTGTTCCCACTTAAGTACCTGTGAGTAATCTGACTGAGAGGAACTGATTAAAAAAAGGCAGTCAGAGCCCTGCTGTACAAATGAGATGAACTCTAGATTTCCAAGCCCCAGCGAGCCAAATTTCAATACCACTTACCCTCTGTATGTCTGTGTATCCACACTTACTGACTGTTTAATTCCCAGAGTAAGTACAGGAGCCTCATGATTTCAGTACCTTAAAATTCAGACTACATCTATACCCCACTCTCCTGCTTTGGAGGACAGGTGTCTGCTAAGAAAGGCAGGAACCTCTCTTTAGAATGGAGATTGTAAACCCCCTCTCTCCAAATTTTTATAATTTTGAAATCAAGGGGCTTTCAGGCAAAGATATGGGAAATGGGAATAACAGTTCTTTTCTAGGGAAATTAAAATAGAAATACAGTACTACAAAGAAACAAACTGCAAACCCTGACAAAGTCAGAGTACAACCTGACACCCCATCAGACAGGGTGTTGGCAGCAGTCCCATTAAATGGTGGCTGCATCCTCCTGCAGTGACAGATGTGATTCAGTTGGAGCAGTGCTCCTGCAGAAGGTGCAGTTTCACTCCGGAGGTCCAGTGGTGATGTGGAGAAATCTGGTTTTCCTCTGGAGTCCAGATGGAAAAAGGGGCAACCTTAGGGTCCCAAAATCTCAGTTTTTATCTTGGTAAGAAAGGCTTGACTCTTCCCCCTCGCTGGAGCAACTTCCAATTGGATGGAATAATCTTATCAGTCCCACAGTGGGACTCAATGGGCCATTAGCAGAAAATGACTCGCTGGAGGAAGGATGGGTTGTGAAAAGATAAAGAACAATGCCCTGCCTGGTTTCAATGGATGGCCCATTAGCAGAATATCTCCCACAGAGATAAGGATCACTGCCCCACCTGATTTCACCACATGGTGATAGAATAGATACTTTTGATCACACTCTGTACTGTATCCCAAGACACCCACACTTTTAGGGACATTCTTGCAAACACATAATCTATGTAATACTGAACCTCTTATAGCTCTTTAAAGATGGGGATGCATGCTGATACAAGTGACTTATGTATACTTGTGTAAGCATCTAAAAGCTGGATGTCTAACTCTGAGCTGGTTACTCTATGCTGTTTTTACAATTTTTGGGGGGAAAGAGTTACCTAGGAGCCACCACTCTCCAAGAAATATGTCTGAGATCTGTTAAGTAGTGGAATTGCTCCTCAGCTCCCTACAAAGAGTTCACTTGTCATCATCTATCTCTCTTGGGCCTCTACTGTCATTTGTTTTGCTGCACTGGCACTAACCCTGAGCAGATGAACCCCCTCTGCTTGAATTTGTTCACCCAGAGCAGGTGTTTTCTGCTGGTTTAGTTCTCTGCCAGACTGTCAAAATGGTTCATAGAAAGGAATCACAAGTGCTGAGTTCAGAACAATGTTCTGAATATTGTGGGAGCACAAGGATGGATTTGTGAGGTGATGGGCCCTCGGGGTAACTCAATTAGTTTGACTCTCTTCATTTTGAACACGCAGGTGCTGGACACATATTAAAGAGCACATCAAACTTTTTTCTGTTGCATTCACAAATTGGCCCAAAGCCTGTACCTGTGTAAAATCTTGTGCCAAAGTCTGTCAAGGTACTTAAAAAGGTTTTCTCTTCTGTCTCAAGATTTGCACTCAGACTACAATGAAATTCCCTGCGTATTTTCACTTACCACTGGCTGCAGTTCTCCTGGGAAAGAGGCCACCTGAACAGGACTTGCTTACAGTAATTTCACTATTACAAGCCACACTGAGTATAAACTGCACTTCTGGGGTGTCGGCAACATTTTGGTTTTGCATAAATAAGCTTCACGTGATTGTAAACTGCACTTTCATTCGCAGCAAGGATCCACGTGCTACTTTCACAAAGTTGCCAATTAGTAACAGAATCGCGGGATCGCAGAGTTTACTGGCAGGTGCTGAACTTGGAAACATTATTTCCAAGTGAAAAAAGATACAGACAATAGCTGCGGCAGTGTACCCTGCAAGTTTTATTTATGAGCGGAAAAAGATACGAACAATAGTGTGGTCGTTTTAGAAGCATTTCCAACGGATCTGCGTTGTCTTTAAACAGCCGCTCAGCTGGGCAGCAGGCAGCCGTTCGGGCGAGCAGAGAGCCGCTCAGCCGCTTGGGCGGACGGAGAGCAGGGCAGCCACTCAGCCACTCGGGCAAGCTGAGAGCAGGACAGCCGCTTGGGCGAGTGGAGAGCAGGGCAGCAACTCAGCCGCTCAGACAGGCAGGGAGCCGGGCAGCCGTGCAGCCGCACAAGACTGAAAACGCTGAAAAAAATACAAAGAAATATCAAGGGCTCAGATTGGCAGCACCGCCCCGTCGCCGGGGCCACTGCGGGCGCTCACTTCTGGGTTTGAAATTTTCTGAAAATTGTTCATTCATAAGCCGCTCCTGAATTCAAGCCACACTTCCGGGTACAGAACAAAATTTTAGTCAAAATGGTGCAACTTATAATCGTGAAATTACTGTAACTTCTTCAATCAGCCCTCAGAGAACTGCTGGAAATCCAAGCTAATTCGTTTAGCTTGTCCTTCCTCTTCTCTGAAACTCCAGTGCCACTCACTGTTATAGGGAAATCCTCTTGTCTCTATGAACCTTCTTCCTGTTCCTCTGTGCTGTGATCACACCAGATATTTCGAAACTGGTGATAAAAATATATATTTGCATATGCGGACATCTTGCTCTACAGTTTTTCTAAAGTTTTCAAAGCCTGTTTTCAAGTGTCTCTTACATCACTGGTTCTCTGAATGCCTGTCTGTTCCTGGGGACTCTTAAAAGCCTCATTTCTTTGGAAAGTAGCACTGATATATTAACTGGCTCTCTACAGATTCCATGAAAGGAAAATGGACCACACTCCTAAGGGACCAATGCTGTTCTCAATTCACTGGTCAAAAGTCTGCAGAGGGCCTTCTGGTAGATTTGGAAGCTTGTTGCTGTCACACCCGACTGCCTGCTGACCAACCCATTTCCTGCTGTGCAAGCAGTCAGGACTGAAATCCACCCTATGTTTGCTTGAGCTCACTCTGGACCAAATGCCATCTGGACCTACCACATAAGTCTAAAGCAATCTTAAAAAATAAAGAGCATGCTTTTATTCTAGTTGAGAGACAGCAATATTCTCACCAGTCATTGAGAACAACATGTTGTATACCCAAAGAACATTTTATAACTATGAAGGAAACAGTTAATCCTGCACACTAGAGAACCAAGTTATAGTGAAAGAGGTTTCTGCTTTTCTAATTACCTCACAGTAATGTAGCCAGTTTCAGTTCAAGTGTGGGGCTAACATTTCTGCCAAAATTTATAATAAAAAGGTAATTTTTTTTTCCCAGCCATTTTGACATTGAAAATTTTAAGCTAATTACTTGATGACAGGGATCAAAGGCAAATCAGTTAAGCCACTTCCCAAAGACAGCTTTTGATAATGCTCTTTTCAGTGTTGTTCTCTGATTAAAAATATTATAAATTTGGTTATCTAAAGAGAAGGGGGAGGGAATTGGTGAGGAGATGATATTTTAATGCAGATTGGTTTTTGATATTTTAATGCAGATTGGTTTTAATTTGCTCAGATTGAAGATAATTACAGAAAATAACTAACTTATATTATAGAAGAAATCCCATACAGCCTGCAGATAATATAAATTTCATTTTTCCTTCTCTGGACTAAGGTCCACCTTTTACACCCAGGCTGATGTGACACTCCCTTTTATGTGTCAGTTTAACAGTGAAATCACAGCATCACAGAACCCCATAATTGCATTCTATTCTAGAGTTTCAGTGGGGTCTCTGGGGGTCATTTGTTTCACCCCATGGTTAAAGCAGCAGCAAGGGCCTTGTCCAGCAGAACTTTGAATACTTCCAAAGTTGGAGATTCTACAGCCCCTTTGGAAAACCTGTTCCAGCATTGAATTTTCTACAGGGAGAAAATATTTTTTTGCACTTAACTGGGAATTCTCTTGTTGGAACTTGTGCCTGTTTCTCCTTGTGCTATTGCTCCTTGCCTGCAAGAAGAGTCAGGTCAATTTTCTTTGTAGCAAAGTTGGAAGTTTCATAGAAAAGCTAATCCATGTCCCTGTTCTCAGGAGCACTAAAAATCCTGTTATTCTCCCTGGCAAAGATTTCCTGAGTTTATCTTTACAACCTTCAGTAATCCAGATGACACAATTTAGGTAACTTTTTGATGCTCATTGATCTTTGTGTTAGGAACACACTCCATAATATCTAAACTATATCTTGTCCTTCAGAAAATTAATTTTTATTTTCTTTTACTGTCTGGAAATGGAAAGTCATATATCACTGCCCTTTCACTATATTTTTAATACTTTTCACTATATTTTCAATAGTGAATTTTTATTGTGTTCTCCTATACTTCTTTTTTATTTCAAAAAAAGCCCCCTGAATTACCTCTGCATTAATGGATAGATCACATTTTCTAAATCTCTCACTATTCCTGTTATGCTTCTTAGTGTGGCTGCATCTCTGGTAAAGTTTAGTGCCCCGAGCTACATAGAGACAAAAAGATTAATTGCTTCATAAGTTCTGCAGAAGACAGTCCTGTTCATTTGGTATGGTGATTTGTTTTGTTTATAACAAAAGTGCATTTTTGTTGTCCTGTCATACAGTTTGTGGTCTGCAACAGACTTTAATACTCCAAGGTATTCTATCTTTTTTTGGTCTTTTTTTTAATATATATATTTGTGTAGTTGCTTTTTTCTTTCACTGGGTTGGTCTTCACTTTTCATTGATTTTTAGGCTGGGGTTTTTTGTTATTACTGTTTTCAAACTCTTTCTTTTCCAGTGTCAAGCAATTATCTTGGATTCTAATCCTGTCCTCAGGGGTGTTTACAGTCTACTTTGTGCCTTTGGAAGAGATTGTGCTCCATCCACCTTCCCATTAATCAAAATACTCATTGGCACTCAGGTGAGTGCCCTGATAGATCTCACTTGATATACTGTGCCAATTTGGCGTGATCTGGAATATTTTACTGAAAGCCACTTTTTGATTATTTTATCTAGGCCTTTTTCTCCCACTTTCTTGAAACTATGTTAGAGTGTGGGCACCTAAAGCAATATTTGGGAGAAACTAAGACAATGAGCTCCAAAACATCACTCTAAACAATTCTTTTTACTAGCATTCTGAGTGTTGCTGAGCACCTGGATCTTCCTGCTTTCAAACACACACCGTGCAGCTCAGAGCTAGCTCACGCCTAAATCCATTCAGAATCTTGAACCTATACAGAGGGATTCTCCCTTTCTGAGGGGCCTATTGAAACAGGAGCACCTTTACATGCATTGAGAGTCTTATTCCAAAACATTTATCTGTTAGTCAGCATAGCTACATCCTTCCCCTGCACAGCAACAGCTTTGTAACACTCTCCTTAAACATCCCTGTGTCTGCTCTGTGGGTTCTGCCAATAGACCAGTGTCAACTCCGTGGGTGATTTTCTAACACCTCTAGACAATACATGGTATGCCAGCAAAATCCTGTGGCGGAGACCTGGCTTCAATTTCTTCAGTTTCAAACAATGTGTTTGCTTTTAAAAGCCTCCTCCCTTCCCCTCGGCTCTAAATTTACACTTGTCATTTGAGTGGTGACTCATACCCTTCTGACTCAGCCGCATCTAATCAGTGGCCTATTGAAAAAAATATTTTTCTCTGACTTTGAAGAGCCATGTGTCAGTTTGCACACTAACCACCAATTCATACACTAACAGCCAACATGAAGAACAATCTAGACCGCCAGCCCTTCATCTAGGTTCCAAATAAATAGTACCCAGACTGCATATTTGCTCTGAGATTGTGCAGGTCAACTAGTTTTGCAGCCCTCAAAAGAGTTTTATTATCTTCCAATGGCAGGAAGGAAAAATAATATTGGCATTTTTTTTACTGAGGGCTTCCTCCATGCCAGGCCAACAGATTCAAAGAAGCAAGAATGTAGTGCACATTTGGGAGCAGAGTCCTGCCCAGACAGTGACAATCTCTTATCTACCTGTGTGCAGATGGACTCTAGATGTATCTACATTAGCATTTCCATTCAGATCTGTGTCGCTCTGGAGGTGGGCGTGATGTACAGATAGACCCACTACATTTGAGAAGGCTAATATCCCTTTATTACAACAAAGGCTCTCTTTTATATCATCTACAAAGTTTACACTTTGTTCATTGGTTACAATAGATCAACAAAATGTTCATTGGTGTAAAACCCATCTATGGCTCTGTTTTTCCCAAGACTTTTCTAAACATGCATTTCCCAGCGCAGGTTTCTTCGTTTCTTCTGCTTCTCTCCTTCCCCTTCGTCTCTTCTCGGTTTCCAGGGCAATGGCCTTGATAGAATACCTTTCAGAAATAACCCTTATTCATTAACCCTCTCTGGCCCACAGACCAGTGTGAGTCTCTCCACAGACCAGGACTAGGCGTTTTACAACAACCTTGTCTTATACTTCCCATCTTCTGTTTCACATCACACAGCAACCCTGGAAGACAGAAACTGGATTCCATCTGGCTAAAACAAGAATGGAAGACAAACTCTAAATGTGCAGCTATTTCACTATAGCTGCTAATGCATGTACACCCCAGGAAACAAGCTGGAGACCCTCCTGAAACAAATAAAGTGCTCATACACATGTTGGGCTGCACTACTTGCCAGGAGAGACAGAGTCTATCAATTGCAGCACTATTTCTTCCCACCCAGCTCCAAGTGCCTTAGGCATGCCTGCTCCCTCATCCCTGGCAGTGTGTTTCTGCTGCTTTCCTAGCAATGAGTCGAGGCATTGCTGCACAAGTCCTTTTAAGGAGCTAAGTCATAGAAAAGTTATGTACTAATTTGGAGGGGTTATTTTCTGTGATCTTTATAAAATCACTAAAAGTTTTCTTGAGGTCCTATGTATTTCCTTTGGCTTTTTGGTCTCATATTGAACTGGTCTGTTTTCTTTCAAAGAAGTCATTTCACTCAAATGATTCTCCAAAACAACTAAATAAAATGTACAGCCTTTATTACAAACTTTCTGTGTTTTCAGTTTCCTTTTGAAGTCTATTAAAATGTTTCCCTCTCATTCATTTTTCTTTAGGTGGGCCTCTGGCATTTTCATCATTATTTAAAAAGATCCACGGGCACCTGCTCCTGAAAATGCAGAGTTAATGAGAAATCATAAATTGGTAGGGGAAAAGAAAACCCATCCTATTTCTGACTTTTCTTTGTATTCTGGAAGTGATTGTGATTCAGGATGAAATGCTCTTTTAACATTCTCATGTTATTCTCCCTTTCAGAGTTACAGTTCTGATAGGGCTTTCCCTTGCTCCCACTCATTTTTACATTGAAAACCAAGCGATATTCAATAATCACAGAGATTTTCTTTCATTTGACATCTAAATTTCAACCACTCAGTCTTGAATAATGGAAAAATTCCCACTGTAACATTCACTCAGCTTTGGCATCTCTTTATTCCAGATCCTTGCAGCTAATTTATCCTATAAAATGCTCAGGAACTGAGGCACCTCACTCAGAGCAGTGGATTTTAAAATCTAGGCTGCCAGATTTCTAGTGACTAAGGGACACTGGAAAAGAATTAAAACTTGAAAATTGGCAACTTGATTCTCATAAAAGTCCTTGAAACACAAAACTCTTCCTCTTGGGCCACTAAAGAAGAGGAAAAGGATTGTTCTTATTCAATGTCAAATAATTAAAGAAAGGTTGTGCACCCTTTTTCTTAGGAAGCTTTTTGAAATATATATCGCAACTTTGCAAAATAAAGAGGTTCAAATTAGCCAGAAAGGAAGTGACTTCATTGAAATATCTATTTAAAAGTATGTCCATTTAAAACAGAAAAAAGGGATTGTAACAGTTTCTATGCTGGCTGGGAAATAGATCACAGCCACCTGAATTACTCTAAACTCTGTCCTTCATCATGAATAGTGGCCAATGATGGCTTACTTTTGCCATATTAATAATTTCAGAATGCTTCTAGTGGCTTTAATGCAAATTTGCAGACTTTATGAAATATGGCAAGAGAGAAGGGACTCATTGTCTTGGTAAGAAGGAGCCTATTCAATGTAGGTATGTTGATCAGATTGTGCAACGGTGAAAGAACTGTTTACTTTCTGCCTAAGGAGGATCACAGTATAAGTCTCTAGAAATTCTGTAGCCACTTGACAGCATCAGGATTTCCTGCTCACAAGACATGTAATGAGCCAAAGAAGGACAGTGATAACGTCAATCACAAGCAATGACCTTGATGTAATTTCAACATAGCATTGGCAACACATCATAAAATACAGCAGACTAAAAATAATTGAATAGTTCTCAAAAATTCAAACTAAAAAAAGAGGTTGCTATAGGAAAGCCAAATATTATTTACCATTTCTTTTTTTTGTGATAAAATCTACTTGCCTTAAAAGTTTGTGATCTTCTTTTTATTTTGTGACTTGCTTCAGAGTAGTCCCAAACATCGGAAAATGAAGATTATATGAAGGAAAATTCTGGATTGATACTATTGTCCAAATTTAGATCCAAAAGTATGAATCTCCAAATTTTAAATTCCTCCTGAAAGATAACAATTTTCAAATGGAAAAAGTATTTTCTTAAGTTTTTATTATTATTAATATCTGTAACATTAACAATAAAAAATAAAAATAAGGAAATTAAGATGGCAAGAAAGATTGACGTGAGATACAGACCAATGTCTCACTTTCACTTTCTTTTAATATCACTACTTGCTTAGAATTTTTCATTTCAAAAAACTCTATGCAGAAAAGTTTTGTGTTGAGCTCTACAGTTGCCAAGTTTTTTTCCAACATTTCAGCTTGTTCTCTGTCTTTTACTTCTAAAAACTGAAACCTTTTTCTGCTTGTGAAAGCCCCAGAACACTTTTATGATAGACATCTTGACACATGTTATTATGAATGTACATGTTTTTGTTTCTCTAACATCATTACTATTTCCATAAATTCAGTGTTAAAAAAAAAAGAGTTTTGACAGTGCACAACACTTGTTGGCTAATACTGACTTATGAAGAACTCCAAGAGAGAGATTCTTTCCACCTTTGTTATGGGAAACTGAAATAATGAAGCAAAGACAGGTGTAGTTATGAAGGCCTTTATGGTCTAAAGATGGATTTTTCATCCTTGAAGTTCTTCAAAATTTCTTGGCTGAAATTATTTCTGTTCAAACTTCAGTTATTGTAATATTTCATGATTTCTTTTTCCTAAAGGACAAAAATACTTTTCCTTCTCAGGCTGAAGCAAGCTCTGGAGACTATGCAAACCTCATTAGAAGACGAGCAAGTCTTTTCTATTGGCTTCTTACCGGCTTGTCCTAGAGTTGTGCAACTCTCCCTGATTATTTTCCTGGGAGCCTTGAGTCTCTTATTTGGCCTATAAAACAGGATAAATGAACCTATAGCCCTATCTCACATGGGTTTGATGAGAATGAAGGGACTGCAGGTTATTAAGTAGCATGGCAATAAAGTTAGCTCAACAACCATAGTAATTCCATGAAATATCCTGAGTTGCTGCAATAAAAACATGCTTACCTAGTTGCTCAGACATTTCTGAGTAAGGTCCCAGGGACAGTGTGAACTGAATCTCACTTAATCTCACATTTCATGAGCATCCTCCCTGTGATGGGCTTCACTTCCTTCACCTGTCTAAAGACAGAATCCTGTAATTGGATTACTGAGAAAGATGAATGGGTTGTTTTGGTTTTCAGTCATGTGGAATGTTTCAAGACAGCTTCTTCAAACAATTCTCCTTTGCTCAGTCAGAAGTATGCAACAGTGTTGAACAGGGTAGTGAAAGGTGTGTGTGCCTGAGTTTTATACTGAAAACTTCATAAACTGAAGGTGGGGACTGATCTAAGTGCCTGGGCCATCCTTCACAGCCTGCTCTCCATCAGTCTGCTCTTCCCAAACAGGCACGTAGCCTTATTCACTTACCTGTCATCCAGGAGCAGTCCATTAGCTTTTCAATGTTCTTTCTGTATCAGGTCTTGACAATCCATACTACTGTCCTAGTACCTGGTTTAAAAACAGTTTCCAATGAATGTTCCATCTATTATTGTCTTTTTCTCTTGGAACTATTTACCTTATGACTACCATTTTTCTTCTTTTGTTTGCTTTATAGCTCCTCTGTTTTGACATTCCTGTGACAGAATAATAGCAAGTGATGGACTAAATTCAGTTATACATATTATTCATAGAAATGATATAGCTATAAGACTCTAGCCTGTAATTTTTTCTTGAGTGATGAGAGGGCATGCTGTGGTTAAAACCTAATGTGCTGATAAATAAATTGCAACTGTCATACTTTGATGCCATGCAGATATTGGCAGCATTTTCCAAAAGCAAAAGTAAGGCTATTCTCAACAAGTCATTGAAGGGGGAGGATTTTAAAGGATCATCTCAAATCAGATAGAAAAGATGGAAATTGGTTCTGTTGATTCAAATATAGAGGGTATGATAACAGAGTGTATGTCAGAGACACTTCAGTCAGATAATCAGCCTTTACATCAAAGTGCAGAGGATATTTAAAACTCAAATAAAACAGAGGGAGAGAAAGAGTGAAGGGAATAGGTAAGCTTTTTCGCTTTGACCATCCAGGAAGAGCAGAGCCCCAGGACACTGCCTCTGGGGCAGCAGTGGCTGTCCAGTGCAGCAGGTGGTAAGGATGAAGATGACAAGACACCTGATGATTTTTGCCATGGTTTTTCCCTAACAGCACATACTTTTCATTCTGAACCACTCCTAGTTCCCATTGTTTTCACTCCTGGTGCTATTAGCTCTGAGGGGTGTATACTAAGAGGATGCAAATTTTGCATATTAGCTACTGTGTGCATAAAATATTGGATAATATTGTCTAATTACTTAAATTGGTGATCTTTATTTTGTTATTCAGTGTGTAGTTTTCTCCAATACGATTCAAGAGGTAAGGAGTGAAGATAAAGAGGGGCAAAATGGTAGCTGCCCCCCACGAGACCCATGAGAACTCACCCTGAAAACACTATTGGATTTTCAAGGTGCAGGGCCAGAGGACAGTGCAAGAATAAAGGACAGAAAGGGCCACTACTGAGGCTTAAAAATGAATGTGAAAAAGTAAAGCTGAGAATAGCATAAGGCAGTTTGTGATATCAAGTGCCATTTTGTTTCATATATTGCCTCACAGATTTATTTGTGAAATATCAGCTAAGTCAATAAACATTCTTATTCCAGTTTCACCTGGACTTTAAAAAGTGTCTTTATTACTTAACAGCTATCATTAGCAGGTTCCCTAAATGGCCATTTCAGCCCCAGGTGAATGCACAACCTCATATACAAGAATGCACAATCACATATTTCCAATGTGGCTATAAAAAGTTGCAAACATTACTTCCACAGCATTTTTTTCTGAGTCATTTTAATCAATTGTTTTCTACTGTTCATATGTCTGTTTTCTGTAACCTGTTGCTGTTCAGGGTTTGGGATTTTTTGTCTAAACTTGGAATGCCCTTCAGGCAAGGAAGTTTTTTACTGTGTATTTGCAGAGCACAATCACACCCGAGGAACCTGGCAGTACAGCAGCAAAGATAACAAATAACAAAACAAAACGTGACGTATTGTCACAACGTTTATGAAAGTTAATGCACAGCAGTCCAAGTTTACATGGTTGAGTATGTGCCCTTCCTTCTCAAGCATCTTAGCCATTTTCAGCCATTATACGCTGTTTGTATTAACGTGGGTCATGGGTGAACACTGGTGAGACTGCAGTCTGCTCCACATTCTGCAAAAGCAGAGCACCCCACCAAAGCACAAGGAAATGCCTTTACATCTTCTGGGCCATTATTTAGTCACAGTAAAAAAATAGTTTTTTAGTCAAAAACTGACCAGTAGACACACTATCATTTGTGAGAAGTGTAGCGCTGAAAGCTGATGGGAAAACTGTAATTTTAATTTTAAAGTTCTCTCTGAGATTCCTCTTGAAAGGAATAAGACTTCTGTATAAGTTATCATTCCAGGCCAGAGCTGAACTGTTGGATATCATTTTCATAGAAATCTGACCTTTCATAACAAGAGCTTTGAACAGTTTGACATTTGAAAAAGAATAAGGTTCAACTGGAAAGTGGTGAAAGTGGCCAAAACTGGGTATTTATTAATGAGCTGTAATGAATGTAAAGATATGCAAAACTATTAGGCAAACTAATCCAGATGACATGAATTAAAGGAAATGAAAATTTTGCTCAACATTGTAAATAATCTTTCAAAATTTCAAGAGTTACCAGTTAGTTTGATAATATCCAACTCTAGCTCTGAAAATCAGCAAAAATGAAATTTTAAACTCAATTAAAATTTTGCAAACTTCATAAATTTAGAGGAATTCCTTTGGCTTGGTAGAATCCACATGGAAATTGCTGTAGGAGTATCACTCATGCTGTCTCTTCCCTTCTTAGTGCAGTCACTATAACTCCAGAAACAGCCCACATCTTCCTGTTTATGCTTTTTTCAAAAAGCTCAGTCATTTAAAAGCCTAATCATTTTCCAAGCTGATTGTTGCTACCGGTAGCAAAATTGCATGTTTGCTGTGCATCAAAGCAGAAAACCCAAACCTAGCCTTCTTTCATAACTATTTCTTTAGTCAGAAAAATGTCTTACACCCTGTAATCAGGGATGAATATTATATAAAGACTAGTTACTTCCACAAAGTAAGGAAGAGGACATGAATGGGACACTCTAGAGAATTTTATCTCAAAAGATCCTATAGCACTTACATATATTAAGATTGGTTTTTTTCAAAGCATCCTAAGAGGGTTCATCTGATGAACCTGGTGAGGAGAATTCACGTGTATACATGGGGAATGGGAGAAGATATGCACGAACTTCAAAACTGAACTATAAAATTCATATGCATTAACTTCAAAATACAGCAGTTAGTTGCTAGATTGTATTATGCTCAGGAAATGCTGCAACTCAGGTTTTGTATGACCTTGTGCCTTGGTTTTGCTCTACTTCTGCAACTGGTTGCAATCTATTCCATGCTCCCCAAACACTCCTAGGCTTGTAACAACCTTGTTTCTCTAATTCCTCTGCACTGGACTTTTTTCCATTTCATTATCTTGCTTTGGTAATCTTTTCCCTGTCAGGGTTACATCATTGTGCTGCAGTCAAGTTAGGCTTCTTCTCATCTGTGGCAGCAGCTATTAGAGCCTTGCAAGCTTGAGAGAAACATGGTTCTCTCCTTTTGAGCTTTGCATGACAGTGCTCCAGGCAGCAAAGGAAGGGCAGGGTGAATTTTACACAGTACCTGCAGCCCAGAGATGGCCTGTGCTCCTCACAGGAGGTGCCTGCAGGATCTGCCTATTGATCAAATTCCAGTCATGCTCTATTGATGCAAATTTAATAACACGTTGTGAATTTAAAAATGTTCTGGTGGAAACAGGAAGACAACTGACAGAAAAAGAGTCTTCCTATAAAGACTTTTAAAATTCCTGCTCCCAAAGCTAGAAATGTTCTGTTAAGCATTGGTAAGGTTTCTTCATTCACAGTGTCTTGTTCAAACCCCATACTCAAGCAGAATCAGCTAGAGAAATTTGTCCAGAACCGTATCTATTTGTATTTGGAGTATCTTCATGGATGGATCCTCCACAACATCTTTCACATTAAATAAATATTTTCGTGTGTTCAGAGAAAGTTTCATGTTTCAGTTTTGTGCCCATCAGCTTCTTATCCTGTCAGTGGGCACCACTTAGAACAGCTTGACTCCCTCTTCTTCATTACCTCCAATCAGATATGTATCCACATGGAAAAGGTCCATAAGCCTCCTCTTTTTCCAGCTGAATAGTCCCAGCTTTCTCAGCCTATTTTTGTATGCAAAATACTCCCTTAATCATTTTAGAGGCCTTTCTTTGGTCTTGCTTCAGTAAGTCCATGTCTCAGGTCCATGTCCACTCTCTCAGGAGCCAGGAGCTCCAGGACCAGACCTGGCACTCAGTGCTGAACACTGAGAGAAGAATCCCCTCTCTTCACCTGCTGGCAATGCACTTTCTAAAGCAGGGCAGGCTGGTGTTGGTTTTTTTTGCCACAGGGACACACTGGTTCAAGGTCAGTCGCTTGTCCACTCTGACCCCAGGTCGTTCTTTCAGAGCTGCTTCCCATCCAGTCATTGCTCAGCCTGTCCAGGTGCCTGGGGTTACCTCTCCCCTGATGCAGGAATTAGCATTTTCTTTTACTGAACTTCACAAGATTTCTGTCAGCCCATTTCTTCACTTGCCCAGGTCCCACTGGTCTATTATCCACTCTTCCCAGTTTTGTTTTTCTCTTGTGCATTAGGCACCAAACAGGAAGCTTCTCCATCAGAAACAGGCAGATCATGTCAGGTGAAACTTAAAAAGAAAGAGGTCATTTGGAAGCAAAAAGACAGCACGGAAAACTTCCACCCAAACCATTAACAGTCTGCAAAATTTTAAGCTGAAAATACAATAGGAAGTATCAAGGTCACCATTATTACCACTGGAGCTACCAGCTCCATTTATCATATCCTGATCATTGCCACTGGCAGAGGCAGCCAAGCCAGAACTCAGCACATCCCCACATTGTGTTCCACTAGTCATCTCACACTGAGCCTGAAAAAATGGGAATGACATAATTGAAATGTGCAGCATCTTGGAACAGATAGTCTTTTTGTCCAGACATTTCTTATCTTTGATGGTTCCCTCTCTTCTCTCACTATCTATTTTTTGCCATGGAAGGCAACAAGACATCTGAAAATTTAATGTAATATTATGACATGCCATGCACTGAGGGCCCCAAAGTATTAAAACGACACATTCATTCACACTCATCAGCTCTGCCTTGCTAATTTTAAGTATTCAATCAATGAGGTAATTTATCCCTTTCTGAAGAGGCTACTCTTGAAAGAAATTTTTAGAAACATATGATCATTGAGGTTGGAAAAGACCTTTAAGATCATCAAGTCCAGCCATTAACCCTGCATTGCCAAGTCCACCACCAAACCCTGTGCCTAAGTGTCACACCTACATGGCTTTCAAATACCTCCAGGAATGGTGACTCCACCAGTTCCCTGGGCAGCTCTTCCAATACTTGACAGCCCTTTCCCTGACAAAAATTTTCCAAATATCTAATATAAACATCCCTCAATGCAACTTGAAGCCATGTCATCTCATACTACGCCTGTGTTCAGAAGGAAGAGCAATGAGGGTTTTTTTAATGAAAGTTGCATGTACTTCATCCAGAAGTTAAATTTTGAACAAAACACACCAGAAAGTTGAGCAAAGTGGGCTGGAAACTTAGGGAAGTGCTGAGTTGGCTTTGAGATGTGACTTTAAATGGAGTAATAGCATCACAGCTGATCCAACTGCTGTGCACTACTGCCTCATGCTGGAGAGGCCAAGAGACTTCTGCCTGAAGCACAAAGACAAGGCAGAACATTGCCAGAAAATTGCTCTAAGTTTGTTATGTTTTAAAAAGAAATCTCTATTTTGCTGTCAGATAGACAATTCTTGTAAATAAATCATCAATATCAGACTGAACTTTAAACCACTCTACTTACTCCTAAATAGACTCTTAAAATCTATTGATAAATATGAAGGGAGAAACTGATTTTTTTTTCCCCACAAGAAAAGTGTCTGGAGCTTGTGTTTTGCAAAGGAGTCACAAATGAAGCATAGCAAATTGTGAGGAAATGATGCCTCTTTTACGCAGCACTGATTATTTGTGGTTGTGTATATGGGTGCCTGTGTTGCTCCTGCTCTCTGCCAGCTGGTTTCAGAGTTTTCTGTGTGCCCCTTCATCTGCCTTATGAAACAGAAAAGCCCATTTAATCTCTAGTTTAAGGATTAGAGTATGCCTTTTCCATGGCAAGTCCATCAGTAACAGCAGTATAAAGGTAGGGATACAAGCCCATGAATGCCAGTTGTGTTTTCTTCTAAAAGACCACCAGAGAAGTATGAAAAAAAAAACCCCATACATTTGGAGAGAAAAGGAAAAGGAAAAAAAATATTTTAAAAATTTTGGAAGCCTTGTGTTTTATCAGTGTCTGTCCATTACCTGTTCCAGGAGGGACAGAACTGACTGATAAGACAGAACCTTGTAAGGAGCCTGAATAAATAGTGAGGGTCACAATTGTGGGTCTTTTATTTGCAGCACAAAGCTATGAAATGATGGCGTTAGCTTCCTTAACTGATTAAATTCTTTGAAAGATTTGTTTTTCTTTATAAAGGTAAATAGTCTCATCTAACAGTGGCATTAATAAAGAAGGGATGTTAGGGGTTGGATACTGTATTGACAAAACCAAGGCTGCTGGGCTGGAATCCTACTATTGGAAAGATGAAATCATTTCCATGGTAACAGTGAATAAATTGTTCTGTGAAAAAGAAAGGGAGAAAGGAGTGTGACTCAAACCAGAACTGCTCAATCCATCTCATAAGTGAAATAAAAAGCCTGCAACATTTTAAGCAGGAGAAGACGGAAATGCAGCATATGGAAAGTGTCTTAATAAGCTTCCTTCAGAAAACTGACTACTTCTTTGTGTCTGTAATAGCCATTTTTTTCTTTTTTGACTTTTCTTCTTGATTATTTCAGTATATCAGTCATCTGTCTTCCTCTTATACAATATTTGAGATAGTTGAGAAGGTAGGTTTTTGGTTGATTTTTGCGGGTTTTTTTTTTTTTTTTTTTTTTTTTTTTTTTTTTTGGGGTTTTTTTGTGGAGAGGGAGACATTTAAAAGAACATCTCAGACTGAGGTCTTAAGTCAGATATCTTTCAAATCACAATATCTTCAAAATTGCAGCCATTCAAGCCAGACAACTTATGGCACTGGCACTGACCCACAGCTGTGGCCAGCTCAGGTGACTGACTGCAGTGGTCACTTCAGCTGCCTCTGAATTCACATCAGATGTCAGTGTTTCAGCACTCCCACTGCCAGGGGATCAAATAGAGAAAAAAAAGTTAATGTGGCATTTTTAGAGATGAACTTTCACTTAGGCCCACAAAACACACAGATTTTGTCTCTGTTTGCCTGTTCTTACGATTTTATCATTGCTCAAATTTAATGTTTTTGGGATAACAGAAACAGTCAAGTGTTTCCCCAAATAAGTTATCAGCACAAATTGAAAAGTTAGAAGAAAAGGAAAAATAAGTTTAAACTTTCTAAATACCTTTTAGATGCTGATTAGGTTCAAACATGGGGAGAATAATGAGAGCTGCAAGGCAGGGAGTATGTAATTTCTTTTTTCAAATTACACTATTTTATCCTAAAAGCTGTGTTCTCACATATAGCTAAATAGCAACTTCATAAACAGTTTTCTTTCCTGAGCTCGCCAGACAAATTCCTGTGACAACAGCAGTGCCATGGTGCTGCATGGTGCCTCTCAGCCTACTGTTCTGGACGGATGGCTGAATCTGTCAGTGGCAGGAGCAGTCCATCCAGTTTGGTACCTATGAGCACATGATATTTGTTTTAGGTGAAAGCCATAATTTCTGAGTGTTTTTGATGTCTAATCATCCAGTCTACATCCTTTCCTCCATTGTGCTGTGGCTGAGCACATCTAGCACTGCAATGACCATGCTATCACTGATTTTGATGCTGATTTGCTGAAGCTTTGTGTGTTCACTCATATACTGTAGCCTACATTGGACATTAGCTTTTGTGTGGCTGCTGTTGCTTTGTCTTTATACCTAGTGCCAACCTGGTCTTATCAACCATTTACTTTTAGCTATTATAACATTATTTTTAAGTTCTTCCTGTGAGTCACTGCTTGTTTTCTCGGTACTTTTTCACTTGGCTTTTCTTGTCTGTAAACTTTGACGTAATAACTTCTCTAGCCATAGCTATTGTAAACAACTCAATAAATTGAGAATTAATGGTTAGAAGTAGTTTTTTTCTTCCTCCCAAAATCTTCCTTTATTTATAATTTCTTGGTTGTATTTGTGCATTTTGCACATAGTTGGTGCTGTCTTTCCTCATAAATTTTTGATCTTCGCTACTTGGAGAATTATTTTTCTCTGAATAGACTCTGTGAGAGAGTCTATTCACTAGGTTTGCTCACATCTGTATCCTTGAAGAGTCTGTGTATGCTCTCCACACTTTCATATACAAACTCTTTGTGTCTCATTCCTAATCCCTTAGGAAGAATTTATTCTCCCAAGAACTAGGAGCTGCCTAAATTGGTGACCAGCATGGTTTCACAATATCAGAACATAGTGTTTCCACTGATCATTAATTAGGTACCTTGATACAATCAAGCAATTCCACTATTTTCCTGGGTCCTTTCTCTGTTGTCCATATAATACATTGTGGGTAGAGAAAGTGATAGTGGAATTGTTCCTTTTATTGTTTCCTTCTTTTCTCCTGGCCTTTTTCCATTTCCATTTGTATTTTGAATTATGTACAGTAATTTCACAACTATAAGGTGCATCCTTTTGACTAAAATTTTGGCCCGAACCCGGAAGTGTGCCTTATAGTCCGGTGTGCCTTATGTAATGGACAAAGTTGCAAAATTTTCCAACACAGAAGTGGGAGCTGCGAGGGGGGGCGGCACCATGGGAGCGCCAAGCAGCGCAGAGGGGCAGGGAGCTGCCAGCCCCAGCCCGGCAGGAGCAGCGAGGGGGGGCTGGGAGCCGGCGGCCCTGGTTGCTGCACGGGAAGGGAGGGAGGAAAGGAGCCGGTGGCCACCCTGAGCCAACTCGGAAGTGCAAGCTGTGGCCGCGCCATGGCAGCCCTGAGCCGCCCTGGACCGTGGGCAGCCCCTGTTACTATTTCGTTACTTTGTTGCGCACGGCACAGATCCTCGCTGCAAAAAAAAAGTGCACCTTATAGTCCGGTGCACGTTATAGTTATGAAATTACTGTATTTAATTCAATATTCATTTAAATTATTTTAAATTATTTTAAATTTCCCTCTGTCCAGATTGAGGCACATCTAATCAGAATCCCAGAATCACAGAATCACTTGGATTGAAAGAGACCTCCAAGATCATCAAATCCAACCCATCCCTTAACACCAACTAAACCATGCCACCAAGTACCATATCCAGTCTTTTTCTAAATACATCCGGAGATGGTGACTCCACCACCTCCCTAGGCAGACTATTCCAGTACTTAATCACTCTTTCAGTGAAAAACTTTTTCCTAATTTCCAACATATATTTCCCCTGGTACAGCTTAAGACTGTGTCCTCTGGTTCTGTCAGTCGCTGAATATGGCAGCATGATAAATATTTATTTTCCCTTTGTTTTTTGTGTTTTCTACATTCCCCAGTCCTCCCTCCTACTCTCATTCTTTTAGTCTCTGATTATAGATCTTGAAAATCCTGACAGATTTTAGTTTCTGAAATAATTTTAGGATTTTAATTCTATAAGTGCAGAAAGACATACAACATCTAGACCTTGTACAGCACTCTAGCTGATCTTTCACAGTAAGCAGCAGCACTTACTGAAAGCACTTACTGTTCAGTGCTGCTAAATTAAACCACAAACACCTTGGCAAACCTTGAGATGTGAACCTGAAAACATGTTGTAACAATCAAATACTCTTGAATATTTCTTGCTAGGGTTTATGTAACTATATTATTCCTTAGGCTTGTTCATAAAGGATATAAGGTCTCACTAAAACATTCCTACCATGTCTTTAGAAACAGAAAGATCCTGAAATGGGCTGCACAAACCTCAGTCTGGGTGTGACTCCATAGACCTTCATGTGGACTTGCACAGTTCAAAAATCAATGCTGTAGAGCACAGGGCTCCTGATGTGGGAGAGTGGAGGAGATAAGAGTGCCATCCTATTGTGCTTCATAACATACAGCAGCTTCAAAACATATATTTACCTTTTAAAATGGCATTTTATTCCATCAAAAATTGAATTATAAGGAATATCTTGATTCCCTACTGAGAGGTTCACCTGAAAATTATGAAACTGCTTTGATGAGGATATATATTCCTTGTTGATAAAACAAAACCTCACCCTTCAGTTAACTTCTGAAATTATCAGATTATTTAACATAGTGTTTGAAGCTGTTGCAATATAGTGCAAGAATCATTAATTTCAAAGCCTTTCAGAAGTAGCTGTGATTTCCCAAAGGATCAAGCAATTTAGGAGCTTGCATCCCACTTTCAGAGGCAACTGGCATATTGTAGCCTTAGTTCCTTGATTTACAATGCCACATTGCTGTTTGCTACCTGAACCATCCTTGGAAATGAAGCTTAAACTGAATCATCTGTAGAGACTATGACACTAAATCTGTGTGTCCATGCTCTTCCCATAGTTGCTGGGGTCCTGGTAGAAGTTGGGCAGCTGGTCAAAGATGCCTGCACCCATATGGAAGAACGGGCACATTCTCTTCAGATTGAGACATGTTCTGATGAAGGCACAGATCACATTTGGAGGAGGTGTGTCCCATTAACTGAGACTGCATTCCAAATAAATAGTTCAGACAGATGTTTGTTGGGTGACTAAAGGTAAGAAAGAGGAACTTAATTGTCAGTCATTTTCTTCTGTTTCCCCACCACTAACATCCAGGGATTTCACTGAAACTACTGAGGCTGGTGTCTCTTTACCGACATCCTCCCCTTGATTTGGTTACTTATTGATGTTTTCTCTGCATTTCTCCACAGGGACATATAAGAAATGTGATGTACCATGTCATCTGGGCAGAGACTGCCAGTACACAACTTGCCTTGCCATAAAGATCAGGGCAAGAAAAAGCCATCTGCAAACCAAAACAATTGCTCAGAAGGGCATGACAGTGTGTTTCCGTGGTCTCCTGTTTGGATATTGACTTTCACACTACCTGTGAAAGCACATAAAGCATTTGGAGAATGAGGCAGGCATTGATTAGCTTTCCACAGCTCTGCATGTTGTCCACACAGCTATTCATCTTGTTTGGCAAAGGATTTGAGAGGGCTATAGCAGGAACCTTTGGGGCCAGCCTGGCAACGTCAAACCTGAACACAGCTGAAAGGTACCAACAAGTTGAACTAGACATTTCTGTTTATTGATCTTAAATACCAAGTGGTGTGGGTGAAACTGTAATTTGTGAGATGCTGTAAATATTTCCTCCACCTTCGCAGTTAAGAGCTCAGAGAGTCCTTGGGGCTAGTTAAGAAGGTGCTGTGCATTACTCCATTGTTGGTGGTGTAGCAAAAACATCCTCCATGTTGGGGGTGTAAAATCCCTCATGTTTGTGTTGGCTTCATCAAACCCTCACACAGAAAAGGATTCAGGGTGTCAGGTAAACAAATCTTTGCCAGGCCAGCAATGCAACTCACATGTGCTTTTTCCTGTGGCATTGCTGCAGTTTCTCCTCAGCACATTTCTTTCACTTTCCCTTGAAGGAACACCTGCAAAGACCACATGGCTGCACCTCTGCTACCATATTTACAGCTGAACATACTGTGATATCTTAGTATGCTGAAGAAGGGATAACTGCTTCTGGTATCTGCTGCTGCACAGGATGATGAGGCTTGGAGCAAGTAAGGCTCCCAAGGAGTTAAATTCCCCATGTAGGCAGTCATGGACACATAGGGATGCATACATATATACTGCCTCCTGCCCACCCACCACAAACTACAAATTCTAATTTTAAATTACTCTTTCCTGCACAGCATCACTCATGTTCATCCCCTAGGAAGTGACTGGTGGTCACTGATCACCTCACAAGGTTAAAAACCATGTCAGAACACAGTGTACGCTTCAAGTAATTTACACTCCTTCAAATAAGCTTCCCTTGTTTTAGCAACAATCAGAATACACAGCAATGCACTGATGTGTCTTATCCCATAATTTGAAAAGTACCAGTGATAAAGTTTATTGACACCCTTTTCCCACCCTGGAGATTTTTTCTGCTGATGTTGTTGTGTAATGAATAGGAAGCACAACTGTTTGCAGCTCCACTTTCAAAGTTCAGCTCCAGTACCTGTGATCCCCACGGAGCATGGGGAAGAGTAGGAATCTCATCAGATCTTTCAGTTCCTGTCCAGCTCCAGCTGTAACCTTTAATAAAATGCCTTGAGGTGCAATTAGGTGCTGTACAGTTTGGTTTGGTTCTGTTCTAAGTTGCCTGAGACTTCAGAGTGTAATAGACCTTCAGACTACAGGGATGCATTCAGAACAAGTTTCTTGACCTTTTATTCTTCTTGTAAATCATTTAATGGAGCAGATTTCTACTGAACTTCTTAAAGACACCAACGTCTGTTCTTAATCTTTGCACTATCATTTAAGTATCAATCAGACATGATTTAAAATTACTTTAAACTGCTACAGGCAGGGTCTTTAAAGGAAATCTGCAGTGTGGCACAAAATTTCTTGTAACCGTCAGAAGATAAAATAAGAACACATCATGGGTAAGTTTCTTTGGAGAAGAGGAGATGATGAATCTGTACATGAATGTAATCAGTAATTAGTAGACATGAGAATTTATTGCCTTTTTAGGGATGTGTAGTCAAAGGCAGACATCAACAGGGAACCCAGGCAGAGATTTGTTGTGACCACTGCAACAATGTTTTATAACTGCTCAGTGTCATATATGCTTTCCCTTGGATGTTTCTATTAACCTTTCCTATCCAGGTGCTTCCCAGTAATTGAGGTTTCTCCACCACAGCTTCACTGCAGTTAATCTTATGTGGTCATCACGATACTAAGGATTTATAGGGTTCAGAAGAGGATTTTGCAGAGATCAAAAAGTGAATCCTGCTGTAACAAAAAAAGTAACAAAAGTTACTGGGAATTCCAAGTACCCAGCATAGTCTATTTGTTTTAATAGGGGTCACTAACCTTTCCCTTGTACCTTGTTGTATCACAGGAACAAGACCTATAGCCTCTACAATAGGATGAAATTTGCCCCTCAGCAAAGTTGATCCTTTACTACAATTACCAAAGATGATCCTTTACAGCAGTAATCAGATCTGCAGCTGAGCTGTGACAGCTCAAAAAGGAGAATACAGAGATGACCTTTATGCCCCTTTAACCTTGATTCACTCTGTGTTTGGAAAAAATAAAAAACCCACCAAACTTCTACACTAAAATTAGACTTTTATTGGCCCTCTGTTCAGAGTTGAATTTCCCATCAGGCACTGGATCTCTAGGGATAGTGTGATATGACACTCATGTCCTGGTTTACCTTTTTTAAATAGGAAAATTTTTATCTGTATTTTAACTTTACCTGCATTTTAATTATCCCTTTGGATAATTGCTACAGAAAGCCTTTTCCTTAGCCATTTCTCCAGCCTCTTGCAATATGAGGTGATACCAAATATTAGCATCAATTGCTTTTACTGAAGTTCAGAAGTTTGGCGATCTAAAAGTTTCACTGTGTTTACAAACCAACTACTCAAGAATTCTGATGCTAGACTGCTGATTTTCTTCCACGCAGACTGCTGAAGAACTTTAATGTTATATTACCACCTTTTTCAATTTGCCAGCATTCCCTGTGTCTGGGAAAAAAAAAAAAAAAGAAAAAAAAAAGAGATCCTGCCTCTGTTGTCTGTCCCACAAACCCCCAGGGGTCTGGCAGGAGCAAAGGAGCAAAGCCTCCAGTCTCTGGTGGCCAGCTTTGGCAGTGCATGCAGACTCCGCTGCAGCTTCAGTTGGTTTAGAAGAAAACACTTCTTTGTTTTCTTGCTGAATTTACAATGGTTCCAAAGCCTTTTCAATAAACCTGTCTGATTTTGGACACAGTCCTGAAACTTTTGTGCCTGAGGTTCTATTGTGGTTTGTTGTCTGTAATGAATATTTGAGGAAAAAGCCTACAAAACAGCTTGATATTCTGTTACTTTCAAGTTGAGGAACAGATGGCAAAATAGCGAGATTATCCAATTTTAATTCTTCACATTTAATTTGTAGGCTAATGAATATTGAGCAATGCTGGCTCAAGCAAGGTGCAATGAATATACTTAATGGGAAAGACTTCTTGCAGGCAGTAAATACAACTAACACAACCACAGGTCTGAAAGCTACAACATTGTGCATCTAACTGGCATATCTGTCTGTACAATTTCTCTTTTTAGACATATGTATTGCAGTATTTGAGAAGCATCAAATTATGTTTCATGTACTGATCAGTGTGTCCTGTTTGAAGGACTATGATCAATTTGCATTGTGTATATAGAGAACTGATAGAAGAAACCTTCCGCATTCCCCTCGTCTCTAGCCCCTGCATACATCTACCATTTTTGAATACATCAAAATGGTTCTTCTGAGTTGCAAGTGGAAGCATCTTGTGGAGAACAAATGCTGCCATTGGCTGCCTGCTGGCTGTGATCCCTGAGCTCCACTCAGGTCAGAGAGGAGCAGTGGCCACATTCAGGTCATGCTTTTGGCATAAGCTTGGCCACTGACCTGGCTTCAGAGTGAACTGGTGTCAGCAACTAATTAGAAATTAGCCATAATCCCTATCACCTTTTTAATATTAGAAGTTCTTTTATATGCGTGTTGGATCTTTCATTCAGGTGCTGCCATATCCACTGTGCAAAGCTTACCCTCAGCAATCTGGAGCTTTATCTACAAAAATCAAAGGTGGGGCACTGGCCTTGTGCTGCTGCCACCCTGTGTGAGGCTGCTCCCTGGAGTGATGCCTCTAATCATGGCCTCTGACATAGCCATCAGCAAGGAATGAGCACAGTGACATATTTCTGACAGCCCACGGACACATCTGGGTTGGCTTTGCAGCTTTGAAAGGTCTCCTTACACTGAACTGCTGCTTCTGCCACCAGCTGCACTGAGGTTCTTGAGGCTATGGTCACTCCAGCACAGGGTGAGTTTCATCTTGGTACCTTGGAGGTCCAGTAGCCAGTGAAAGCCACTTGCCCAGAAATGCTTCTGGAGATGATGGAAAGGGATGATCCCCTCCAAGGTGAGATTGACCACACCAAAGTAGAAGTGTCATAATGCCAAACTGCTTCCCTGCCTGCAACTAACTCTTTTCCCATGGCTGTAGAAGAGTCTGGACAATTAGCAGGACATTCAGTTTTCCAGCTGACTGCAGCGAGGGCAGAAGTAGACAGAAAACAATACCTGTGGGAATTTCTGGCTAGTTCACTCCCTACTGGGCACCCAGACGTGAGGAGGTCTGACCACATTATGATACCAAAGCATGATGCCTACGCTGGTGTTTACCTGCATTCTCAGTGCTTTATTGAAGGAAATAAGAAGTAGAGCCCAGGAGATGATGTAACTCCCCTTCCACAGACACCATATGCACCATTTGCTGGCCTCCCATCAGCTGGTGACAAGAGTTTCTTTTGTGGTAGCAAGAGCTCAAACACCCAGGGCACACACAGACATTGGAACTTACCGTGGGCTCAATCTCACCCCACACATGTGCAACAGCACTACCAAGGAGTAGGAAATAAAATAGCATCAGATATAAAACTGAACCTACTAGAAGCCAAGGAGTCCATTAATTATATATTTTGTCTCTTACCTAACCTTGAACTTTGCTTAAAAATAAATATCATTCAGGAAAAAACTGCCAAGCATCCGGTTTTAGTGGTGCTGTGTGATAATGTCTCATCCAGAAAATGGAATCAACAAAAAAGGGTCACACTGCCCTTTTCCTGGCATCACTTCTGTCTATAGAAGTTCTAGAAAAATATCTGTTTTCCAAAACATCAGTGCCATATTCTGCCAAATCATTTTGTCTGCTTTCCTTCTTTCTCATTCACACTGTGGATTCCTATGTCTTATTTGATGAGCTCAGGTGAAAGGCCAGCCAGAGAAAACACAGCTAAGCTGAAATTGATAGCACCTTTAAAAGCCTTCCACAAAATCTCCTGCAGTGAAAAAGAATCTGTCTATGACAGTAAGCTACTGTAAAATCAATTGTAAAAAGAGGGAAAAGTTTTCAAATATAAGTTTTGTACAAATATCTGTCTTTCATCCATTTTTCCTCCCTTTGCTCCATAATTGTGGCTATCATGTACTATTGGGCATCCTTTTTTCCAGATCAGCATAAAACTATACATGCCGGTTTATTTCTTTTATATCATTATACTGTAAACAACGTCTCACATCATGTTGCTTGCCCTAGAATGACACAGTGTGACTAAACTACAAATTGCTCCTCCCAAGAAACTCATAGCAATATATATTATTTCCAGATGGAAGACCCACTGTGGATTCATACAGCAATTTTCACAGTGTGAAAACAACAGCAAAATACCATGGACTAATGAGAGCAAATACATGTAGTCAGCATTGCCAGGCAAAGACTACCACTTGTGTTTGATTGATTGGGAGCTGTTCACTGACACAGCTATTTTTTGACAGTGTGTGTGTCTTCCATGCCATTTGGGTTTGAGGCAAGTAATATACCAGGGTTGGGGTTTTTTTCCACTGACAAGCATCTTTGCAAACACTGAAAGAAACAGGATGCTGCAGATTGTAGGAAAATGAGTTTACAAGGGAGAATGACTGCAAGTAGCAATTATCTCCACTAAGCTATTTGAAGAAGAAAGGAACAGGGGAAGTGAGCCCTTGCAGACTGAAGTGAATGCTTTTGCGCTTGCAGTCCCAGCATTTCCTTTGCCCCACCAGAGCTTGTGTTACACATGGAGACAAAAGTCTGGCTAGGCACTGCTCAGATAAATCTGCTCTCAGCTACCTCATGCTGCCACTGTTAACAGCAGAAAGTACTTAAAGTAATTTGCTTGCAAGTGTTTGAAGCTTTCTGTATCATCAACTGAGAGGCAGTAACCCCTGGCAGAGGAAATGCTGCATCTGGGGTGGTCCTGTGAGATGTGCATTGAATATGGGTCACAGCAGGTTATTTTGACAGAAGAAAAACAAGGTGTTACTGCCATCCTGCAAGGACTCTGCAGAAGAGCCATCAGCCTTCAGGAGGTTTCATTTCACTCTCTACAGGATCCAGGTTTCAGTCTCCAGACAAAAGCTAGTGCTTTCAGGAAGGTGCCTTGGCAAGTGTCAGGACCTCCTTTAATGTGCCACGATACTTTTTATCCAAAGGAAAGGAAAAGAGTAAACTTTTGCTGGACTGCAGCTCAGTTACCGGGACATAGTGATCTTTTAAAGTGCTTCATGGAGGGCACAGTTGGTAATTAAAGGGATTAGTGCCTTTGCCCACAAACTTGATGTGGAGATGCAGGATCAGCTGACATTTGGCCATACACAATTGGCATTCTCCTTTCTGAGCTCAGTCCTTCTGCACCCTGTGCTCCTGCTCCTGGGTCATTTGCCTTGCAGTTATCTGAATCCACTGAGAGGGAGCTTTGGTTGCCTTTGGGGATGTTAAAAGGAGACTTGTCTGAGGGGATGAAGGCTTGCCCCATCTGCTGAGGGGAGGGAGGACACAAGTTTATGGGCATGTCCTTGCACACCTAGGGCCAGTCAGTGCTTCTGAGTATTCTGCCAAGGACCAGTCTGCAACCAGGGCCAGGTGCTTAACAGGAGGGTCCAGAAATAAAATAGACTCTTTTAGACAGTCACATATTACTCTGGCTATTGAACGTTTCTCAGGGCTGAATCATGTTTGTAACTCTTCACTCTTCTACTTTTAAGTTCAGGCAAAGTGCTACCACTAAATGAAGTTCTTTGTGATTTTCATTTTGTACCTCTGTGGAAATAATTTGTCTTCACCACAGTATTTAAAAATTTAAGACATTGTAACTAATGACTCTGATTTAGTGTTATTAATGAAGAATCACATTGCTAAGAATGTATTTCCAAGACAGAATGTAAAAACTGAAATACATTGTTCAGATTCTCTATGTCAAATATGTGTTTATTTTGCTAGCAAACGGAGTGTTTTCTGCCAGAGATAGAAATATATGTTAGTTGTTTCATTTCTGTTATTTTAATTTCTTGTTTTCCTTCTCTCCATGTAGAATTTCCAGCAGCACAAAAGCTTCAACACAATATAGATGTTTTTGCAATTTTTGTTTATGGATGCTAGAGATAAAAATCTCTTACCTAATATATCCTAAAGGGTATTATGAATAAAAAAGTGGCATAAAGCAAACCTGGAATATTGTGATATTTTGTGCTGAGGTATTTAAAGTCAGGAATGTCAATTACAGTATTAATTAAACACAGTTTGACAGGAAGCTTAGATTAATTAAGTAAATATCTGTCATGGCAAGTGAAAAGATGATCTCAACCCGAATAGAAAAAATGGATTTTTTTAATATTTTTGGTGTCTGGTGTAGCCATACTAAAAAAAGTTTGCTTATAATCATGAGACCTATTGAAAGTGAGTATCACTGCAAAGAGGCTGAATACACAGAAAGTATGTTTTTAAAGAGTTTTGTTAATAATAAAGCTTTTTGTAGTGTGGTCTCAAGATCAGTACACTACAAAAGCAATTATTTATATTGGAAGATTGTGTCTTTACCTGGTGCAAAGTCGAGATTGTAAATCAGTGCATTCACACACTGCTGTTCAGGTATTCTATGGGGAAACCATCCTGCAATAGTCCAGGATTGCATGATCTGCCTGGAGGATAGCCTCCAGGACCACTGGATGCCTACCATAATAGGATGCACTTTGTAGGTAGATCTGTGAAGAAGTGATAAGAGATGAACTTTAGCTGTATGCAAAATCATTAGGTATTCAAACCAAGAAAGCAGACTGTGACAAGGACAGCTTCTCTATCGGTCTTCCTTTAATTGATACTATCACATTAAATGTTTTCTTGAAACTTGAAATCAATAAGAAATCCTCCAGGCCATTTCCCTCCCTCTCTGTATTTCTGCCTAGTACAGTAATTTCACGATTACAAGCTGCACTGACTATAAACCGCATCTCTGGGTGTTGGCAAACATTTCATTCTTTGTCCATACACAAGCTGCATCCAATTATAAGCCGCTCTGTCGTTCACAGTGAGGACCCGTGTGCAACAAAGGTAACAGAATAGCGGGATGGCGGGGTTTACTGGGTCGGCTCGGGCCATGAGGGCTCGGGGCTGCCGACGGGCCAGGTGGCCCAGTTCGGCACTGCCGCTCGGTGGGCCGCTCGGGGCCGGCCGCTGCCTCTGGGCTTGCGCGCCCCAGCCCGGCACTGCCCCGTGGTGGCAGGGGGGCACAGAGCCTGCAGGCACCTGCGGCGGTGGTGGGAGGCGGGGATGGAGCCCGCTGGCACCCACGGCAGCGGTGGCAGGAGGGGAACAAGCCCCCCCTGCTCCCGCAGCGGAGGCAGGCGGGGACGGGAGCCCCCCGCCTCCCCCCGAGCCGTGGGGCCAGCAGGAGGGAGCCCCTGCCTCCCCGGGCTGCACTGCCTGAAGGAGGGAGCCCCCCTGCACAGAGCCCGGATCCACCCACCATGAAACAGAGTAACCAGTTTGTAACAATCACGCAGTCCCGGGTTTTACTGGCAGGTTGCTCGACTCAGTGCCTCGGTTTGCACTTCCGGGGTTGGAAATGTCAGAAAATTATTCACATATTGGCCGCTCCTGAGTGTAAGCCGCATTTCTGGGGTGGGAGCAAAATTTTAGTCAAAACGGTGCAGCTTGTGATCGTGAAATTACTGTACTCTTCTGGGCAAGAACTTCAGTTCCTGTGGTTATATTTTTCTTATTGACTCAACTGGAGAAAGTGGCTTGTTCAGAAAGAAATATGTGTATGTCCAGCCATGCAAGCTTTCATAGTAGATTGAAGTGCAGAAGGAAGGCCATTGCTAAGTCAAGCACTGACCTTCACTTCCCAAAGTTAGGTGAGGTATCTAGTCAGTCTTATTACAGCTGAAAAATTAACAGCTCATGGTATTTTTAGTATTTCCATTTTAAAAATTTGATTTACCAAATATTGGGCTGGAAAAAATCCCAGTGTATATTGGAAGGGAGCCCTTCTTATGTTCTGTCCCTTGCAGTGGTTCCCAGGCAGCTGCAGAGCCTTTGGTCCTGGCTCTGAGGCACTGGCACAGGAAAGGTGCTGGTTCCCATGGAGACTGTCTGCATTTCAGCAGAGAGGAAGGAGCCCAGGAGGGATGGAGACAGGCACCATGCAGAGCCAGAGCAGCCTGCATGCTCTGTCACCCGTGATCATGTCCTCTCTGTGGCCATCCTGTGTCTCAGGCAAAGCAAAGCAGGGTGTCAGTCTCCTGCTCCCCACAGCTGGGCTGGATTTACCAGAGTTCACATTCCCTGCAGCTGGGGCTCCTTGGAGTGGGTTATGCTCAGTCTGGCTTTTCCTAGTTAACATGAGCCTCACCAAAAAATACTCAATTTACATACTAAATCCAGGGATAAATTTCATACCAACTCCTGTTAGTTCCAGATGTCATCACAAGACTTCAGTGAGGGCATCTCTTGAATACAAATAAAGGACAGTTTAATAGTCCCTATTTTCTTTGTGCTAATGATCCATCTTTAATTCATGAACTTCTTCTATTAAAATGAAAGGATTTCATAAATTAATGTTTTAAATTCAGTGGTTTATGTGTCTCTTATATTTCTTCTCATTATTTTAATTAATATGCAACAAATTGTAGGATATAAAATTGGAACATTTGAAAAATTATTTACATTAAGTATTTTGAAATTAACTTCTCCATATTTGAAGTGTGATAGTTGAAAATTCTGCTACAAAGAGTGTTTATTTTAAATGCTTTTATTTTTATTAATATAAGTTAGTTAGTCAGTTATTCACTGTGGCCCAAAGACTTCAATTACAGAAGAGGAAATCAAAACGTCCTCAAGATCAGGCAGTATTTGTGGGACACACAAAAGTTACCGGGCCTGTGTAAGTTTGAAACCTAGTTAGCAAGCTTAACTAAATCAAATTAGTTAGGAAAGTGAAGCTAGAAGGGATGATGTGGTTTATCTTACCAGTCTGAGGCAGAGCCGAGTTTTTTGTGGATGACATTGTCTGTCAATAAGGCCCTCAGTGGAGGAGACTCCGCATCCTCAGTAGTTACTCTCTGCCTCAATTTCAGTGTGCTTTTAGAGTCATAGAATCATAAATTGGCTGGAGTTGCAAGGCAAATCCTCTAATTCCAATCCTTTTGCCATGGGCAGGGAACTTTCCACTAAGCTAGTTTGCTCAGAGACCCATCCAGCCTGTTCTCACATACCTCCAGGGATGGGCACTCTACAACTTCTCTGGATAACCTGTGGCAGTGCCTCACCATTTTAACAGTAAAGAATTTCATCCAAATTCTAATTAACCCTGCCCTCCTTCATCTTCAGGCCATTCCCCCTTGTCCTGTCACCACATACCCTTGTGAAAAGTCCCTCTCCAACCTCCTTGTAAGCCTCTCATCATTAGGAATTTTCTATATGCTGTCTAGCTTCCCAGGCAGCAAAACTGCTTATAATTAAACTCTAATAGCAGCAACAGAATTTTTTTATTGGTCACTGAAGAGGGCTCATGAGAATAAATCTGATTTAAACCAGTTACTATTTTCATTCCTTTTTCCAGTGTGTGCTGTTTTGGTTTTTGCTGTTAAGAAGAAAATTCACAAATGTTGTTTCAAAGGTGGAGTTGCAAGAAATATTGTCTTTAAACAATGGTATTCCTAGAATAGGTACCTCAAAATCTTGTTGGAGAGAAGATAAGCAAGAGAGTGCCTAATTGCATCATTCTGCCTAACTCTATCAGGTAGCCAGGACAGGCTGTACTAGTGGAGAGTGATGTTGAAGAAAAATTCAAGTGCAGCAAGGTGAATTCTGTAGAAATCTGAATCTTTACTCAAAAGTATTTTGCTTAAGTAGGAACTGTTTCTACAGTGCTGATCACACAACCAAAATGGTGAGAAGTGTGCTACAGAATAGTAAGGGAAATAAGAGAGATTCTGAGAGCAGAAGACAAGTATTAAGATAAGACAGAAAAAAAAGCCAAACCAAACCAAAACCAAAACAAACAACCCGCACAATTTTTTCTAGACTTCATCAATAATGGAACTATAAAGAAGAAGATGATCAGAAAGTCTACAAGAGAAGCACATCTTTGGTATACTTTTAGGCATTGCACAGGATCTGGTTCAAGATGCAGCCACAGAAGACAGGACCCATTTTATCCTAGTGAACATCTCTGTAGGAATGACCGAAACCATAAAGTCTAACATGGACATCTTTTAAAAAACAGGATCTGAACAAAGACAAGAGCACATCTTAAAAGATTAACAATAGTGAAGAAAAAAGGTTGAAAGGACCATTAAGAATGGTTAATGAGACCCAAATGGTGATTCATGACCTATATACACTCTTAAAACTGGAATTTCATAAAGACTAAACATATGCAGAAAACCAACTCATATGCTAAAAAAGATGCTGCCTTCAAAACAAGCACCTTCAAAAAGCACAAAAAATGATAAAAGGTAATGAATTCTGTGTACAATTGTGTATAGTTACATGCCAGAAAATATTTCCAGAAACAAGTTGCTAAATGGCTATAAAAAATAAAAAGCTTTTAAAATATCTAAAGAAGAAAGTGTCCCAGAGTCAGTGAGGGCAGTAGAAGATGGAAATGGAATTGCAAAAAAAAAAAATTTGCACAGAAATTCATCATTGTGCTTTGGTGCAACTTTTCTAACTAAACCACAGAAAGTGTGACTTGTAATTTTCCAGGAGTTCAGCCTCCTGAACTTACAATCACTACTTCGGAAATTCAGAATCTCTGCCCTTCCAGGTAATAATGATATTAGGTTTTTACAAATGGCCATTGCCTTCCAAGGTGATTATTTAAAAATGCACCATCACAAGAAGATATGTGAGTGTAGGAGATAATAGAGGTCTATACTTTTCCAATGGGAATAATAGGACTGAATTTAAGTTCATTTTCACAGTTTTCAGCCACCTAGGTGTAAATTAGAAGGTTCCTATGTGCATATAGGTATATATATTTCACCTTGTAGTTCTTTCTATTTCATTCCCAAGAAGATTTAATGGAAACATTTAATGGAAACAGCAGTTGGATAAGGCTAATCAAAATCTTGACATTTTATTTGCATGTGCTACATTTTGTACATTTTATACATTTTATTTATTCAGTTAGTTATAGAACAGCATATCTACTTTTTATTCATATTTCCCTAAGTATCTAGTAAGTGGACCAATGGTCCAAAAATGCATTACATATGTTTGAATAGGATTCAAGGGTCAGTAAAAATAAAAATAGCTATAGCACTCCTTGAAAAAGACAGTTGATTACAGTTCCATGAAGAAGAACAAGACTGCAGAGTAAGTACCTGCTACATTAGCACTCTCATTTCACATGTATCATACAGGGTCCTTATGCAGCTGAGCAAGAGTACTTCAGACTAAATTGTCTGGCATTTATTGGCAAGGACCCTGCTTTATTACCAACTCCCTCCCTAGAGTTATTTCTAACCCTTGCTTATCTGTTTTCCCTACCTTAATTTTATTTCCTTCTAGAGGTTAACAATATGTGATAAAAGCACTTTCATCTGATATTGTTTAGCATCATTATCTGACCTTAATTTTGATGAATTAGAACAAACAGACATGATCCTCAGAATTTAGGCAGGAAGTAGAAAATTACAGTAATTTCACGATTATAAGCCGCACCATTTTGACTAAAATTTTGGTCCGAACCCAAAGTGCGGCTTATAATCAGGTGCGGCTTATCTATGGACAAAGAACGAAAAGTTGCTGTTTTAGTTTGGAGGACAGGTGTCTGCTGAGAAAGGCAGGAGTTTCTCTTTGAAATGGAGAATGCAAACCCCCTCTCTCCAAATTATTATAATTTTGAAATCAAGGGGCTTTCAGGCAAAAATATGGAAATTAGGAATAACAGTTCTTTTCTAGGGAAATTAAAATAGAAATACAGTACTACAAAGAAACAAACTCCAAACCCTGACACAGTCAGAGTACAACCTGACACCGTCAGGCAGGGTGTTGGCAGCAGTCCCATTAAATGGTGATTGCAGTCCCCTTGCAGTGACAGATGTGGCTCAGTTGGAGCAGTGCTCCTGCAGAAGGTGCAGTTTCCCTCTGGAGGTCCAGTGGTGATGTGGAGAAATCCGGTTTTCCTCTGGAGTCCAGTGGAGAAAGGGGCTACCTTATTGTCCCAAAACCTCTGTTTTTATCTTGGTAAGAAATGTTGGGCTCTTCCCCCTGGCTGGAGCAACTTTCAATGGGATGCAGTAATTTTATCAGTCACGCAGTGGGACTCAATGGGCCATTAGCAGACAATGACTGGCTGGAGGAAGGATGGGGTGTGAAAAGATAAAGAACAATGCCTTGCCTGGTTTCAATGGATGGCCCATTAGCAAATTATCTGCCATTGAGATAAGGATCACTGTCCCCACCCTCAACAGATGGTGATAGAACAGATACCTTTTATCACACTCTGTATTGTAACATGCGGCTTATAATCAGGTGCGGCTTATGTATGGACAAAAACCAAAAAGTTGCTGAAACCCAGAAGTGCGGCTTATAATCAGTGCGGCTTATAATCGTGAAATTACTGTATTTTAAAAAATCAACAGGACTAGGTTTTTTGCTCTCAGGAAGAACTCTGGCTGCTCACATGTCGCTGTCAGAAGTAAAATGAGGAGTCATATGGAGAGATTATTGTCCCTGCTCTTTTTTCCAAATACTGCTGTGGCACCAAAACCTGAAGACTGGAGGCCCTAGAACCTTTCTGACCCATCCCAATGACCTCTCCCAAACTGTTTCTGGGGAGATTTGGGAGATCACAAGTGTGAGAACATCTCTCAGTAACAATCTGGTTGTGCATGGACTGTGTGGAGAACGTGGAGGCCCTGACAAGTATGGAGCTAGGGTGAGACGGACAGCTCATCAGATTTGCATGTCAAACGGCACAAAATGTTTCAATACTAATAAAATGCATAAAAATATTACATATATCTTCAAATTATGAAATCAGGTTTAAAGATAATCCCCCTCCCCAAATAATGCACCTTTATTTTCTCTTAGCTCCCGATTTCAAAGTTACTGTTTTAATTCCCACTGAATTTTCTGTAGTCACAGAAGACAGAAACTTGTTTATGCAACTCATAAATGCAAGCTGAGACTCTTACATAATTACAGGTCTCCAAACAACATGCATACAGGAGCTGGCAAGGCTACTCTGGATAATCAGTTTTAAGACAGAGCAACCTTTGAAACAAGCTGAGAATCTCATTATCTGGCTGCATAGATCCATGGTTCAGTCACATCTTGAACTGTTGTGGGCACTTCTCATCCCCCAATCTCAGAAAATACAGAATATAACTAGAAAATATCATGACAGGCATATTCAAAACTATACTGTTCAAAATAGTATATTAAAAATATTCAAAAATCGGAAGCATTTTTGAAAATATGGGACCTTTAATAAATAAACATAAACTGGGAGTGAGGAGCAGGGGAAAGTGCCACATTAAAAAAAATGCACAAAGAGGAATGCACACGGGGAATGGCTGCTCACAGTCTCTGGCAAAGCAAGAACAACAGGTTAAGAGAAGTAAGCAGATGGCAGACTCAGAAAAAATGGAAGAAATTGATTTTTCACATTGTACAGGTTAATGCAGTTTTTTTTCAAATGCAAAGCATCTACATGAGTTCAAAAGATGAAAAAAAAATCAAAAGAAAAATAATCAGGACTGTTAATTACAAAGGCAACATCTCGGACTCAAGGAGTCTCCAGAGCAAGAAAAATATTCTAAGGAAACATGATTATATATTTGACCTTTTCTTTTTCTCTTCTTCTAAGTATCTGCTTTTGTCTGCTTGGTGACAGGATATTAAGGAAAATGGATACATCCATCCCATGCTGTGAATACAAAATCTTTAGTTTGTGTTTTAGAACTGCCAAGAATCATGAAAATTAGAAATTATCATAATGCCCCTCAAGATTTTTTTCCTCTGCATAACAGTTCCAGAAACGACATGGATTCTGGTTTCGTTTCCTCCCATTATATCTATGAAAACCACAAAGTTACCTCCTGGACCTTGAGCCTTTTACTCCCCAGAAAATGTTGCTAGGGGAGTTTTAAGTGACAAGGCAAGCTCAAGTGTAAAGGACATATAAGATGTAAAGATGCAAAGATGTAAATATGTAAAGCTGCTTTAGAGCATTTCCTCACCAAGACTTTGCATCTATGCTAGTGCATTTGTTGTGAGAGTGTTGAACACCTCCTGGTTTACAAGGGCACTGTTAGTTCCAATACAGAGGTTGCAAGAGCTCACTTTAAGCCATGCCATGGGTCCCAAACTAATTCATACAGCATGAGCATGGTTGTCCTCCTCCTGCCTTGGGCTGTGAATCCAATCCCTGCCTTGGACCTAATGACTTTGTGAACTGAGCTGTTCCTTCCATGATGCTAGGAGGCAAACTACCCTTTTACAGTCTGGTCCAGGCACACAGCTGCTGGGCTTGGTTTTGTAAGGCAAACGGGACCAGAGCATTTGTATGAGGGAGAAAGAAGGCTGAAAGATGGACCTGGTATTATGCAGGGTTATGCATGGATAAAGGAAAGAACAAGGTCTGGACACATGGCTAGAGGATCAGCCTAGGAGGTGAAGCTTGTGTTTGGGGAAATTGGCAGTTATTCTGAATGAAGAATAATGCTAAGACACACATTTACACTGAGAGGTGTAAAACTAGGAAGTAGCATAAAATTTCTCACTTCTCTCTTTAATCAAAATACTGTTTCATGACATTAAGGAGGCAATCAACCTACAAATGATGTCTCTGAAGGAATAACTGCATGTTCATGATAACAAGTGCACCTTCTGTGAAAGATTGAAACAGTAATCAATTGGCACACAAATATCTCCACTATTATTTGCAAAGAGGAGTTACAGAATTAAGGCAATGTATAGTCTATCTGACATAAAAATTAGCAGTTATCTCAAAATATGTAACCTCTGGCTGGCAAGTAGGTAAATAACACAGTGCTTAGCAGGGATCTCTATTCTAATATTTCCTCCATCACTTTGCAGTGCACAATTTTGCTTTCAGTGTTGAGATACATATTGCTTCATTTAAAATTAAATCCCCTGATTGTCTCAGTGGGTATCTCAGGCAATATTTGAAGTAATTATGTCACTTCAAAAGCGGCACAGGAAAACAATATTGTGCCATTTTATTTCTCTTCACAGCTGTCCAAACAATGTTAAATGAATCAGAAGTGCCTTGCATTTAGAGCAACAATATAAATTCAAAATCTCTCCAGCACAGCAAGAGCCATTGAACAATTAGCAGGAGTCCTTCTGACTAAATAAATATATTTTGCACTTCTGAAGCAATCCAATGGGAATACACACCACCAAGAATTAAAAAACCCCAACCTTTAACAGTATTAACATGTCATATAATACTGATTATTCTATAATTACTTCCATTTTATTTTTTTACAGTAGATAAATGTTTCTAAAATTTAGCACTCCCAATGCCATCTAACTTGGTCTGCATGGAAAAATCATTCATTTCTTCTTTAGTATTTTTACTTGATATTTATCGTCTTTGTTGCTTTGGTGTCCTCTGTCATTCTCCAGGTGTCTGCTTGCTTAAAGTAGGGTCTGGAAATCATACCTAGGTCAAATTAAACTCAAAGATAAGGAGATCTTAAAACCTGACGTGGCTCCACACGCATGTAAATGCAATATAAGTAAGTATGTCAGTATTTAAGACTCAAATACTGGCACTAAGAATTGCTAGTGACACAAATTGAGCTGTGGAACAGGTTTCTTGGAGAAATGTTTTTTTTCCTTTCTTTATACTTTCATATCCCTGTTATACTGTTTCAGAGATTGGGTGATACACAATCAGCACAGGCTGAAAAAGTGAGATGCAGGTTAATAGAGAAATATCTAAAATGCAAATAGTGATATGAATAATCAGTGATGTCACACTGGACTCCTACCAAATCAGAGAGGTGCCACCATCAAAGGTATGACTGGACCTCAGCCCAGCATACTGCTAAAGCTAAGTTTAACAAAATGAGTGATTTTTGGAATGAAGTATCAGTGGATCATGTTTATCTATGAAAAAGATAACCAAAGGAAATTAAGTTCAATCTAATTCAAAGGTACTTACTTTGTGCCTCATTCAAAGCAAATCAGTAGCATTTTTACTGCAAGATAATATTCTATGATTCAGATGTGGTTATGAATATGTTCACATTTTTTCTATAAATTTAATTTTTTTTCCTTAGTTCTTGTTAATCAAGTAGTAAAAAAGTATCTTTTTAGCTTATTTCTTACTGAGTCTGTTGCTTTCTTTTAGCGGCATCTGTATAGGGACATAAGTACTCAGGACAGCTGCTGCTGTTAGAGGTTGGACTTCAGATGGGCAAATTGGAGCCAGTCTAATATGCATAATGTGGTCTGATGGAAAATACAGGTATAGCTACCATGTGGTGACCGGTACTGCTTAGCATTCATTTGGATTCCAAGCTGCAATGGAGAAATGGCGCAAAATTTGGATACACAACATTTATCAGCATGACGAATAAAACCTAAGCATCTTCTCTATTTTTTGTGCATCACGAAGGAAAAAAAAAATCTAAATCTTATTACAGAAGTAAAATCAAAGGCAATTTTCTCACAAATGGGTTGTTACTCACAAAGCATTTTCAGGAGTTGTCTGAGAGATGGGAACAGTTCTAATTTGGTTTCCCTATTGCAATGGGCAGGGCACTTCTGTGCTCTCTTTTCTCTGTTTATAAAATAAGGACAGAGCAATAATGAGTTCTTAGGTTTTATGATTCACTTAATGTTTGCATAACACTTTAAAATATCAGGAGTAACATAAAAATAATAACAGCCGGATGTATTACAGCAAACACAAATACCTCTATTTCCAGCATGTTACCTTGTATTAGTTCTATATTTTCTTGAAATATAACATGATTTTTATGCAATAAAAAATAGATTACTAGGTAGCATACTAAATTAAAACCTGGCATGAAATACTTGATAACATTAATTTCCACCCCAGGAGAAACAAAGGTATTTAAAAGATGCTTTTACAATAAAAATAAACTATTAAAAAGTTGGCAGAAATTCTCTGTGCATAATTGCAGCTGTGCTTGTTTCAAATTGCCTATTAAATCTGATTCACCAGGACTGTGCAACTAGCATTCCTCTGCCTATGGGAAAAGCCTAGGCAATAATTTAAACTATTTTAAATTGAAAATTTAGGGCTGTTGTAATTAATTGTGAATCATTAGAAACAGCTCAATTATAAAAAAAAAGCACAACAAAACAAAACAAGATTGTTTATAACACAACAGATAATTAGCAAACTGCTGTAGAATCCAAAGCTTTGCCAGAATACACGTAGTACAAGAGAAAAAAAAAAAAAGAAAAAGGTATATCACAGATATAATCATGCTTGTATTCAAACCTCAAATTTTCTGTCATATCCTTCAGCACTGAATCTTCCCTGGGGTTTAGGGGAGCCCATCCCCACTGGTTTTTACAACCCCCAGGTAAATGTTTGTGAGTGTTGACTAAACTTGGGCTGAAGAAAATTTGGAGAGAGGAAACAGCCTGGCTGCCCTCTGATTTGGTTTGTGAGGAGGAGTTATGAGGATTCAGTTTGGAAGGCAGAGTGATGAGGATGTACAGACTGTAGATACACCTACGTGTTTATGCCTCTTTTTTGTCATCAAGTAGTTTGTAAGATTAAAAAGGGGTTTTCTGCGTCAGGATTGAAAAGAAGGCTTACCAAGTGCCACATCATGCACTCATGAGCCTGCACAGGTGCCCTCAGAGAGGGTTCAATGTCTGTCCCAGGCCCACAAGAAGGGCCATGTGTCAACTGGAATAAGCATACTGCAAAAAGTTAAAAGGTCTTGTGCAAAGTAATGGCCATTAGTTTTCTGTATTCTAATGTATTACAACTGTATGCTCCTATCTTCTTGGTATTATCTTGATAACAAAAAACTTGCTTATACTGCTTTTTTTGTTTGATCTTCTCCTAAAGCATATACATACATCTAGGGAAAATCTTCTGTTGAGATTCCCATCTGCTAAAAAGCCCTTAGAGAGGCCTCAGGGATCCTCCATTATGCCACTGGAAATTGCAAAATCAAAAGGGGAAAATATCAAAGAATATGCTTGGAATTCTAGAAGAAAAATGTTACCCTTTAAAGCTTGTATGGTAAGCACTGATAACACAGAGAAACTACTTCAGATCTGGCAAAAAAGTGTTTCAGTCACTGTCCACACGCCTTGAAATCACACAAGTTCGCAGGACCTGATGAATCTGAACCTGTATATTTAGTAGAAATCTCATGACATATGGGCTTCTCACCCAGTTTTACAGTTGTGTAGTCACTCAGCAGCACATTATACTTGAATATTTTGAAAATAGGAGAATCATTCTGGCAGAACAAACTAATGCCTTACATTCTTCATTGCATTGTTAGAAGTCACTTGCAGCGGGAGCTTTTCAGGGAAACAGAAAGAATAGATAACCCCTCTTCTTTCTCTGGGTTTGTAATTTTCTCCTGGTAGGTAAAAAACGTGTATTAGTCCTATATTAGTTCCCAGCACTGGCTGAGAAAAGCCTCTGTGCTGGAACAACAGAGCTTATTCTGTTCCTAACATAGTTTCTGCAATTTAAAATAGGGCAATAGACCAAAGAAGAGAGTACAGTCAAACTGTGGCCAGCTGAAGTGAATAGACTCTGTCTGAATGGTAATTTAGAGACACCTTAGCATCAACTTCAAATGTGCTTCAGAAATTACAGTAATTTCATGATTACAAGCCGCACCATTTTGACTAAAATTTTGGTCCGAACCAAAGTGCGGCTTATAATCAGGTGCAGCTTATATATGGACAAAGAATGAAAAGTTGCTGTTTTGGTTTGGAGGACAGGTGTCTGCTGAGAAAGGCAGGAACTTCTCTTTGAAATGGAGAATGTAAACCCCCTCCCTCCAAATTATTATAATTTTGAAATCAAGGGGCTTTCAGGCAAAGATAAGGGAATTAGGAATAACAGTTCTTTTCTAGGGAAATTAAAATAGAAATACAGTACTACAAAGAAACAAACTCCAAACCCTGACAAAGTCAGAGTACAACATGACACCCTGTCAGGCAGGGTGTTGGCAGCAGTCCCATTAAATGGTGGCTGCATCCTCCTGCAGTGACAGATGTGATTCGGTTGAAGCAGTCCTCCTGCAGAAGGTGCAGTTTCCCTATAATGGTCCAGTGGTGATGTGGAGAAATCCGGTTTTCCTCTGGAGTCCAGTGGAGAAAGGGGCTCCCTCAGTGTCCCAAAACCTCAGTTATTATCTTAGTAAGAAAGGCTTGACTCTTCCCCTGGCTGGAGCAACTTCCAATGGGATGCAGTAATTTTATCAGTCACACAGTGGGACTCAATGGGCCATTAGCAGAAAATGACTCGCTGGAGGAAGGATGGGTTGTGAAAAGATAAAGAACAATGCCCCACCTGGTTTCAATGGATGGCCCATTAGCAGAATATCTCCCACAGAGATAAGGATCACTGCCCCCACCCTCAACAGCTGGTGATAGAACTGATACCTTTTATCACACTGTATCGTAACCCAAGACAGTTGCCGACAGCTGGACATGCGGCTTATAATCAGGTGTGGCTTATAATTGTGAAATTACTGTACTTTTCATAAGGAGGAGATGCAATTAAATTAAATTCCTCTCCAACAATAGTTTACAGCTACCTATTATAAGCTTGTGAAAAGTGTCAGTGGAGATACTGAACACATTTCTTGTCAATTTGAACTTCTCTTAAAAATTAAAATTTCAGTGCGTTTGCACAGCATTATTCTGTTTCTGTCTAGCAGCACTTTCTATTCTATTCTAGAGGAGCTGTGTTCTATTATTCACGGCTAATTTTAATTACTGTATCTGAAATTTCAGCCACATCCTAATTTACCACATTGATTATCCATTAAGATCCTGTGAACGGCAAACTGTTATTTCCATCTCTTCCTCAGCAATCATGGCAGTTATTCACTCAGTCTTCCCATTGCAGAGTTTTCTATTCAGAGAAGAAGTTGGTTGATTATTTATTTTTGTAGTAATAGTGTCCAAAACAGTTAATGTTCAATTGACTGCTTATTTTCCTCACTAGAACAATGATGGTTTCAAGCTGCACTATGTAAGACTGAAAGTCTGTACAACAAGAAAGAAACTCAGTCTTTATGCTCATTCTCCTGCTCACAAAAATATGCTGGTTTTGATGGCATGGAAAGCCACACTCAGAATCATGTTCTTTTCACAGCCATTTAAAATCTGGGAAGAGTGATCCTTGCATGGATGTGTCAGTCCTCAGGAACCACAGTCACTCCTAAGGAAATTGTAGAACAGCTGTCAGGTTTGGTGGTTAAAACTGCTTGTTATTGATGACAGGGTGGGAAGACCATGCCTGTGAGAGACATGAGCTGCTGTGGGTTTATTCTGCATTCCTACCTGCCCAAAGCTTGCTGCTCGCCTCTCCTGTTCTCTGGCCATGGCTCTGCCCTGCAGCACCCAGCCCACACTCTTGAAGCAAGCAGATGACCCCAAGTAGAAGGGATATGAGGTTTTTGCAGCACCCACAGGTTAAACAGGCTCCTCAAAAGCAGGGCAGCATGGGCTGTAGTGACTTGCTGAAGAACAGACCACTCCTGATTGCACATTTTGCTAAAGTCTTGGTTCTAGGAGGTATTTCCTCTCCTTATACCCAGGCCCTTTAAAAATCTGACTCACTCTTTTCCTGCAGAATGTACATACATCTGCCAAGACTCCAATGCACCCTCTTCATTAATCCTTGGGAAACAGACTTGTCTTTCTTACACCTTCTCTTTTCTACCTTTCCTTTACAGTAAAAAAAAGGTTGCAGCTGCAAAAATTACAATATTTCCTCACCCATTCCTCTAATCATGTAATCCTTATATCCTACTTCAATTCCCTCTTAAAGCAGAGTATGTTCTCGACTTCTAAGACCCCTTTGTTCCCTTTTCCTTAAGCCTAGCATTATTCTCTGTACTGATCTCCTTTCCCAGTTTAGGGCTTATTTCAGACACCCCTAATTGTGGGAGGATCTTTCCCTTTACAGTAATTTCACGATTATAAGCCACACCATTTTGATTAAAATTTGGGTCCAAACCCAAAGTGCGGCTTGTAATCAAGTGCAGCTTATATATGGACAAAGAACAAAATGTTACTGTTTTAGTTTGGAGGACAGGTATCTGCTGAGAAAGGCAGGAGCTTCTCTTTGAAATGGACAATGCTAACCCCCTCCCTTCAAATTATTATAATTTTGAAATCAAGGGGTTTTCAGGCAAAGATAAGGGAATTAGGAATAACAGTTCATTACTAGGGAAATTAAAACAGAAATACAGTACTACAAAGAAACAAACTCCAAACCCTGACAAAGTCAGAGTACAACCTGACACCCTGTCAGGCAGGGTGTTGGCAGCAGTCCCATTAAATGGTGGCTGCATCCTCCTGCAGTGACAGATGTGATTCAGTTTAAGCAGTGCTCCTGCAGAAGGTGCAGTTTCCCTCCGGAGTCCAGTGGAGAAAAAGGCTCCCTTAGTGTCCCAAAACCTCTTTTTATCTTGGTAAGAAATGTTGGGCTCTTGCCCCTGACTGGAGCAACTTCCAATGGGATGCAGTAATTTTATCAGTCACACAGTGGGACTCAATGGGCCATTAGCAGAAAATGACTCGCTGGAGGAAGGATGGGGTGTGAAAAGATAAAAAACAATGCCCAGCCTGGTTTCAATGGAATGGCCCATTAGCAGAATATCTGCTGTTGAGATAAGGATCACTGCCCCCACCCTCAACAGATGGTGATAGAATAGATACCTTTTATCACACTCTGTATTGTAACGTGTGGCTTATAATCAGGTGCGGCTTATGTTTGGACAAAGAATGAAAAGTTGCTGACACCCGGAAGTGCAGCTTATACTTAGTGAGGCTTATAATTGTGAAATTACTGTATTAGCCACCTGGTTTCATTCTTCCATGTGTTCATCCTCACGATCTTCCCACAGCTCATTGGATCCTCAGTGCCTTTAGACCGGATAAATCAGTGCAAGGATCCAGTCTGGCTCTGGCACAGATTTTTCTATCTCACTTTGGGTAAGTCATGTATTTGTAGGGCTTTTGTTCATCATTTGAAATACGAGGAAAATGTGTTTTGTTGTTGTTGTTGCTTTTTGGTTTGGTTTGGTTTGGTGTGATTTGATTTTTTACTTTCCCTTGCCATCTATTTTTTATATTAGAGTCAACCCAACAATTTCAGAGCTGGTGCAAGGACTTCAGATGAGCTTATGGAGCTAATGGTAGTTTTTATTTCAAAATGCCCATGAGTGCAGAGGGTAGTGTTTCTCCCTGTTCCTACCTTTGCTTAGAGCTTTATTTAGAGGCAGGTGCAGAATTGCATTTGAAGCAAAGGCCAGCTGTATCCCCATGTAGATCGGACCTGGGTCATGAACATAAGTTGAAACACCCCTGTGGGTTGGTCCTGCATTAGAACAGGGGCTGTGCCTCTGTTTCCCTACTCTCCCCTCAGACCACGAACAGGTTTCTCTGAAGGATCCTGCCAAGATGAGACCTGGGTGCTGGTACTCCTCTAACACATGTGTGTTTTTCTAGTGGGACAAGTAATTTGAAATTTCTATGATAAGTGCACTAATAAGCGAGTCAGTTTTGTCTGTCTAATAATCCTATTTTTCCTTTTCCTTTTGAATGGACTTAGGAGCATTTAGTCAAATTCTTATCCTATATTCTTCTAGTGACAGCAAAATATAATGGCATTATTTCTTCTTTCTAATGTAGAAATAATGCCATATAGCTACAGACATCTGATAAAAATAAAGCAAAGAAAATTATTGTGAAGCACAGAAAGGCCAACTAAATCTTCTTCAATTTACCTGCTGTGAAAAGATTCTCTTATTGATATTATTGTTGGAGCTACAGAATCAGGAATTAAGATTTTTTTTTTAATTAATAACAACTCACTATCCTTTAGTGTTTATTATGAGTGCATAATTACATCAGGCATTTACCAACTCGATTTGGGACACAGACAAGTATTGCATGTTTGGATAGTGAAACTGATTTCAAATGTTTACAGATGCACCATCTGTGGCTGTCAAAACCCTCTGCAATACCATATGTGAGACCAATTCAGACACACTATAAACCTGGTAGAGAGGGCATAAATTGTTGGAAGCAAACATTTTTCTCAAGATAAATGAAAGGCAAAATGGCTCTGAATAGAAAATATTACCATCTGATTTCTCTAGAAAAATGAAGGAGGAGCTATTCTTTCCTGGACTAGGTGATCACCAGTTTTTTGGGTATCAACAGGAAACCATTTATTATGAAAAGTCTCAGGTCTGTAATGCCAACCCCTATCATGCAATTACTTGCTTATCAGATGGCTTTTTGTGTGTCCCCACGATGCATTTCACACCCATGAAGGTTCTCCATGAGCATCCCAAAAGCCTGAGCATGAGAGTGCCAAGGAGCTTGACTGACTGAACATGAGAGAAGTGACCCAGGCATGCTCTTCACCTTGTTGCAAGAAATACCTGAATTGGGAAATGGTTATTTTTCTGTAGACAAACAGGTCTTTTTGTTGTCCAGCTGTGGGCACAGGTTCTTAGTAAATATCCAATATGATCCTTCTCCTTCCAACTTGATCAGATGAAGTTTAAAGCTATTGTCATTCTACTAAGAAAGGATTTATGTCCCACTGTTATTTAAGAACCCACAGAGGCACCCACTGGGCTGGGAGCCCTTGGCTCACTGGGCTATTTGGAGACTCTCTGTAGGGCTCTGCCAGGTAAAATGTTTCTGTTTTAGATTACTATATATAGTCTCCTAAACTGTGCAGAAATGTCAGATGCCAGCATGTGCACATGCCTCCTGATACAGCCTCATATGTAATGTATTGAAAAAGTCCTCTAGTTAAAATGTCAGCACATCTGATGTGGAGGAATAGGAGAGATTTTTTTTTTTTCCTTTTCTTTCAGTAAAGTTTGAAAAAAGATTTGGAAAAAGTGGAAATTAGTATTGTGGGACAGTATCAATGAAAAACATATTTTGAAAGCATTTATAAAAGGTTTGAGCCAATGGGAAGTGAGGCCTAATTTGGATTTGAAAAAGAAAAATGGAATAAAAATTTTAAAATTGAGAGCTTTTTTTTTCCCAGAAAACTGATTGCTTTGCCACATCTAAATAATCTATGACATGTCTTCAGACAATGGGATATCTTAACATATCAGTTGGGAGTTACATGGCAAATAACGTGTCAGTGGGTCAGAGCACTTAAAAAGAAGTAATGAGCTTGGTAACACAGATAGATCAAAAGGGAGTCTCTTTTTAAACAAAAATTTTCTAACGACAAAGCATTCCTTACTTTACAGTTGGGAACTGTTTAGAGCTCTTCAACAGGAATATGGTGTGGGGTATGTAATGACCATTAAGTAACAGATATTTTGCCCTGAAAATACTCCCCTAGCATAAAATGAAGATCCATTCTTTGTTTTGGGAGGTATGAAATACATGAGCAGGAAGGCTGAGTAAGGGCTGCTAAGGTGATTGCCCTAAAGCCATGCCTGAAGCTATAATGGAGTCCTGAGCTTTTTGCTTATTTGCAGGGAGTGACAGCTTCTTTCTACCAGTGGGAACAAGGGTGTGCTTGGGGCTAATCCTGATGTCATTGCCAGGAAAGCTGGCCAAGCTCCCCTGTAGCAGGAGTGGATGCCCACCAAGCCTTCCTTATCCCAGATAATACTCAAAATATTTGTGGGATGTAAAAGATTTCCTCCTTGGACCTTTCATTTGTGGAACAGTTCTAGTGTTTCTCGGAATAAGAGGGAGTGCACATAACAGGAAGCCCTGCAGAAATTTTGTAGCCTCAGACACCGCGAAAAATAACAATCCACTTCAATAAATTTTTTATCTTTTTGAATTATAACTTATTCTCAGAAATTACTGATGATCTATAAATGCTTACAGGGCTTTATTTAATATATTCTCTGGATTTTTGATCACAACATTATGTATTGCTTGTCACCAGAATAATTTAAATGAAAACAGTGAAAACAGTGGTAGTTCTTAAAAATGTGATTCTAGAGTACAACAAAGGTACTCCTTGCACTGATGCACTGCTTACTCACACTTGCATAGAAAGCTTAGCTAGAAATTAAAGAATGAAAATGTTTTCTAAGTGGGGTGTTGACTAACAATGCAAGAACCTCAACCTTTCCAGGTCACCAGCATCCTCAGTTTAGGGGACTGTCACTATAAATTCCTCAGTTGTCAGATCCACTGAGTGAGTGAGGAGCTGAGATTTTGCTATATTAACTCCTTTGGAAAGGGAGTTACATTACACCTACACTTTGCCTAAATTTGGCACAATTGAAGGAACTCTGAAAGGCTAGGGAGAAAGGACTTTCTCTTTCACAGCAGAACGTGACTCACACGAGTCCTGAAAGTCTCTAAGTACCTCTGAAGTCATCCAGACTCATCTCAGTCCCTGGTGCCTAAAGTACTTCCCACATGTTTTAAAATCTCCTTGGAAGCTGGAAGATATATGAAATTTTCTTCTTCAGTGAAAGTTAAAGGTTATTCAGAGAGATGATCGTATTTAGTCCAGTAAAAAGTATTAAAGCATACTTAAAATTTTCTGGTAAGGTTATTAAAAAATTTACAAGAGCAAGCCCAATTTATCATTTACTAAGCTTCCAAATGGCTAGAATACTTAACCAGAAGAAACAAAGTTTTTGTTTTCCCTGCTTGAGGCATTTGAATCCAAAGGGTGTACATGATGACAGTCACTGCAATGAGAGGCATCTTCTGTTACTCCCTCAAAGCTGAACCACTGCACAGCTAGGAAAGCCTGAGAAACAAAGTGTGGCTGTATCACCTAGAGAGGAAGTATTCATCCAGGAAGATACAGTCCAAAGGTCTCTTCCTCCTGGATTTTTCCTGTATATCTTGTACTAGATAATCACTGGATTCAATGACAGTAGCAGTATATGAAACATTTTGCATCATTATCTGACACTGTTTTTCTGAAATCTCATTGTGTTTATCAGTAGTTTCCACCGCAAGGTGAGCCATATGAAATGAAATGACATATTTTAAGAGGTATTAATATTTGCTTTCATCATGTTACACTGGCTTTTATCTCTTCTTCCAGCATATTTGACTGTTCGGTCTCTGTCCCAACATCTCAAAGGGACCCCATAGAGTTATGCATGATGCTCAATAGGCCTGGTCAGGGTATGCAAGAAGACTTTGCAATCTGATGCAAAAATGGGGGAACTTAATGAATTTTTCATATACAGCTAAATCTTATGCTAAACTGAGTGATGCTTAATTCAAAAGAAGAATACCCAAGGCTTCTAGTTTGGGAGAAGGCAGAACTAATGGTCACTTTCATATTTAGAAATTAATAAAAAAGAGGAAGATTTAAAAATGAAAACCACTGGTCTTTGTGTCCTGCGCATGAAGATTAAGAATCATACCTGGAAGCAAACAACAAAAATATAACAATATTTCCAGTTCAGGTGTAGACATTTATGGAGATTAAATTGGGATTCTAGTGAAATCCCCATCCTAGTTCCCCCTGCTTAAGTTCTGAGAAGCTCATTCTGTCTGTGTAGTATATTGTGAAGACATGACCCCTAATTAAGCAGCTGCAGTAATAAGACACACTGAATTACACAGGTGGTCAGATACAGTCTTTTAACAGACACCATAGGAAGTAGAAGACTGAAAAGAAGGTCAGCCATGAGCATCCCAGTCCAATTAGCAGGATGAGAACTGAAATGTTATTATTAATCATGTTGTCATCTTAAGACTGAAAACAGATAATTGAGCAAGACCCATTCACAGTGCTTACCTAGTCTGAGCAGCATTGTCTCAAGACATGCCTAGAGCTTCTCAGTATTTTCTACTGAAACATGAGGGTGACTCAGACACCAAGATACCACAGATAAGAATAGGGGATCTACTGGGATCATAAGAGAATTGGGCCAATGTCAAATATTAAGAAACCTGACTATGAAGTGTATCAATGAAAGGTAAGGGACACTTTTCTAACTGTATATACACTGGAAAAGATTTATGGGAACATTAAAAGTTAAAGATATATTGATGTAATTCTAGCCAAAAAGTTGGGAGATGTCAAAAAGGCTTTTATAAATACTACACAGAGCCATTGTAAGCATCATAGAGGCTTACAGATAAACAAGAAGATAAAATTGATGGCAACCTGAATGCTGGTATTTAAAGACAACAGTTTGATAGATTGTCAAGCATTAAAGGCTTGGTCAAACCAAATATTGATAAAAGGAAGTCTAGATGTCATCAGTGGAATAAATATTAAGACAAAATAATCTGAATGTGTAGTGGATGACATTAGAAACAATAAGCATCAGAATCAGATATTGAATAGCTGGTAGTCTAAGTCTATTACAAAATTAGTAAGCTATGCAAAGATAGGGAAAGAAGTAGGTAGATCTTAATTACCTGTTTGATATAGAATCCAACGAATACCTGAAAATACATTAAAAACCAATTGGATAAAACAATTGCTAAATAATCTGAAGTATGAAAAATGCTATGATAAATGCCAACCGACTGGCAGGGGAAACATGCCTTGCTTAAGACTACTATCAACTTGACCCCTTCTTTTGAGAAGGGCTTGTGAGGAAAAGCCTCTATTTCAGCATTGCTCCAAAATCAGATGACGTACACTAAAGGTGATTCTGTGCCACATGTAAGTAATCTGAAATGTAAGTTGCAATATGAATAGATTAGTGTTCAGTGCAGACTGATGAAAGCAAGCCTGTGCCCATTCATGAAGAGCAAAGGTGTTCATTCACTGAGTCAGTAGACAGCACATCATTCACTGACACAGCAGTCTGCACAGGCTAAGATCCACATCATGCATAACAGAGAAGTGATGGTTAAGAAGATCAGCAGAGACAGAGAATAATGGAAATAGCAGTCCAGGTGACTGGCAAAATTATTACACTGAAAGCCAGTCAAAGATGCATGAAAAGGATTAAGAACTGACTCAGAGACCCATAAAAATGCTGCTGTGCACAGGATTTAGGTGTGCTGCTCAATGTGAAGACTTCTACTTAAAGGTATATACCGGCTACAACAAAGTTCCTAGGGGAACAAGCCTGAAGGTGTCCTTAAAAATTTACTATCTGGTTGGGGCTCCTTCACCAGCCTTCTCTGGCTTTAGAGAGAAATATTCCCACAGGGCTCCATGCTTTGATTTTTCCTGTTTTACTGCTTCATATTTTTATGATCTTATGCAAACTTAGCTGCTCTGTCCATTGACATAATCTGTAGATCCAATGTTTTAATGTACATCAGTTGAAAACTTCACATATGTCTCTGGCATGTCTTTCATGATACCATGATGGCTTGTCCTAGTTAACAATGCTGCAAGAGACCTTGGAATTTTTTTTCCCCGTCTTTTTTCTTATTTTCTTGTAGGATCCCTATACACACCGCCACACACCTTACTGGTGTCTTATATCTAGCACTAAGAAATTGCCATGGCCCTGGCTTCACTCTCCTGTTTAGTGTGTACCCTGAGTTCTTTCTCCATAGCTCTCAGTCTCTTAGTTCAGTATCTTTTTCTCTCTAGCTGCACTGGCAGAGGCAATCCCAGGCTGCTCACTGCTGCTCCCCATGACCACCATCCTAGCCTGATTCTTTGACCAAAACTTTCTTCTGCAGAAGAGCACTGTTGTGGCTCTGCAGCTCCATTTATGGATCCCCACACATCAGCAAAAAACTTGTAAAAAGTTAGAGTGTGGTCTTGTCATGGCTTCCTCTCATGGTACCCATTAATAGGTCAGATCAACTTAACTTTCTTCCTTCTCATCTCTGCTGTAAGTTTTTCTTTGAGTTGGTTATTTCAAAGAAAACAAAATGCTTGACAAGAGTGAAGATTTCAGCCTCTTTTTCTGTCAAATACTCCCATTATTTCAAAATACTTTCCATTCACGTAAAAATTACCCATTGTGTAATTTTTAAATTGCAGTCTCTTTTAGGCATGTGTATTTGTGTAGCATTTTTCACAAGGCGTTCTCCCCACTGAACTTGTTTCTAAATGCCATGGGGCAAAACTCCCCCAGTGGGAACTGAACCAGCAGGACAGCAGATAGAAGTCCATATTTCTGGAGCAACCACACACATCACAACACAAAATAGCATGAAATTTGTCAGTCTGTCAGTCTCGGGTTTCGTTCTCCCCTCTTCACCATAAAAATAAAAAGTGTGCACTCATCACATATTGCCAAAAGCCCCTGAAGACACACACTGTATGGTAACTGTGGATGAGATGCAGGACAGACACAGTCCTAAAATATGACTTGAACATGTTCCCTTTTACTGTGTGAGAAATAACTCTGATGGCTACTGTCAAGGTTGCACATATATCATAAGACTCAAATTTTTCCTTTCAATGATTAACCACCAGGGTGCTCTCTAATTAAACTTCCCCTTCCTACAACTTTATGCAAACTTTATTAACCATTTTCTCAGGAGTGTCTGCACTGCTCCAGGTTTGCATTTGCTGTGCATTTTCTTGTTTAACAGAAAACAAATAGAAGTACTGTAAAAGCAGGATGGAACTCTTTATTATTTATGTATCTAAAGTTTACAGTCCAATTTTGAAAGGGATAATTGTAAATCTAAAGGGGTAATACTCACTGATGCTACTGAGAATGTACTTTCCCTGGCACATGATTTTAAAAGGTTGCCCTAGTGCATGTCTATTTTAAATGCAGACATGCAAATAAATCATCCTTTTTTCCCCCTAATACCTGAACAACAAAAGCTGATTTTCTGACATGCAAACCTACAGCAGCTGTCTGATCTTTTAATCTGTTACATATGCTTCGTCTGGTGCTCTCCCTGGAGGAGAACACAAAACTGCTGTAGACATCACTGCACTTCTTGATCTGCAAATTCAAGACCTGTGCCCTTTGATACTCCCAAAGTGCACAGAGGTTCTTAGTCAAAGCTGCTTAGCAGCTAAGGGATTTAGAAAATACACCGTGCACACTCCTCTGGCCGCTGAGCTGCAGGATTTTGGAAGCACCTCGCTCTTTCTCTGCTTATCATTTTAATCAATTAAAAGGGTTGTCCACCCTGTGCTAATCTCCCTTCAACTCTTACTAGATCAGAAGACTCCAGCTGATTATTGTTGCAGATTAACGGGATATCAGACAAATGTTAATTTAGATGTTACAAAGTCAGCGTCAGTATTCACTGAACATCTCTAAGGTCAGCTGAGCAGAGATGAATATGATTAAGAAAGGAAAAGGAAGAAAATTTGTCTATTCTCCAAATCCCAGACATAAACAAAAGACTGTCCCCATAGCTCGGTTCAAGGAACAAAGATGGGAAAGAGATCTTTGCATTTTTTTTTGTTCAGACTCTGACAACACAAAAACCACAATCCAAACCCTATTTTCTTCTCTTTTCCTATCACACCCAATTTAGGAGTCAAAAATACCTCTTATACTAGTAGGTGAAAAGTTATATTACAGGATAGAACAGTAACAAGTCTAGATGGTCTTGCAGAGTCACTCATAACCTAGTTAGAGATCTTATTTGTATAAATTTAGAATCTTTATTTTAGGGAAAAAAGCCCCCAGCATTGTTCCACAGAGAGTGGGAATAAAAGCCTGTCATGCCAAACTACATAGTAGCTTGGGGGTGCAGGTGTTCATCTGAGCAGTGGTAGACGACAGATACATGGGAAAACTTGAACCCAAATGGCACAATCCAATCTTGATTATATTTTATGAGCAATAATGTCAACTTACCCTTAACCCTGTTTCCATTCCTACTTGTCCAGCTTTAGCTGTGCCTGATTATGGTGTTGGTGGATACCACTTAAACATGACCTCCTCATGTGAGTCTTGAGCTAAGAAACACTTGACCTTACCCACAGGCTGATCTCTTAGAAGAGATGGTTTCACTTTTGTGCAATGCTAGTGACAATGCTGACATGGTGCCCACTTGTGTTAAACCTACATTGTTGAGACCATGAGTGAAAATGGAAAGTGTTTAAAAAAAGAATTGCAAAATAATTTCCCATGTGGCATCCATGCCTGAGAGAGAGATGGAGAGACTTAAAATGTTTTTTTCAGGAGAAATTAATTACTTGCTTTCTGTCTGCAGATATCTATCCGGGGAATAGATCTTTGATTGTAAACAGGTCTTCAGAAGAATAAGACACAGTGAGATTCAGCAATGAAAAGAAAAATAGAAATGAAGTCTATAAACAAAATCTTTATTTTTCTACCTATGATGACAACTAAGAGATGGTGTGTTCCATCACTGAAAGGCTTAATTTAGGGTTAAGTATATTTCTAAAAGTTATGCCATAGTCCATTCAATATCTCATTATGAATTGTATGTTGAGATGTGTGCACCATTATGGGATAGGGATCTTTGGCAACTATTAAACACAGTATCAGGTTGTTTCATAGCAAAAATATGTCCTCACTTTAAAACAGTTATTCATATGTAAGATCTAGAGGGTGTAGGACTGCTAGACACTTTCTACCATAATGTACTCATGTTTGCATTGGGACTTTCTGGCCCATGACCTGTGTACAATATATAAATACTTTATGCTTTTGATAATTAAATAACATCATATTTGTGTCTTTCTGCGTGGATGTTACACAGCTCAAAGCAGAATTCTGCTAGGACAGTGTTTAATTGCCTCCAAAGCACTAAAGCAATGTCGGCTGCACAGGCACCCTTGTGCTCTGCTTGTTGTTCACAAGAATCACGGCAGAAAGTAGTTCAGAGAACTTTATTACCAGAGACACTAATATATAAATTATCTTGAGAATATTTTCAGTGAGTGCTTCTTTTTTACAGCTCTCTTTTGCAATATCCAAGGCATGTCCTTTTTGTAGAATTTAACATTTTAGCAGTACTCTTGCACACCAGCAGAATATACAAGATAGAACAATCCTCAGCCAAAGAGATCCAAAGAAACTAGGTTTTTTGCATCTGACACTGGAGTGGAGTTTACCTTTCAGTATTCAAAACATCAAAGTAGGTATGTATGAGGAAATCTGAATCCTTAGGTCACATCTTGCCCCTCTTATGCCAGGCTTTGGTGTAATATAAGCCCATATACATATATGTTCTGTAACACATGCTATACATTCTATAGTATCTAGAAAGTTTATGCATAGTATGATTATTACTGATAATTTTTATCTCAATATATTCCCTATATATATTAAATGTGTCCTTCCTGTAACTTAATGAAGTGTCCTTGAGATCTTCTTGTTATGAGACAGGAATTAAAGAATTTTCTACTCTTCTTCCTAAGGTATTCTTATACACACAAAATTGCAGCATTAGGTACAAGATTTGAGATAGGAAAAATCTCTGTGCAATTCTACTATGATCAAATTCTTTCAATAAATGTCACATCAGTGCAAAAAGAGACAATAAATACATATATCAGCTGACATATTTTTATCTATATTTATCTAATGAGCTCTGGAAATTCTTTATTCTGTACTGGCTTGCAGTGCAGGCATTCCCAACGAGTATACAGTCCTGAAACAAGCAATTGGTGTAGTGGGCATGGTACCAGCCTACTGTTTGGTGAGATGTTTTGTTCCTTTAATGATGGATTCTGAATGTCAGGGTCATCTGTTGTTCTTGAAATAAGTTCTAGTTTTCCCATGTGGTGACCTCAGTTTGCACAGAAGCCTTTTTGAAGCACACCTTTGTTAACGTAAAGAATGTTTTTCTCAGAGGTGTGTGCACATTCGAGTGCAGATTGCTCAGTGAAGTGCCTGATAGAAATACTTGGGTCTTTTTGGGAGGAGGGATTGCAGCAGTAGATGTGGTCCTGTGCTCCTCAGATCCTGTAACCCTGACAAACCTGTCTCAATCGCTGGGGTAGGGAGACTGCTCCCTGGCTCTGATGTGCCACAATGGCATTAATGGCTTAAAATGAGACCAAACTGTCACTGCTCAGGCAAGAAATGAAGATACCTTAGAGGAATATGTGCAGATGTGAGACAGCTGTGCTGGCAGGAGGATGTGAGGGGCAGGAGTGCCCATGCAGTGCAGTTCCTGCTCATCCTGCCTGTGGAGAACACACTTCCCTCCCTACCCTGCTTCCTCTGAATTTCCAGCCCATGGGGATTAAGGAGGATGATTTGGAGAGTTCAGTGCATGTCCAGGCTTACTTCTACCTGTGCCACAATGTGGCTGGAGGAAAATAAGGCAGGATGAGATCTTCCTGAGTCCTCCAGGTTAGGCATAGCTCAAAATGCAGGACATAAAAGGCCCAGGTAGCTTCTAGGACTTTTTGTCTGAAGTTGTCACTGCAGGCTCTAATCCCATTTTTGCTATTGTGCTAAGGCCTTTAACACTTTAATTATCCAGCTATGATTTCCTCTTTCACAATCCCTGGGAGAGACTGACCTAAACTGAGAAGACTAACACTGTGGTGAGAGAGATGAGCTTTAAGGCTTGCTAAGCTATATCACAGCTTCACAGCATTTAAGTCTGTATTAAAACCAAATCTCTTACCAAGTGAGCTGTCAAGCCCATTAAGAATGATTTAATTTAATTTTTCATTTATAGCACAACAGATTCTCCAAACTGAAATGCACACTGCTCCTATACACCTAGCTGCTAATAATGTTAAATTTCTGCATAAGACAAAATTCTAAAAATTAAAAAACAAGCTAACAAAACATCTGATTTAAATTAAATCACAAAGTGCTATTTGAATTATATTCTTGAGAAATACTGATCTAAGCTTTGTGTAAACTCACAAACATCTATTAATCAACCTGTTGATAACCACACATCATCAGGGGAAACACTTACTGTCCTTGCTTTTTATTCCTTCCAAAAGAAACAGGTCAGACTACAGTCACAGCCTGCTCTGTACATTGAGATCATTATTCCTATTAAAGTCCTGACAAATTTTCTTGGTTCAAATGATGACCTGGAGCAGGCTTGGCACTGCCTCATTTCTGAGACTACATATCCATATATCCCTGGAGACAGGTCCCTCATAGCAGCACACTTGCAAATGTTTTCTTATTCATTTTTCCTCTTCCTCATTTTATCTCTTCCTGCTCCCGCTACAGGAGTCTGGCTCCTTCAGCAAGCCCATCAAGTGATTTGCAATGTAGCCTGGAGAAATGCCACCAAGATCTTTACCTGGAACTGAATTTTTCCTTCTTTTGTGTTTCTTTTTTTCCTTGTTGAATTTGTGCAACCCCTAGCAGAGGAGGGAGAGTCTCTTCACATGCATTTCAGAAGTGTAGGCATTCACCTGGAAGTGAGGATTGTGTTAGCTTAAGGTTAAAGATATTCAGGTTGCTGCAATTCAACAGAAGCTTCAAAAGACACAATAGTCATGTAACCCAGCATGAGCTCCTTTGACTCAGATGAGGGGCTGCAAATTTTAGTTCCTTCTTTTGATTGCTCTGGGGAAAGTTTTTTTAGTCTGACACCAAACAGAAAAATAATTCCAAAATCAACATCTTCAGAAGCCAAGATCCACAAACTGTCTGCCCCTGAATTCAAACAGCTTCCTTATGTTTTTCAATTATTTTTCCCTACATCTTTTATTATCTAAGTCAGCAGTCAAATAGAAACAGCACGCTACCTATAAATGTATACTACGCTCATCAGCATTTACTGTTATATGAAAAGTTTAATAGAATTTCAGTTAACATCTATAGTGAATCATTCAATACACTTTCATATTGAGAAGAGTCTCCAAAACACACAAGCAGCAGTTACAAATACTACTTACACGTGGTGGGATTTCCTCTTCTGCTAAGTGATGCAGGAGTTCAGGCTGGGGAGCAGGAGAGGACCTAGTGGCTTAGAATAATGTACTTTAATGCAGGCAGGGACAGCTGAGATAATCTCAGTGAGCTTCTGTATCCCAGGCCCAGATTTCCACACACTAATGCCAAGGCAGTACTGCCTCCCAGCCAGCAAGGATTTGGAGGGAGAAAAGGTGGGAAGGTACAGTAGCAGCACCTGTGCTTCCCACAGCTGCAGGAGCAGCACACTGTCCACCATGTGTGCCTGGCATGCAAGTGCCCTGCACAGGCTAGCCCTAATACAGCTCACTTCTGTATTTCAGAATATCAGCTTTTCCATTCCAAACTCCACTGCAACTTCTGTAGCTCTTCCCAGCAGTACAAAGCAGGGATTTGCAAAAGTTGCCAGTCGCCTTTTTACCTGCGAAAGCCTAGGCAATCCTCACATGCACGTGAGGCTGGAAATGGCTCTGGGGCAGCGTATCATCAGTTCCAAGTAGTGAAATAAAGGGGTACCTCTGGTTGCTTTTGTCTGCTGCAAGAACTGGTATAGATTTTTAGCAGTAAGTACCTAATACATCCTTAAGCTGCTCAGTAAATGGCTGATTTTTAGCATGTTTAATATTCTGGGAAGAGTCCTTTGGAATTTTTCTGACCGAGGACAGATCTGTGATTCCTCAAGGCTAAGGTTATATGCGGCAATCATGATAAACTGGAATGAACCCATGCCCTGCACAGGCCAGAGACCTTGCTGAAATGTAGAGCAAACAGGGTGGACACCCATGTGCCTCTGCAAACCACTGAGTGATGTTTGCTCCTGGCCAGCAGCTTCCTGGGGAGTCACAGCATCTGTGAAAGACTTCCTGTCCAAGTGTGATGCATCTGAACATGATCGTGAACCCACTACCCACCTACCTCAGCCAGCTGTTCAGTGCTTAAACTGCCTTCCTTAAAAACATGCCCCCGGCTTCTGGTCTGAATTCTTCAATCTGCCAAGTCTGTATATTCTGCTTTCTTATTTTCAGTTTGTTTTCTGGCTCTGACATAGGTTTTCCTAAATAATCTTGGGTTACTCACTTAATCTCTTCTTACATTAATTCATCGTTGCAAGGGGGAGTTTACAACATTTCTCTAACCTCTCTTTCATGTCAAGATCAAAGACTCCCTAGGGCACTGATCTTTTCTGCATCTTGACACACTTTCCCAATTCAAAGAACCATTATTTCAGCTGTGGCTTCTATAGTTGTGCTATACTACACCCTAACAAAAGTTGCTTTTTGCATTAAACATGTCAGCATCTTTGCAGCTTTCTGTTATTTATGTTGCAAATTAAGAAGCAGAGTAGGTAGCTGCATGAAGCCCTGATTACTGCAATAACTCTCCTTCTCCCAGCACACACCACAGCATTCACCCATCTGCCTAAAGAAGCTTCACATCGTGAAAAATTAATATTTTACCATTTTACTCCACATCATGTGTGTGCAGGTGCTTGGATCTGGGTCTTGTAGAAAACCATCCTTTCCAGGAGAGGCAATGGAACAACTTAAAGGGCTGCAATCTCTCAATTAATGTCATCTGAGTGTTGGATTCCTGCTTGCTGCTATGATCTAAGGACTAGAAAGTCTATCATTTCACCTCAAAAGGTAGCAGGATCCTATCCCAAATACTGACCTCATTTTTGAGGAAATCGGGTATTAACAGACAGTAAGAGTATCTCTGTTAACTGCCTGTGACCTTTGCCATCACTTAGCTCCTGAATGTCCCTACTAGATCTCTTATTTCATTGCTTTTCTACCCATATGGCCAGAAACACAAACTTTGACCAAAATCCCCTTGGGCTTTGTTAATCTATCAGATGTGTTAATTAAAGCACAGTTTTATTACAAGATTAAAAATAATAAAATCAAATTACTAGTAACAAACAACAGCATCATTAATTATGCCAACTAAAGTACTACAGAGATCTTTGCAGGACTTCATGGAGGTGAGGCTGTAAGGACTGAGTGGTATTTTATGTCTTTTTAGGCCATCCTACAGAACATGATGTATTTTATCCTCCATCAGCTGTAGACCTGGCCACTCCAGGTTGAGAATGCAGGAGACACTGTCCCGGTGGCGTACCCCTAGATGGCACTGCTTGGCAGCCTGGCTCCAGCTCCCATCCTTTCCCTTGGCTTCACAGCCAAGGTTTGCACTTCCCTCAAGGCTGGCTGGAGAATAAGACAATGAGATGAAGGGATTAAATTTCCGCCACTCCTGGTTGAAGTGGGAAATATTCCCTTGTCTCATACTTGGAAGTCAAAGAGGAAATAAGTTTTCAATCAATGTGTTATAAAGCATCTGGAAAGTGTCTTTCTTTTTTCTCTTTTTTTTTTTGTGAAGCAGATATTTGTTCTGACAGGGCTTTGTGATGTTAAAATTAATATTCTGGAGGCATCAAGATGGGAAGGTGCATTGTCATAAACTTCTGATGTATTTGATTCTACTGCAATCATAGGGAACAAGGATTGATGTGACACATTTTTCCAAGTTACCCACCTTTCTCTTATTAACATGGTAGAGCTTGCAGTTTGCTTTAAATTATTTATCAGTATTTTAGAGCATTTTACACAGGATCAGAAATTCCTTGTGAAACCTGATAGCAAAGTGATATCTTAATATATAAGGTGTTTGGATTTGATTTAACAGGACGGATTTCTTGTGAGATAATCGCAGTTCAAGCCCACATGAGTAGGTGGATCAAGTTTTTGTAGTCTAGCAATAATTATAACCAATTTTCCATTTTTTAATTTCTGCAATTATTTCAGGTTTAATTTTTTATTTGTGCATTTACAGTGAAAATGTGGCAAAGGGAAAAATATAATTTTAAGGGCTAACATCAGATATTACCCAGCTATCAGTAATACTTGCTATAATCCTTTTCCAGCCTATCCTTAGGTTTCCTTTCTAGCCCACAGAATACTTTTGTGAGGGTACATATAATTGCATCCTTTGCACCTTGCAGAAGATGGTCAGTCATTCTTCCTCATGGTTAAAAATAGTAGCAGGAGGTCTACCATGATTACTCTCTCAAAAATAGTAATTAAAAACACTGTGATTTTTCTGAGAAAATGCTTCAGTCTGGGCTGACAGGCTGTTTTAGAGGTAATGCTGAGTCAACTTGCTCTGCCAGCAATTTACCCTTCTCTATTACCTCAGCCTGCCACAGTCCACTCTAAAATACTGACCTCAGGTCAATAATCCAGTTAGAGGAATGGTCTTTGGGGCTTTTCAAGGACTTCTACCATCATTTTGTTTCTACCAAAAGGGTAGTAGATTGCATGTATGTTGTGGGCTAGACCTCCATCCTTTTCCAGCTCTTCTCACACAATTTTTGATCACTGAACACAGGCAAAAGGGCACCCAGGCAGCCTCCTGAGCCCAGTCAATGAAATACTGAAGAGTCCACAGAGGCCCATGTGTCTATATCAACCAATGTAATTATTAATGAATGAATAAAAATAGATTGTTCAAAGTGTCCTATCATCAAACTCTGAAAATCCAAATCTGCATTTAAGCCATTTGGGCAGCAGCCTCTGACTTCAGACAGCTCAGACATGGCATGAGAGGAAAGAGCTAGGAAAAGGTTTGTGTTGATACTGATAAATGCACAGATTCTCACATCTTCCGAAATGCTCTATTCCTTGTCTATCAACCTACTTGGTAATCTTTCACAGTTGGCAATCTTTTTCAACCTTCATTATAGAAGACAAATATAGACTTGTAACACTTGGATATGGGCTGGAGTTCTTCCATAATCTTCTTTGGCAGTGAAAAGATTATAAGGCTTAGTAAATAAAGCAGCAGTCTTTCACCTGCCAGACAGATTTCTGACTTAGTTTAACCTTGATTTATATGATGACTTTGGTTTTAGTACACATTTAAGCAGATATGAATTTGTTTAACCTGAAACTGTACCTGTACAACATCCTGGATAAAGGGAGAAGCTTGGTTCTGGAGCTTGAAAATCCAGGCCAAGATTTAAAACAAAACACACTCTTGAAGAAATAGATCTACACATGTAGGACAGGGTTCACACAGGCATTGAGGTGTACTTCAGATACAGCTTCAAAGGAAGCTATGCTATTTGTGCATATCAAAGATAAATTATACGTAACCAGGAAGTGTTTTTAAGCTCTGAGCACCACTTTGTCAGAAATTCCTTGCCCAATGTTGCACTGAGATACTTGAGTACCTCCCTGTCATGCCTCAGGGATGGCATTCCCTACTCAGTACTGTAGCTGCTGCCATTCCAGTCTTAGGATCACATAACCTCTCCCTGTGGATTTGTTTTTGAATCTTAGTGTCTTGTACTGCATCCTGAATGAATGATGCTTTGAGGTCATGACGTTTGCCCACAGGACTACTCATTTGCTAAATTTCTTTTGAGGCTGTGACCTGGAAGGGAGCAGGTTGATGACTGCTACCAGGTGGGTTTCCAACCTAAGGAATGAGCATCACACAACCAGCATTGTAACAGGGTGTACTCACCTTTTTTATTGTTTGGTTGATTTCATTCAGTAGGCTTTAAAAGAGGTTAAGAGCGGACTAATTCTGAGATTTCCAATTAAAGGTATAAAAATGTGCTAGTAATTGTAATTCTCACACCTAGCAATGAGTGTTACTGTAACTCTTCAGGTGCTATCTTTTGCTTTGGCCAATAAATATCCCCACAGCAGTGCATGAGAACAGCAACAGTACTGCGATTGTGGGGCAAAGAACTGCTTTCCTGGGACAGGGGCAAAGCTACAGATCTCATCCTAAACACCCATGGAGTAACCTGCTCATGTGAGAAACTTGTTAGCATCGCTTGGGGAACACAGAGAAGCCTCCCAGCCGTGGCAGGGCCACCCACCCTGCCTGGTGCTACTGCAAATGGACCTCCCACTCAGAAATAATGGGCTCATTTTGTCCTCAGCACACCAAATTCAACCAGTGCCACAGCATCCCTGAAGGAGAATTAACCTGAATATTATTTTGGTCAGCCTCTCCCGTTTTACCTTCAAAATTAAATCTACTTGCTGAATAAGACAGAATGTGAAGTTGTTTAGTGCTGCTCAAAATCAGAGAGCTTTTTTTTGTGTGTGAGTGAATTTGGTGGACCTTTGACAACATAATTTTGTAAGTTATGTACTTAATATTTTGGTGGCTTGAGGACATGATATATAAATTTCTGGCAAAGTTTATTTCACTAATTTGAATATTTTTAGAGTTTGTGTTTAATATAACCTTGTTAGCCACAGGCCTACTCTTTGAGAGAAAAAAATTAATTATTTTTTAAGCCCTTTCCCTGCTCCACAGGCATGTCCAGACCGCCTAAACTAATCCAAACACATTAAAAAGTGAAATGCAATAGGTCAATAAGTGAGCACTCAGATGTACTTCATCTTACAGGGCTGAGGTGGTGCCATCCCACAGCTGTTCTGTGCCAATTCCTCCTGCTGGGAGCCACCCACACCGCTCACTGCCAGCTGTGACACTTTCTTCTCCACAGGTGCTGTAAAATCTAATCCAAGTGTGTCTGAGGCCTCTGCAGGCAGCTTGACTTCTAGACTGAAGCCTTAAATAAAGCTGCAATGCTTTCTTTTAAGAGTAGAAAGGGAACAGAAACAAAATAGAATTCAATGGATTTTTTAAGAGATTATGATAATGCAATAAAAATTAACTTTCAAAGCAAGATGCTGTTAAGAGGCATTGGTAATATGGCACTTATGGATAACTTTGTGTCTAGTTACCCATCAGACTTGCAGAAGGTCCAGAATAAAGAATCGGCCAGAACTATACTTTAATGACTGTTATTTAATAGCTCATTTCTATCTGGCATCTGCAAAATGCTTATGGGGATAATAGCTATTTAATATAACTGCTGACAGTAGTCAAAAATAACATAAAGACAGGCAGAGAACCAGAGGCAGAGAAAAGATTTCAGTGAACACAAAATTGCAGAAATATCTTCATGTTTTCTCTTAGAACTGGACTAATGCCAAATCCAGGCTGAGGAGATGTTTCAGAAAGTGCTGGTTGGCCCAGACCAAAGGCATGCTGACAGCCAGGGCAAACATCAGTGGCCTCAGGGCACTTCTACTGCTGGTTAATTCATTAATATAGCTACAGTCCTTGTGCCAGTTCCCTTCTCTCATCAAAACAACATAAGGGAAAGACCTGATGCTGGGTTTACCATAATACGATTAAAGAAAGCTCCTCTCAGAGGCACTGCAACAGAAAAAGCTTCTGTGTGAGCTTCTACTTGCCTGAAATGACTACCTTGCAGCTCTCTTCTAATATTAGGAAACTTTTCGTTGTCATGAGGCAGCAATTTCTGCCAGGAACTCAGACAGAGAGGCAGCCCTGCTTCAGCTTCTCTTACAGCTTCATTTTGCTCCTCTATGAGGGGTATTAAATTGCCTAAACTTTCTGTGAGACCCATAATGGGAGAAATGTCCTCACATCCTCTATAGATTTCTTGGTCTCCAAAGACTTCTTCCATACCTCCACCACCTTCTTCTCTCCACATTTGCATCCCTATTTATCACAGAAAGATCTTGCTAATATACTTACAGGCACAGAGGCTGCACAAATGAACACCAGCACCAGACATAAATGGAAAAATATTATCCTCCATCACAGAAAGGTCCAGGACCAGCTTCACACTGGGACACTCAAGAAGCTGTCACGATGGGTTTTTGTTTTGTTTTGTTTTTGTTTGTTTGCTTGTTTAACTTCTCAATAAATTCATCCAGAATCTTTCATGTCTTCCAGGTCATCCAGAGTCATCCAGGTCTTCAAATTCAAAACTTTTGGTCCCAGAAATTGGAATTCTATGGAAATATTGTTCCTGTTTTTAAAACTTACACCTAGTGAGATCAAGAACACTAAACCAATAAATGCATTTACTTTTGTAAATTGTTTGAACCTTCACTGTTTAGCTTTAAAATCCTTGAAATTCTTATTTAGGACTTGCAAGGTCTCTGGTAAATCAATCTAACAAACAGTCAAAAGCAAAGGAAGTTTATCAGTTTTTCTCTGAATAGTTTTGTGGCAAATATTTATTGTTTATAACTCACAGTTCAAGCTGTGTGAGCATCTGGGAGCTACCTCTTTCACATTTGTTTTGAGTGGTCAGGAAAATGCTCAGGGCTTGGGTACAGGTGGAAGGGTCACAGCTCAAACCATTTATCCCTCAAGAAACTGCTGTGAGTCTGCCTTCAAGTCTTGGAGTCTGTCAGATGTCTGACACAGGCAGTACAGAGCCTGACCCCAGCCTTCGATGTGCTTGTCAGTGAGTATTTTCAGGTATTAATTCTTAAGACCTGTGGGATTAGAAGGGTAGTTTTCACATTTTCTCCAAGGAATATATAAGGGGATGGTGTTAGCAATATCCAGGGATTCATTGGAAACTACTTTGCTTGTAAAGAGGCATTATCTTTTTGAGAGAGGTACAGCTCAATGCAGAATTTTTTGCCTTCAATAAAATATTATCTGCCTATAAGCTCAATATAAGTTTGTATGTATCATGTATGTCAGATTTGAGATATCTTTTGCACAACGTTTGTATACATGTACATGAATACATGCCTATAAAACTCACATGCCAGATCTGTTCAATAAGCATGCAAGAGCACAGACTAATGCTTTAGAAAATCCCATTCATCTCTCTGAGATGAATTCCATTCATCTGAAAGAAGGACTTTTTTTTCCCCTAGATATCTAAAATACTTTTCAATGCTCTCATGGCAAGAGTCAGAGCATCAGTAATTTGCTGATGACAGCTTTATAAGTCTATTTGTTCATGGCTATCTATACACTTATACTGAACAGAGCTATAGGGAGCTAAGCAACCAAAAGTTACACCACTGTGTTACACACTGTGGTCTTTCAGACTGCCAGACTCAAATTCTAGTTCACATCATAAAAATAGTGCCAGCAAGGATTGCATAACCTTGTAATCTGCAGCCACAATACCAACCTGTGCCGGCACCTGTGCAGTGGAGCTTTACCTGCTCAGACATAATCCGGAAGCACACACTAGGTGGGGGATTTGCAGTGCCAGGTCACTGAGGGATCTCTTGCTTTTCCTGCCTTGGACAGTCATCAGCCTAATCAGCAACTCCACCTGCTCTTCCCATGACTGGTCCCAAAGGAAGATGTGTGGCAACAGCTGCAGCAATTGCAGCAAGCTGATGGTCACCAAAATGCTCCCCCAGGAAAAAATAAATCCCTCAGAATCTTCTTTCTCAGCTGATTTGTGTATCCCAAGTAACTGTAGATTAATATGAATGCCGGTAAAATCTCATGTTTGAGAGAAAAGGCAGAGGGGACAGAGTTCTCCAAAGAGTGGCAGGGGAAACAGATCCTCAGTGCACCTGCCAGTGTCTCAGATGTCCCAGCACTGCCACAGCAGAAGGGTACAAGGTTTGACTCTCTCCCATCATTTGTCACCTCACAACAGGTACTCTGGGTGGGAGGCATGACACTCTGGAGTGCTGCTCTTATTGGTCCTTTATGCATCTGCTCTACATAGTGCAGATAGTTACACATTCTGAAGAATAAGGGCCACCAAATCAGTAACCTGTATCAAGGGGGGTGTTGCACCTAGCAGGGAAATAAATGGCTCTCAGTCATTGCTTCAGCAGGAAGGAAGCATGAACATCGGGCAGTCACTGAAATCAGGCTAGAGCTTGGTATGGTTTTATTTCTGAATGTGTCTGAAAGACCAGTGCTATTTACACATGCAGATGTTTTCTTATTGTAGTCATGTTAAAAATAAACATATTACTTTATGAAATAAAACAAAAAATAGAATTTTTAATAGTTGAAAAAGACCAGAAGATCTTAATTTTTGTGAAACCATTTGGCATGACTGTACTGCTTACATTTGCAAAGCCAGTGTATTTATAGAAGCCTAAGACGAAATAGAAAGTTAAGTCCAGGACAGATACCTTGATCTGAACTTTGAAACTAAGGTCAGAAAATTGCAGTGTCAGTCATGGGGATGTCTGAGCAGGTGAAGAATAGAGCACTCACACAGCTCCCTTCTTTGGAGGTGAGTTGCTCTCAGTCCTCAAGATCTCTCAGACTGCTGAGCTCTCTCATCAGCAAACTTTTAATTGACAATGTGATCAGCTACTCCCTCTCTGTAGGAAGCTACCAGCACTTAGGAGATCACCTGGGTAAAGCACCTGTGTCTGGGGGTCACTGTGCACTGCATGAGGCTTTCCTTGAGTGACAGACACAGTTAGTGGTATGGCCCCTCTTCCTGCTGACAGCAAATGCCTGCAAATGAGGATAAAGGAATGAATGACCTGTGGCTTGGCAGAAGTTAATTTCTCAATCACAGGATAAAAACTGAGGCCAGCGTAATGAGGCAAATAAAAATAAATCTTGGCAATAATTTCCATGTTGCATTCTGTGGCTGAGACTTTCAGATTCATCAAGAGTTTTAATCATCATACAGAATGTTGACACTTATGAATCTGAAAAAATTGTCCATGGCTGAGAAAAGAAGTAAACTGATTATGGTCCAGGATTGATTTTGGGCTGGGGATGTTTATGAATGCATATAGAGTGGGTATTCAGAAGGCCTGACAAAATTATTTTTCTTTTAAAAATCAGTGATTTTAGCAGAAGGAGTTTTAGAAAGCTAACAGATATAAGTCTTGATAAGTCTTCTACAGAAGCATTTTCTGATGCAAAAGAGAAGGTTTAGTGGCAGGTGTTTCTCAGTCTTCATATTTAATGAGGAGTAGGAATGTCAAACAGCAAATATTAGCATGAAGGGATTAGGGCAGCAGCTGTTTAAATATAATGGACTGAATATAGTCAAAATAGTGATACACTATTAACCAAATGCTGCCATGTTTCTAGTAGGATATTCTGCACAAGTGCATGTTACCACTTGTGTGTATAAACATTCTTAAATAACTTTTCACTGGACACCTGGAATAACAACACATGAAGTCACCTGACATCCATTCAGTGCCAGATCCACTGATTATCCTGCTCCCAGAAGTGTTGTGTGGATTTTTACCATATTTCATTACAGAAACCCTTTTCTGAGATGTGTCCTCTACAGTTTGATTCTCTGCACACATCTTAAAACATAAGAATAGATGATCTGGGCTCAGACAAGGAGTGTCTACCTGAGTTCTAAGAACTGGTTTTTACTGAGTATAAGAAGAAGACAAGTGATATTTCTTTAGTTATCTTCTCTGCTCACAGACAGCAGGAGATGAAAATCTTCTTGAGCAAGAACATGGCATCTGCCTCTTTGGAGCTTTACTGGACACTTTTTTTCTATTTTCATGTAATCTGTTGCCAAACTCATTTGTACTTTTGTATCTAGACATTGTAATTTTTACAGTTTCTACTAATTTCCCCACTTCTAAAGTATAACTTTCTAGTCCACGATTTCTGTGGTTCCCTCAGGAGTTCTTAGTAAAACTAAGAGTAAAACTCCTGTATGCACTTACTTTCCTTTTTTTGCTTTTAGGCAATGAGTTTATTTGATGTGCGGTTGACAAAGCTTGACATGCTTGTTTTGAAGCTGTTGCAGACTAACTACATTTAGTGTGCTCTGGTTTAAGTTCCTCTTGCTTGAAAGGCATGCCCTACCTCTGATCATTCTCCTTGCTCATCTGTGACTGTATCTTAGACGGGAGAGAAACAAAACCCAGAATGTGAACAAGTTTGTTTTGTTACAATAATGTCATTTAAAAGCTATATATCTATGTATTACCTGATAGTACTTAACCTTGTGTTTTCTTTTCAAATTGTAGGGAGTATGGAGATGACATTTTCATAAAACAACCCATAACAAATCTAAGATCCATCTTTTGACTGAGTAATAGTTAATGTCAGATATTTTTTGTAAGTGCATTTCTTTGCAGCTGTCAACAGTTGCTCAGTTCAATATAACCTGCAGATCTTTGTGATCAGTTTTATTTTAAATCACTCTAAATAATTTTGTAAAGTCAGAAAACTTACATATACTTATGTCTTGAGATCAATTTATGTAATCCTTCTGGAGTATGTATGAAAGAATATCCATCCAGTAATTTTGAAAGCCATCATTTCTTCCTGTCCTCTTTCCTATCTTCTGTATAGCTATTACTTTTGCAGAGGTCCTTCCCTTTTACCCCATACCAACCTACTTTCTCTAAAACCTTTTTGGAGAGGTATATAATCAAAAACCTTTCTGAAATCCAAGCTTGGTAATCAAACCACCTCAATATTGGTAAGTAATAATTTAATGAGTTCTCCAGGTACTGAAACAGACTTGAGATCCATTACATCTTTCTGCAAAAACTATGTTAATTCTGCTTTATTAAATCATATTAATGAATGTGTACTGTTAATATTGTTATTCTTTACCGTTTCTACTAATCTCCCCAGATCAAAAGTACAACCTCCTAGTCTATAATTTCTAAGGTTCCTCAGGAGCTCTTATTAAAAACTAACCTTGCATGCACTATCTTCCTTTCCTTTTGTACAGAGGCAAATTTAAGTGATAGGTTATCAACCTCAACTGAAAGCATGAACATTCTAAATCTGAATTATCTAAGACCCACTGGGCAAATTCTATCAGCTCTGGCAGTGCTATATTGATTTTGCTGACTGTTCTGACTGAGATGGTTCCCTTACTCTTTCTCCTCTAAAAGAAAGGCTGTGGGAGTAAGACCAGACTAAAGCTTTGACAAATTGAACGCTGATGGAAATATTGCACTTAGCTTTTCTGCTGCTTCCTTATCTTCCTTGAGCAGTCCTTTTACAAGTCAGCTATCTTTTGGTACCTACAAGTTTTCTCAAAGATATGCCATTTCTGATATGGCTGGAAAAGTTTTGTTACTAACATTCATATAGCAAATGGAACAATTGGCTGTTTGTTGAATTTGTTCTGTCCTGTCCTGAGGTGTTTTTACATTCAGGACACCAGAGTATGGGATTCTTCTAGTTTGGAGATTGTTCCCACATTCCTTACACCCAGAAATGTCTCTGCTATACTACCACAGTCTCTCATGACCTTTTACACTTTGTTTGGATAGAACTATATATGTGAGCTTCTAATCTAATGTTTTTATATAATCTCCCTGCCACCTATAATCTTTTTATTCTCTTAACAGGACTTTTTCATTTCCTTTGATGAAACTATATAATCTTCGTGAAGTTCCCAATTTTGAAGCTAAGCAATACTGGAGTGTAGGGCTAGGAGTTTTTTTCCTGTCTTTTGGGAGCTTTTCTCAGTTCTACATGGCTTCTGGGTATAATTATATTGAAGTCAGCATTACAATATAGTTGTTTAATAATGCTTCAGACTTGGGTGTGTGAGATGATCCCATGAGGAAAACATCAAATCATGCTTCTCTGTTTATGAGTTTTCTAACCAGCTACTCCAAGAGATAGTAACTTTAAAACACCTATCATATCCAAAAATGTAGCTTCAGCATAATGTCCCATGAGGGACAGCAGTGCAAAAGGAAGTGGGGAGGAATGAGCCCTGTCTTCATTAGCATGTTTGCCTTTTTTGGATTCTCTAGTAACTCCCTTAGCAGTTACAATCTGGATGGTCTCTGCCCTGGGTGATTATAGGACATTTTCATACTGTTGGTCTGAAGTTGTGGTTTCTGGGGATCCTTTTCAATTGCCATGAATATACCAATAAAGAATGCTGTACGTTGATCAAAGTCTCCCATTTCCTTCCATAATTTCCTTAATGCATGACATCCCACTCCTGCTCAAACAATCCATTTTTAAATTCCTATTCTCTCATGTAATTTGTATACTATTATTTCAATTTTCCAAGATTATCTTTCTTCTATTGGGTTTCTGAAGTGCCTATGTAATAATAACCAAATATTCTTGATATCTCTTTGAGTGGGTATATGGACCTGCTTTGTACATAGACTTGTTTATACACTTTAAAAAGCTTGGGTCTGCTCCGTGGACCACAGTGCTGGTTGGAGCTGGGATATGCCAGCAGCAGGTCTTTAATAGCTTCTCCCTGAAGATAGTTCAGTGTCAGTGATGCTCCCCACTGCATATGCAAAAGTACCTGTTCAAGTATACAGATGATAGTGCTCCTTTTAATGAAAAGAAGTACCCTTGTGTACTCAGCATATACCTAGTTCCAAAAGCTTACTGTCCTGTGAGACACAGGATATTCTACTCCCTCAGCCTCTAATCTGTGTCATTCTTCACATCTGCACCACTGCGTCTTTTAAAACTGTGCTTCAAGAAAATCAAATTTAGTCAAAACATTCAGGGGGGAAGGTAGAAGTACTGTGTCCCAACAAAACCAAGCAACCAAACACAAAACACAGCAAAGGAAGCAGGAAGTGAGCTCTTGAATTCAAGGGAGAAATTTTTCTCTATGGATTAGATACAGAATTATTGGCATAGGAGTTATTAATACTGTCTTGATAGCTGTGAGATGGAAAGACAAACAAAGGTGGGAGAAGAAAGTGAGAGTTAATACACAGTTGTAGCTATTTGAAGTGTAGAAATGGTATCCTGATATGCTGAAGATGTGGAACTGCAGGTCTGAGAAGCAGTATGAGGAATAACACCAGGGCTACTAAAAGAACAAAGGACTTCAAAAGCTTTCTTTTAGTAAGGAAGAGGTAGATAATAAGGAAGCCACTAAAATATTTAATTCTGTCTTCTATAATTTTATTAGTTTCATCCACTAGAAATCATGGCATGAGAAACACAACTTTCACATTAGAAGGTACTCAACTATCCCATGAAAACAGGAATGACCAAAGCACATAGCAAAGATTGCTTCACAGTGATCATATGAAAGATACTGGCTGTTTGGTGGAGGAAAGAGCTTCCAGTAGGAGGCATAAAACAGAAGGGTCATGGGAAGACATGGAAGGTGCAGTCTCTGCCTTCTTGTAGATGGAAAGGAAACATGAGAAGAGTTCTGTGCAGATGTGAAATTAAAGGGTCAACTTCAAAGTATAACAAGTCAGATGTGAACCTGATGTGGAATGAGAAGACCTTAGCAGAAATATCTCAGAAGCAAAATAATTTGAATGGATACAAGGTGGTGTTTTGTTGTGTTTGGAAGGAGCTGCGCTCAGCTGCTTGCTAGACAACAGAGCTGTGTTTGTGATGATGCACACATTTTGGCATTGGGCAAATTTTGGGCAAATTTTGGGCAATAGCTGCAACCATGGGTATGAGCATACTGAAGATGTAGGAGGCAAAGAAGCACCTGTGTTTTCTGATGGAATACAGTATATATCTATACATTTCTTTACACTTATTTACATACTGCTACCTGCTTCTGTGCTGCAACTCTAGTAGAAGCCTGGACCTCCAACTCACCAGCAAAAGTCTTGGTGGTGATGGAGGGAGAGCTCTTCTCAAGGTCACCTTTCAGCATGCACAGCAAAGTGCCTCAAATGGAGGCCTTTAGAGCATTTCATTCACTACCACAGTTTTCCAGGGATGTCCTGATCGGCTGTTGGGCTGGCAGGAACTCAGTGACCTGATGGGGGCCAGCAATGCCTCCCCCTCACTGGCCCCCGCAGAGGTTGAGCAAGTGGGGGTGTCAGACTCTGCTACAAACAGCCAAGAAAGGAGCAAACTTACCTCCTGATGAATGGAGGTCAGAAATCAGCCAAAGGAAATAAAAAAGTAATGCACTGGTTTATCCTGTAAAGGATCCAAAACCAAGAGAACAGTCCAAAACTGCACCTGCATGGGATGCTGTCTATTATTTAAGAGATATATAAATCTCTGTTATGTATCTCACAAAGGAAGGCAAGGCCATTTTTTTCTCATTGGTAATTATATTCCAGTCTGTCATTTTTTTAAATCTACATAATACTAATTCTGTGAATATTATGCATGTAGCAAAAACCTAAAAATATGCAGTGTCTGATTGCATATTACTGACACTCTACTTTTGAGTGGATAAAACAAAGGTAATGCTTGGAAGCATCTTAAGTAATGCATGATTATTTTTAGATATATGTTTATCTAAGAAAAGTTAGTTTTCAAGGCAGAAAATTATTGTTTTGTAAACATCTGCTTAAAAAATGCCAACATGCTGTTTCTAAAGGCTTGATAAAGATGATAAAACCTATAGGTCTAACTCAGATTACTTTCTAATACGCCAAAACTGTTGATCTTCTATGGCTTTTATCCCAGAGTTTAAGAAATTTTAACATCACAACATTCACTGGAGGGCACTGACCACTCCAGAACCCCACCACTATGACAGGGTGCATCTTCAGGAGAGCCTGTGTGCCAATGTACAAAAGGGAGACTGATCCTGACAGAAGGGGACAAATGAAGGAAGAGCACTGCATCTAGACAAAGCAATAACAGAAAAGCAAAACCACACACAACAGCAATCAAGAAACCCACCAGTAACAAATCCACTGAAAATCAATGACTAGCTGCTGGATTATGAAAGCTGCAGTTAGGGAAACAATTGACTTGTCACATATTCCAGCAAAAAGATTATCTGGCCTATCAGCACTGAGAAAAGAAAACACAATAAAAACCCTCTTATCTTACTCATTTCCACTGAGAGCCATCTAGTTAGGGGTGACAAATAGGCAGTAGAGTTTGTCTAACATCATTTTTAGGAATTAGAAGTAGGAAGGTGCCTGCTAATGCCATAATTTTGTTTTATAATATAAAGATGGAGGTTGGAAGGAAGAATGTTCTTGTCAAAAAACTCCAGCTCATAAAATGCCTGCCATGGTTATAGTTGTCTGCTCCTAAGGCAGAGGGAGCCTGTTATATCCCTTTACACAATTTCTGCTGCCATGCAAACATTTTCAGAAGAAGACCTGATTTTGTAAGATTTTAGCTAGCAAAGGCAGTAGAAGTTTGGCATAATAAAAGTCTAGTTGTAATTTTCCACTGTACTCCTACCTACTACTCACTGAATTTGAGTGTGCTTGTTCTCTCTCACCAAAGAGAGCTCATCATACTTCATTGCAGTTTCTCCAGTCTAAAATCTATGTAATGGGAAGGATTTATTTCTGGATTAATATTTTGTTTAGTCTCTTCTTGCAAGCACATAATGCATGAAAATAAGAATAGAAAAACTTGGAATCAAATATTCTGGATATAAAAAGTAAATATCACCAAGATTCTGTTTTGACTTTAGAATTCAGAATGAATTATTATTTTGCTTAAAAAGTACTTCTGTCTGCAAACCAGGCTCATGTGAGGTATGTCCTCAGTGAACCATGGTGGCATACATCATCAATGACAGCAGAGGAGATATGTAAGGGAAAGTTTTTGTCCAGCAAGCACAATATAAAATCTTTTCCAGTGAAGGACATAATCACTGCTAGGTGAGGAGAAGAGACACAACCTCCCTGTGAGCAAGGACTGCAGCTGGGAAGTGGGATCAGTGCCTTCCTCTACTGCAGCTGCTGAAGGGTATCCTTTGACAAATTATTTACCTTCTCTTATCTCTGACTTCCTCCACTAAAAATAAAGATAGCAATATTTCCATGCTTCACAGAAATGTTTTGAAGTTTAGAACAGTAAAAACCTGAGATATCCTGGTCCCTTTACAATAGGCCATGTGAGTGCATAAGACAGATGCTACAGCAAACAATATTTTTGGCCCTGTGAGTGACCATCATTGTGCTAACAATAAAAGAACTGACCTCCCCAACAGCAGGAGAGACAGCATTATCAGGAAATCTCTCGTTTCCCTGCTGTAACAACAATATAAATCTCTCAAATCCGAGTATGTTCAGGATGGGTTTGAAATTGAAACACTACACAGGAGCATCTAAGGTGAAACACAGGAGGTTCTCTCTTGAGCATCAAGAAGCACTTATTTGCAGTCAGGGGGACTGAGCACTGGTACAGGTTGTTCAGAGAGCCTGTGGGGTCTCCATCCTTGGAGTTATTCAAAAGTTGTCTGGACATGCTGCTGCACAAACAGCTTTGGGTGGCCCTGCTTGAGCAGGAGCGTTGGGCCAGATGACTCCTGGTATCCCTGCCCATCTCACCCACTTTGGAATTCTGTGAGATTCTGTAACAGATGTCAGACCCAGAAAAGATAGCAGCAGATTTCCAGCACTCTTCAGTTAATGCACTTAACTGATGGAAAAACTGCATGTAGTTTTCCTTCAGGCAAAATAATTTGGGGAAATGTGGTGTGGTACTGGCAGGAGAATCCTGGGAGTTCTGATACCAGAAGTGGGATTTTAAAAGGTTGTTCTACATTTACTAAGAGGCATGTGCACTTAACTGGGATATACAGATTTAGGAGGCTTTATGACTCCTCTGCAATCACTGTACTCTAAAAGCAGGTGAACATTTCATACCCTTAGGAACTGTACTACTGGTCTCATTATCATTGCAAAGCTAATCACCTTTCCCATCTATCTGAAGAGAAATCTTTTCTAGGAAAAAAATATAATATTTTCTGTAATCTAAATGATTTAGGATACTGAGAAAAGGCTTTGCTCAGATTTATTTTCCTTGAAAACTTTCTGTTTTCATTGCAAGTTTCAGAATGCATTGTCTTTTAAGTGTAAATAATTGAAGAGTTATATGCCCATATGAAAAGTAAAAGAGACCTCTTTCTGCTCCTACATGTTACACTTCAATATAAATGTAGCCTCTTTGAAAGAATATAATTATGCAAAGCATAAATTTAATCTTTGCCTAGCGATTGTCAATAATATGATATTGACACTTAATAAGCTAGGCATTGCTATAAGACAATTAAAATCTTGCTACTCTTGAGCAAATCACACAGAAAAGAATAAATGAAAAATGATGACAATAAAACATCCAGATGACTAATTATTCTAGGTATAGATTAATAAAAAAAATAGAAGAATCAAAAAAGAAGAAGTCCATGATTTACCAGCAGAAAGGCTATATTCCCTCATTGTGTGAGAAGTCAAAAAGGATACAGTCCTTTCTGGGGAGCCACTCATCAGCTTGTCCTAGATTTTGCGGTAATTTTTATTTGTTTGAGGAAATAAAATTTAGAAAGGATAGTGCCCATGTGGGGAGGGGAATTTTACTTTCTTTTTTTAGTACTTTCCATTGTATGGTATGCTCATGAGGACACATTAATGTTTTCTTTCTTTTTTTTTATTAAAAAAAAAATAAAAAAAAATTGGTGGTGCAGCATGCATATTATGTTACTACAATGTGGCAATCCAGAGCTGAGGCTGCCAGACTGCTCAGACTCACTGGACATTAGTTCCCTCCGGGCTTTCTTTAGGAGATAGTTAAGTATGGGGGCAGCTCGGGCATGGTGCACCCTGGAGATGTGCTTTGCTCCACAATATGTGCCCATCTCACTCCAGAGCACACCAGATTTATAACGGAAGCCAGAGCATGGTGCAAACCCCAGCTACCTATTTTAAAGACCTATGGCATATCTATATTGAACAGGTTGCTTGGAACCTTTATGTTATGAAATGCACACACACGTGACCGTGGGCAGTTTGAGAAGCCATGGCAGGACACACAGTGCACCATGACTGTCACATCGGCTGTTGGAGGATGAGCAAATGTGTCCTGTGCACTACATCCCAGGAAAGAGGAATGGGAGCCTGCCCACATGCAGGAAATGTTTCCAAATATACCTCATGAAGATGTGCTGAGCTGCTTAAAAGAGAGGAATTTTTTTTTTCCAGGTGTGTAAGAAGGGATTTCTCCAGGTTGTGGGGAAGGTGTTTTGTGTCCTGCAACATGAAAAAAATTGTGGCACTGTGTCCTGGCATAGATAACTTTACCAGGAGAACCCTCTGAGGAGAGGTCTGGTGTGAGAGATCAGGTTCACCAAAATTGTTTCCTGGTTTAATGGCTTAGGATACTGAGTCTTACTGAAAGTCAATGTACTTGAGCTCTTAAATTGATTATGTACTACTGCCCTGCTCTGCAGAGAACAGATTGCTCAGTACAATCTTCTGATGTTAGTTCTGCTTACTAACATACATTGCAACCTCAGATCAAAATTAAAGAGTCTATTTTTATTGTTAAAAGACACTTGAAAATAAGTGCTGGATAAGATGCAAGGACTACCTGGACTGTAAATGGACAGCAATATCCTACTTTGACTTTGTTTTTTCATCTTAACATTCATAGAGAACAGGTTGCTCTTACATTTGGTGACTGTCCAGGGGCAAGGCTTTCTATAAATATAACACACCTAATTCATAATCATGCAGCTAATATGTACATGCTATCTAGGGGATTGAATTTATGCACCTAACTCTTTGTAGCACTAATTGCTCTGTTGTAGGTTGCAAGGTAAGTCCTCTGTGCATAGGGGAGAAAAAAGCTTTCTCACTACCTGCAAATCAGTAGAACCGAAGATTAAATTCATGTAGAGAAAAACTCTTTCTTTATCATATAGGGCTAAAATATAACTTCAAGGTTCAGTTTGAAGAGAGGATAATGCAGTACAATATGTCCCAGAGGAAGCATTGTGAGACATTCTGCTTCTTGGAAATACTTGGAAACATTTCAATGCCAGAGTCTCACTACACAAGAGTATACCTGACTATCAAGGGTAGACAGCCTATGTCTTAGTACCAAGCATCTTTGTTTGGTGAGCTGGAAAACATGATTAAAGAGAGACTGTCTCCCCTCAGGCAGTACTGATATCTGGGGAATATCACCCGTGGGGTGTTATGGGACAGAACAGGAGTGGTGAGGTGAGTATCTTTTGTTAACCTCAATTTCCTTGGTCAAAGGTTGACTTTTGTAAGACCCCTCAGAAACAGATAGAAAGCAGCCTCTCCCATTGCATCCTTCCCCTTCCCATGTTTTCTTCTCCCCCTCTGCATCTCCCTGCAAGGATTGGGAAGACTTTAACTTACAGGGATTCTTATGTATTCACTGACTTCTTAAAGAGGAGTGATAAAACAAGTGGCCCATCACACAGCAAAATCAGAATAATGGAGGTGACAGAAATTAGAACATAACCCACATTTTACTTGGACCCTTTTGGGACCCTTAGTCACCTTTTGTTTCTTTCACATCACATCCACACAGAGAACTTTCCAGAGAGAGCAAAATCAACAGTACAGTAATTTCACGATTATAAGCTGCACTGACTATAAGCCGCATCTCCGGGTGCTGGCAAACATTTCGTTCTTTGTCCATACACAAGCCGCACCCAATTATAAGCCGCTCTGTCGTTCACAGCGAGGACCCGCATGCAACAAAGTTGCCAAATAGTAACAGAATCGTGGGATGGCGGGGTTTACTGGCTTGGCCCTGCTCGGGGCGGCTGCCAGGGAGCGAGAGAGCGGCGTGCCTGGCCACCACTGCCGCTGCGCTTGTCGGAGCTGGACAGCACTGTTGCGCTTGCGGGGGATGAGCGGCGCTGCCACGCTTGTCGGGGGCTGGGCAGCGCCACCGCGCTTGCAGGGTCTCACTTCCGGGTTTGGAAATTTCCTAAATTTGTAAATATATTAGCCGCTCCGGAGTGTACGCCGTACTTCCGGATTGGGAACTAAATGTAAGTCAAAATGGTGCGGCTTGTAATTGTGAAATTACTGTAAATAAGAAAAGGCAAATATTTTCCTCCTCTGTTTCTTTTAATTTTGTGCTGTGCTACAGTGAGTCAGAACTAAAGCCAAAATACAAATTTTGAGTTTTTATTTTAGCATACAAAAATTATATATATTCCTGACCAAGACAGTTTTTTTGCAGGAAGTTAGGGAAGAAGATTTTGAGAGGTTTCAACATCCACTGCTCCATGTAAGGAGTTACTGCAAGTCAATTAAAAGAATCAATTAAAAATAGCTTTCCCTTGATAAAGGAGATATTTCTCTCATTAGGACACATTGCTATGTTCTATAACCTTACAGGGAAACAGCATTATCAGCTAAACTGCCCCGGTTTACTTTCTTTTGTCTAAATCTGTAACACCCACGTGTCTTACAGGGGAACCAGTTATGGTAGGTGTGGTGGAGTGTTTTACCAGTATTTGTCCTGGGACCTGATGTAGATGAATAATAAAGAAAATGTATCCAAACTCAAGGGAAATGAGAAAATTCTCTGTTTAGGAAAAAAAGGCATCTGCAGTTTTAGGATAAAAAACAGTTTAATTTTGCAGAAGGAGGAAGAGAGATCATGCAAAGCAGCAGATGTGGAGAGTTACCTGTATAAACCAATATAATTACATGGAAACTTGGACAGCTATGGCCCTCGAGAGTGCTCCTTGAGCTGTATCCCCAGAGAGGGGGCCTGGAGGCTTCTCAGAACAGGAGCCCTGCCTTGAGAACATCTCCAAGATACACAGATGAAACAGGGATGTAGGCGCACAGGCCCATGAGAGCCCTTGCATCATCAGATCCACCTACTTGCTCCTGCAGTCTATCAGAGGTACCACTCAATCCATAAGTTTATAAAATCCATTTTACAGCTAGTCAAGCTGCTGGATCCTGCTACTGGGTCAGAGGTTTCTGTCCAGGACTGCTACACAGAGCAATGGCCAGGTGTGGTACCTGTTGCTCTGCAGAGGTTTTCCCCTGTGCCCTTTTACAACTGTTGAGGGTTGTCTCCCATTAGGCTGTGGACAAAGAAGATGCCCCTGACCACAGAGTTATAGTTTGGGCTCAGTTATCAGGTTACCTGAAGCTGTAATGTATTTTTTGTAACAATAAAATCTGCTAGCGAACTGCTTTATTGCTTCATTATTGTTTAATGAAGGTAGTTTAGAGTGGGAAGTTTTCTCTGTGTTCAGATATTTCTTTCTAAAACTAAAATCAAATATTTCTTTCATAACATTTCAGTTTAGCAGGTAATGTAGATCTCTTCATAGTAGCTTTGCTACTGCTTCTGCAGCAGAAACAGAAGTTTGAAAGGTGCAAATTGCAGGAAGACATGCAACACTTGCAGGCTTTCTGATAGAGCTTTCACTCCTGTGGGGGCTTTATGACTTTTTCTTACAGTCTCAGAGCAAGCAAGTACATTGAAATGAGCCCACATGAGAAGCCCAGAGCTCAGGGAAGCTGCTGTTGATGCCATACTGCAATCACCTGTACCTGCTCCATCTGCAGTGCCTCAGTGGGCAATGCCTTTCTCTTCAGTGGTTTCTCAGCCAAGCCCATCCTCCCTCTTACCTGATGCATGGCACACAGAGTGATCACTGCCGGTGGCAGAGAGTGTAGCAAATGCAAAACCGAGATTTAAGTTTGTCCTTCACAGAGCATCTCAACCCTACGCCAAAAAACCCCCAAGACCATTCTGGCAACAACACCAAGTTCATTAATTCCTCAGGGTACCAGGCAGAGCTTGTATGTGGACAGGTGCTCCAAGACGGGCAGGTAGAAGGAGCACTCACATTGTCTGGTGCAGCTCCTCCCAAGGTGTCCCTTGTCCAGACTCTTTACAGACTATGGATCTACTCCTGCACTACACACCCTGGGGTTGCCTCTAGGAAAGGCTGTGGGGAAGTATGATCACAAAGTATCTGCACACATTCTTGCCCATGGCTGGCAGAGCTTTTAGATGTGACACATAAACAAGATGCCTCTTTGACCCACATAGGTTTTCTGTCCTGGGTTGCATGCATGGAGACTTTGCTGTAGAGCACAAGAAAAAGCAGTTATATTTCTGCCCATCAAACAACCAAGAGCAAGCAATCATCTTTCCCCTTGTTACAGATTATTGCCATGGTTTTATGGAAGAAAACAAATATATATTTCATCTTCTGAAAAATATAATGATTTTACATTTCCCCAGTTCCTCTTTATACAGTTCTTTTCAGACACAGCAGCACACTTATTTATTTCCTGTCTGTGTTTACAAAGTTTTGCAAATAGTCATATAAGATTTTTGACACCTAGAATTATGATTCCAGGGCCAGGATGTTCTTCCCTGCTCCAGCAACACACAGCACCTGTAAAATCACCTTCATTACCCTGCTCTTGGGGATTTCTCATGTGTGAATCCATGGTTTGTAAATTGTTCTGGATAGTAAAGCATACTGATCCCCAAAGAACCAGTTCTTGCAGTCTCGCTCAGAAGGTGTGCCATATCCCTTAATTATGTTTCTCATATGTTCCAGTGCTGAATATTGCAGCAGCTTTGTATCAGAATTTAGGTTTCAGAGAATATCTGCAACTAACTGAATTCTCCTTCCAGCAGCAGCAGATGTCTGTGTGTCAGTTCATGAAGTAGCTCACCAAGAAGCTTGTAACAAATTACTTCCAGGGCAATTATTTTGGGTCAGCAGTTTGCAAACAAATTTTCAGAACAATTAAAATGTTTTATTTCCCCACAGGTATGAGGATAATAAACAAAAGGATCCCTTTACTCAGTATGTCTCTCCTTCAGAAATTCTTCAGTTCTCTTGGAATCTGGTCTGAGATACCTTCTTTCAATTTTAGTATATAGGCTTTTGCTTTTTAAATGTTTTAAAGAACCATTTAGTTCATGCATTCATTAAGTTAGATGACATTTACTCTCTGAAAGGTGGGGATTATGCCTGATAGAAAATCCTTGAGTAAATAAATTCTTGCAAAGAATGCAAGTTTAGATGCTGTTTCTGTACATAACGCAGCCAGGTTCAATTTTTTGAGGTTATTTGAATTGTGAGTGAGTTCAAGGAAATTAAGACCCCTGATGCTAACAGCCATTTAAATAGAGGCCTTTTGAAGAAATAGCTACAATGTCTCTTGCCTGTTTCCCAGTGTTCTGGTAACAGCATATTCACTAAATGCCTTTAAATTTTAAAGAGTAAGGTATTAAAATGAACAAAAACTCTCCAGAATCCCAGGTGTCCACCTAAGATTCCCTGCAGCAGAAAAACACACAAACAGAGCTGATTTTTTCATATCTTTGATGTGAGAGAAGGCATAATGAGCTCAACAGTATTAGTCTCTAATAGAAACTAGCAGAAATTAGCTCCATTTTGCTTAATAAACTCTTAAAAAAAACCCTGGTTTTGATGTTAGACGCAGAGGAGATGAGATTTTAAATCTCTTATTTCATCTGCTCTCTGGGATGTTCTTATTTGAACAAAATAAAACTCATCTCTCTAAATTAATGAGACTCTTCATTTCAGGATCTCAGTTTGTAAAGTGTGTATTAGATCCAGTCAACATCTGTTAAATTAAAACAGCTATTCAATTGCAATTAAAATTTTTCTAGCAATTTTTCATTTTGGTCTGTGTTATAGTCTGGTGCTGACAAGTAGATAAAGTGACTCAGACAAATTCATGCTACCTTCGTTTAAAGCATCATTTTCTGGAGCTTGTTAAAATTTTGGGTTTGAAGAGTTCATTAGCAACATTTTCACAGTGAACCTTAACCTTTTTAAAAAAATCTTTGTGGGTTTTGGAGTAATTTTACCACGTAGAATTGAAATCTTTGGAAATCTAAAGAAAGCAAGAAATCAAGTGGCATTTAAGCAGTTTAAATAGTTATTTCTTCAAACCTAACAAGTGAGGGAGATACTTCCTCACTCAGACTTATTTTCAAATATGGAAAACACTTCCACAGTGAAGACAACTTCCTGCACAGCAGATTCCCACTTTCCCGCAGGATCTGCAGGGCAGCAAGGCCGGTGGGGGTGATGGGTTTCCCCATGGGACACAGAGTTGCTTATCATTCCCATTCCCAATGGCAAGGAATGGCATGCTGTCAACAGACCTGCTTTTAGCCCAGTCCTTTAGCCACAGTGAGGGGGTTTAAGAAGAAGAGCTCAGGTGTTTCAGCATCACACTGAGATGACAGCGTTGGCACACTCTGCATCCTTCCAGAAATTTCTGCAGCATTCTTGAATTCAAGCAACTAAGGCAGCAATTTTAAGGGCTGGCTTTACCTTGGTAATTGTGACTGGATACAGAGTTTAAAAGGTTCATTTCCCTAATCTGTTCCATTGCTAATGCCTGCTTAGTCGTCAGGATATGTTGATTATTTGTTAACATATTAAATATTCATTTCTGTGGCAAAATGGGTTCCTTTAGGATATAGCCACACCTGTCCATAGATGCACACTAACTATATGCTTACTGCTGAGCTAAGCCCTGAGGAGGTGCAGAGGAACTTGTGTTCTGGTTCCAGCAGTAACTTCTGCATGGAGCTGCCCAGAGAAGTTTGTCCTGAATCTCTGGGGATGTCAGTCATGCCAGCCAGCCTGTAGTAGAGCTGTGACACTGCAAAGAGACTTTACAGACACCAAAGCACATCTGGCATCACAGCTGGTAACTTGCTGATAGGGCCTGATGCTTTACTTAGCATTCACCCCTTTCTAATGCTAGAGGCAATATTAAAAGCAGAGATCTTTAACACATCAGCCAAAGTTTCAAAGAGCAGATATCACTAATGCTCATTCAATTCCTTCTGAAATTTGTCATTCCAAATCTAATGCCACTGTCATTCTCCGTTTTTTTCCCCATAAATAAATAAACAATAAACAACCTTTAGACCCACGGAATAGTAAGCGATATATTTTCCTTTAATGACCACATTTTTCCAAGTCAGTGGAAGAAAATTCACCATGTTCTAGTCTCTCTGGCTCATTAACTCCAGAAATCTGATAATGATTTTAATGTAAAAGAAAAATGTTAGGTTCTAAATGAGGACAAAATAAAACATGCACAGGAATAAATTAACCTGTTACATCCCCCGAATGATTACTTGCACTGACCTGGAATTTGCATTGAAAAGTGCCTTATAAACAAGTGCACAAACTCGTGGTTCAGCTCACAACATTTAAAATTAATGGGAAATTCTGTACATAGACTTATAGATAGACCCTATAGATAGACCCTATAGACAGATCCTATGTTAGGTGTCTTCTGATCTTGCTCTTTCTCATAGTGTCTCCAAATTCAGAGCAGTGCACAGTAACTGCAGCAGGTACAACAGGGCAAAGTGAGAATTAGCTAAGCACAGAAGCACAGCTGGTTTTTGGAGCACCAAATGCAAAAGCAAGCTGCATTAAGGTTTTATTAAATGAGAACGGTCACAGCTATTATTTCCATTCCAACTTCTAGTGACTGTTAGTCAAGAAATCTCATGTTCTAACATGTTTTGAGCTCCAGTTTTGGTGTAAATATGCATTAGAACAACAATCTGTTGGTTGAAAGGTGGTAGTCCTTAAATGCGATGGCAGCTGAGAACTGCCAAACCTTTTATCTTCAGAATTAGCTTTGAAGAAGCTTCAACCCCAAGAAGAGTGAATTAAGGAGAGCTATGGAAGATCACAGGAAGTTTCTCAGAAAAGAGGAACAAAACCACTCTGGGCATGATATAAGGAGCTTGACAGTTTGAATTGCAGAAGTCAAGAGGCAATGAGCACAAACTGAAACACAAGAGGTTCCTTCTGAGCATTAGAAAACACTTTTTCACTGTGAGGATGACTGAGCACTGGCACAGGTTTCCCAGAGAGACTGTGGAGACTTCACCCTTGAAAATATTCTGAGGTTGTATGTACGTGGTTCTGGGCAAGTGGCTCTAGGTGGCCACTAGGGCTCTAGGTGGTTTGAGCAGGGGGGTTGAACCAGATAACCTCCAGGGGTCCCTTCCAACCTCAACCATTCTGTGGCTCTGAGAGCTCAGAACAGCCAGAAATGAGCTAATGTAATGATTACTAGGTAACACTAGCTAGTAGGTATGCATTTGCAATGCAATGAGGAACTGTTCCCACTGACCTTCAAGTATAACCTCAGCCAGAATATAACTTTAGGTCAGCAGCAGAACCTCTAAACTGCAAAGTTACAAGTTATGAAGACAAAGGGGAATTTAAGAGAAACCTAAACAACTGGAAACAGATCTGTTAAATTCTCAGGAAAAACCCTGGGAAGTCATTATTCAATTAAGGCTTTTATCCAAAACACAGTTCCTACTAAGGACTCCAGAAGCAAATTTATTTCCACTGTTCAAACTTGGTAAAACCATCAGCTCTGCATGGAGAGCATGGCTGTCCAAAAACAGTTCTGATATAACCTGTCATAATGAGCAAGAAAAAGAAGCCATGAATGAAAATTTGTGTTTGACAGAAGAGCAATTCTCTGAAAGTCTGAGCAAGGCTCAAGCAAATCAGGCAATCTGTTAATCTACTCTCCATCCTTGGCAAGGTCTAGGCATACTTCACAGGGCAATGTGTTCCTGTAGGATATATGGGCAGCAGCAGAACATTTTCCACTCCTAGGGAAAGGAAAAAGGCTGCTGCATTTATGTGTTTTCTCCAAGATAGTGCTGAGAACTTCAGAAAACATTTTCCCATAAATATTCCAGAAGAAAAAAAGAAGGAAGTTGGAGGGATGTTTTTTTGTTGGCTTTTTCCCCAAGTGGCAGTTTATGAAATACTTCATCAGACTGAAGACACAGTTTGGCAGTGGGAAGAGGAATTATTCTGCAAATCTAGTATGAAAAAGAGTTCATGTTTTGGGGAGGTCAGTGTAGTGGAGGCTGGCTGTGGAGCTGGACCTCTGTAGGCACCAGGGAACCAGCTGAAATCACATGCTGGGTTTGTTAGAGCCTAAGGAACAGGGAGGAAGAGAGCAGCTGTTGAGTTTGCCAGCTGGAGTCTTAGATAGGTAGGGTACACATCTGTGCTTCTGAATGCTTATCTTTATCACGTCTTGTCCTCAAAGATTTCCATTTGCTCCAAAATGTACCAGGGAAGGAGTGATCTCTCCGACATCCTAGTCCACAGGACCACAGTGAGCATCTTTGTGCCTCCCCTTCCTTAAAGGCAGCAAGCAGATCTAGTTTTAGAGACTGGATGCACCCCTTCCTCCTGGAGCAATTGGATCCTTAGCCTATATCTGAGGCACCCATCACTGCAATGTAATCCCTTGTGATATGTAAATCCCTGTATGGTGAAACAGGACTCATTTTAGGAGTATCCTAGTCCACCAGGTTCATTCTCTGCATTCACAGGGGTGGGAATTCCAGGTTCACCCTCAGATAAAACACCCTGCTCTGAAGCAGGACACTGATGTGATGACCAAGCACATGGTAACTGTGGAAAGGCAACATGATGCCATGACATGTGATGCCTCTATCCTCTATCTGCAAGAACAGGAGCACCATCACTTGCAGACGTATCAGATTTTTCATCAGTTAGCAGTGCAAGGTCTGAAACATGCTGCTAGTTCTGTGTCCATACAGACCAGCTTTTGGAATTGAGACGTGCACACCCCTGGTATGGGCTAAATCAGGTTTACTGCTGGTCTAGCAGCTAAGCAGTGCCTCTCTCTGCTCCTTTCAGAAATGTATCACCCACTTTTGGGGAATCTAAATTTAAAACAGACAAGTCTGTGCTGCCCATCATGCAACTGCCCAATACAGGCTGGGTTTGAAGGAAGAGCACTTCTGGAGATAACACCTGTGGATGATTCAGAGGTTAGTATGTGCTAGTGACCATTCCCAATTAATAATATACCTCTCATCTTGGTTAGGTGTGCAGATGCTCCCTAATCAACAGACAATCAAATTCCCCTGGCTCCCCATACACAGTGAATATCACAGCACCTCAGGGAAACCCTGCTGGCAAAAAAAGTTATGTAAAACTTGTTAAAACACTGACTAAGAAACCTGTCCTCCTTTCTCTTACCAATCAAGTGGTGATGTCTTCCACTCACGAAAAGTGATCCATAGGTAACTACTTCCTCTACCTTTTCTGGATATTTGGCTTATAATCCTTGAAATTCTTAGTGTGGCTATGGGCAGAGGGAGCTACATGGACAGGAGATGGCAGTCTGTATCCTAAACATAGATTCTGCCCTTTCTCTACTTTGCCATTGGTTCAGAAACCAATGGTTTGCACTTAACATAGCAGGATGCCACAAACCACAAGGACAAGGCACAACTTCTTTGGCATCCACTCAAATTTTGTAGAAGAGGAAAAGCTAGACCTCAAATCATGTCCAGAATGTCCTCTCTCCAAGCATCCCAGGAGTGTAGGAGGCTTCAGGGGATAGATAGAGAAGAGGTGCTGCCTTCAAATCTGGCTCTTTCTAGTTACCTAAAATGGAAGGCTGAACCAACCCGCATAAAACACAATCTGTGCAGGGCCACATACCCATCCTAGTTGGGAAGTTTAACTGAGGCTCTGTCTGGAGTGCTTTCTGTCTTACTGTGACTCTGGTCAAGAATAGCAATGTTTTGTAATAGTACTTTTCACCTGTCTTCAGAAATATTCAACATCCACTTATGCGATATGCTGTCGAATATAAACCCAAGATTATTAGAAGTCACTACTGACACTCTGCATGTGTTTTTGAGCAATTATCCTAGGGTGACTGAAGGAACTTTATTTCTTTAGAAAAAGAGGAGCAATAACAAAAGTTTGAGGTTTTATTTTATTTAGTACATGAAAACTATAATTACAAAACTAAGCTTTAAATTTGCTGAAGACTCTACATAAGGGCAAACAAAAGAACAAAGAACAAACAAACATCTGTTTGACAATGTAAGTTTTCTTAAGCACTTGGGTAAATAGAAAAAGGGAAGTCCTTTCATCCAGGTTGTTGAAAGGAGCTAACTCATAAAAACAGAGATTTCCTCCACCTACTGGATTATTTTTCTGCTAAAAGAAGCATACAGGGAAGGATAGGATGACAAAAATCTGCTTCATCACTTTACAAAAAAAAAAAACCAGAAAAAGAAACAACAAACCACTTGCCATGCTCTGGAAAGCAGGATGGGTGAGTGGTGAGCAAAGGACAAAGGGAACTTCTGAAAGCCTCATTTTCCCAGTCAGCATGTAGCAGACCTGCCTAGAGGCTTCTCTTCTCAGTTTACCATGGCAAAGGAAAGAGTTGTTCAGCAACTTCTGAATACCCTAGCAAAGTAGGCAAATGTAGTGACCAAAGGTGGAGAGAATTGTGAGATATTTATGAGACAGTTGTGTATGAATCTCTATTTTACTAGCACATGATATCCCAAATTAGATATCCTAGAGATAGCCAAGCACTAAATTAGAAAGAGGATCAATATGTACAATACACCTTGTTCGAGTTATATGCCAGTGGGCAATCCCTGGAAAGATGCCTTCTTTCTTACAGAGAATTGGTATGAAATATATTTTTTTAAAAATTGCTTCAGGTTTTCAGAAAATGGTGGTGTTATCAGGCAACACTCTGAAGAATCAAAAATGTTGTCTTTCACATGGGATATAGTTCAAAGGTGGAACTCTGACAAAGGGTGTTTGGGAGACCAGAATATCAGTGTATTTGGCAACACAACAGATTGCTGGATAATTTATATACTGTAATATAGGTATTATGTTTGGTTTTTTTGTTGTTGTTTGGGGTTTGTTTGGGTTTTTGTTTTTTCTTGGGGTTTTTTGTGGCGTTTTTTTTTTGTTTTTTTGGGGGGGTTGGGGGGTTTTTTTGTTTGGGTTTTTTTTTTGTTTTCGGGGGGGTTTTGGGGTTTTGGGGGATTTTTTTGGTCTTTTTTTTCTTTTTTTTCTTTTTTTTTTCCCCACAATGGAGACGTTATGATAGGGAGAGAGACTAAATTAAGGAGCAATATCCAGGAAGATATGCAAAAAGAAGCATCAGCCAATCATGTTTGTTTTTTTACACATACTCATTCAAGATTTGTATTACTGGGTAGTGCTGAAGGCACAGCTCTCTCTCCACAATCTTTTCCTTCATTCTTCACTTTGTATATTTTTATTGTGACAAATATTATGATTATCTAGATTCTTGTGTGAGTATAAGATACACTTATCTTGATTGTTTCATAAGTGTTCAGCCACCAATGGCTCAGCTTGCTTCCAACCAGGGGTAAGAGCAAGGAGGAGCACATCACAGACATCACTACTCAGGCAATGTTGATAGCCAGATGTGAAAACCACATTTCCACTGTTAAAGGCCTCTATCTACAAAGTAAGCAAGTTTGCCCTTCATTTTGAATCTCTTGAGATTCACATGGCTGCATAAAGTTTAGAATAGGTGGGAGGGCATTTTAAGTACCTGCTATCAGAGTCACAAGATTTCCTAACAAAAATCCAGGATTAAGCTTATCAAAGTTCCACAACTACCTAGTTAGCCTTTGATATGACTTATGACTTGTCTCAAGAAATGAGAAGATTTATTGAACCATTCAATGCCTTCATTCCCCCACAAAAAAAAAAAAAGAAAAAAAAAAAAAAGAAAAAAAGAAAAAAGCCCGAAAGGAGGTGAAATTGCATACAGGCCAGTCAGCAGGTTTGGTGTTTGTGTTTGTACTTTCTTAATTGAAGCTAACAGCTCTGCCTTCAAGAAGTCAGCTGACAGAGATCCAGTTCTGCACAATTTACAGTTTGTGGACATACAGATTAGAGCTGACTGCAGAGTATGCACAAGCATTATTTTTGTGAAACCATTTGCCTGACAGCTGCCTTCTCAAGAGGAACAAGATACAAGCTCATTCCGGTTTACAATTGATGGAGGAAACAAGAAATCCTTTCTGGTGTTTGGGTGGAAGCCAGGCATGAATGAATGAAAATGTAGATCTACATTTTTCTTACACTGACAAAGGATGTATGCCTCTTTCTCTGCTTTAGTGCAGGGAACAGCCTGTTCGTCAGCTCTTTGAAAATCAAAACAGATTTTTGAAGGAAGCTTACCATTTACTGATTCAAGAAGTGCACTAAAATCCTATCAGCTGTACAAGACTTGAGGAATAGTCCCTCAAAAATCTCCTGAAAATGTAAGAAAAGAACTTGGGAAACATATGAACCATTCCCCTAATGAATGATTGTTTAAATTACAGTAAAATAAAAGTTAGTGAGCAAACAAATAAAGCCATTCCCACCATTCCAGAACTCCCATTTTGCTAATTATGAATGTTTCAACTTCTGTACTAAATTTAGGAGCTCTACATGAAATCTTGGCTCTATTGAAATTAATGGAAGTTTCTGTCATTTTGAGGAGGTTCTAAATTTAGCTAAATGAATTTTCTCCTCAGTAGTTCAGTGCCTTGTCATGGTTTTGCTGACACTAGCCAAATCTACATGTCCTTGCACTAAACAGTAACAGCCAGTGGTTTGTTTGTTTTTTTCACAATAAATGCTTGTTTCAGCCAGTACTTAATTATGGTTCCCCACACTCTACTTTGTTTCCATATATCTGAGAGAGGCCTTTACAAGTTTGACAACTCTGAATATGTTCCTAAAAAACTGACTGAATATATTCAGTGTTGAATACATAAAGATCTCAGGCATAAAAGAGTTTAGAGCCTCACAAGGCAGTGAAGTGTAAATTATAAAACTGTGTAGTTTTGACTGTCCTACAGTGGGATAATCTGTCTACTGATAGTCTGAATATTCTTTCAAAGTCTCCTAATCAATTTTTATGTATGTTAGACCCCTCTATTCTTGTGAAATGGGAAATCTTCAGATATGGAAGAAGTTTGGTAATTGGCTTATTTTGCATTTCCTTCTGAATTAGGCTTGATGAAAATTGTAAGTTGTCACAAGCTGCCATATGTAAAAAAATCCTTCCCTGATCCTTAGAATTTCCACTGCTGAAGTTGGGGCTAAAATAGGTAACAAAGAGCAAAGACCTGGGGATGTCCCCAAGTAACCTGCACAAAAATAGCAAGGAAGAGACAGCAGTAATGACCAAACTGTAATATTTTATTATGCAGAGGTAAAAAACCAGACATAGTGGAGACAACTTCAAGTGAATTGTGTTCATCTTTATAATAAATCATTTTTCTAATAGAAAAAAGCAATACAAAGTGTCAACACATTAATACCAGGACAGCTAGCATTGATGAAACACAGGTCCATAACAACTTGTGAGGAAAGGAAAATGGAAGAGGGATTTCCTGGGGTTTTTTTTCAAACTGTAGAGAATCATGAGGTTCCTCTGCATCTTATCAAGAATAATTGTGCAGAATATCTCAAATCATCTCTAAATGAGGTAGTAAAAGAGTTTAAGACCTTTAGGAGGTAAATCAGTTGGAGCCAAAAATGCATCTGTAATGCTGCTGGGATTCAATCTGGTACCTTTTTAATTTGGCTTCAGATCTAGGATTTCCATTCTTTCCCCACCCGTCACTGAAACAGCTGTGAGCCTTTCCAAGAGTATTTCTTTCTAAAGCACTGCAGGTAGAAAAGGTAATATCAACTTCTTTCCTTTGCAGAGAGTAGATTAAGGATGAGGCACTTAGGAACCCAGTATTTAGTGATATTTCTGAATTTGTATGTGAATGGCTGCCACAGGAAAATATGGAAAATCAGTTGAAATTTTGCAAATCTGCCTTCCTGGGCAGTCAGAAGACACCAATGGACTCCAACATCCCAACAGGTCCCACATTCCCATGCACTCAGGTAGGCTTCAAGGCAGCTCCAAGTGCGGGTGTGTGGCAGTCAGATCTCTGCTCTGGGTACCGTGGACAGAGCCATTGGCTTCAGTGGGACTTGTATGGGCAGGAGCTTCTGAATTCAGTGTCTGAGAGAATCACCTGCAGGCTGCTCCTGATGCCTCGTGACAAGACAGACACAGTCTCCAGACTTTAGGCTCTATTTCCATACACAAAAGGCCTATAGATAACAGAGGAACCCACTATAAGTATTTAAACAACTTGGTTCAGGAAATACTTGAGTCTCAAATTTCAGGAAGTTGAAGAGATCTTGGAGGATATAATACTCCTGTCCCTTCTGTATACTTTTCCCAGTGCTGGTTATCATCAAAGAAGCATGATGGGGCACATAGATCTGCAGTACGTCTCAAATTCTGGTACTGTCTGCAGGTTTCTTGTCCAAATACAAGGTGGAGGAGCACCTGGTGGTGATCAGACTTGGCTTTTGGCAGTATTATCCTAACTGGCATTTGGAAAAGAGTCAGTAATAATATAGTCTGTATGTCTTTCACAGATGGGCAGCAAAGGTGAAGGTGGTGCCTAGAGTAGTTGCATATGAGAAGTTTGGTAAATACAAAACACATAGGCGGAGTTAAGGAATTAGAATTGGTCTAAGATTGATGCTTATTGATCCAAGCTTGCTGCTGTCCAGGGCTGTCATGCCTGGACCTCCTGCACATTTCATTAAGAGATCCAGTTGTCAAAACACACTGGTCTAACCTGAGTGTCCCACTGGCCTCTCTTGAAAGACTTCATAAGAGTCAGAGTCTGTCAGCTTGGAAAATTAAATTAATTGCTCCTTCTCCATAACTTGAAGTTTCTAAATGAGTAAGCTGAATAAAGCCCTGTCAGTTTTCTAGCTAGCAAATTTACCCAACAATATTTTATCTGTCTTTGTAGTCAAATTTCATCCTTCTCCTTGCCTACTCAGCCATTACACAAAGAGCAAATCTTGAGATCCTACCTTATCCTAAATATCTTTATCACATATACATCGTAGCAGAGCAAACCTGAGGGCTACGGTGAAGGCTAAAGGCATTCCAGTACTAGGAGCCCCAAGAGAAGCTGTAAGAACCCAAGAAGACATTGATCTTTTTATACATCAAGTCTCTTGAAAATTCAGTTTATTGATTTATCAACTGATGCAGTACACAATAGGGATTTTCCTGCTCCAAGTTTTATTTAGAACTTGCAGATTCCAGCAAAGCCAATTTTGGCTTAATTCTGTTCATGCAGACGTAACATTGAAAAATCTGTTGAGATGCTCAGTTGAGCTCTGTGTTCAGTAATAGCTTCATTTCACAGTGGAGTTTGGTGGCAGTAACACCAAACCTCACCCAGATAAGAACCCTTAAAGATATGACATGTGGGTTTGCATTCCAACCTTAGGGCTTGGCCTATCCCTCATTAAAAAATACTGGATATGGTTCACAAACTCACTGTGGTGGATGTGTTATACCAGATAATACAGAGCTAGGTGAACAATTTATTCACTCAAATACAAAGGGCTTTTTTGGCTTAAATTCCTAAAGAATTTTTTAAAAATCATATATACTAAAAAAAAAATAAATTTAAAAGTTCATTTAAAGCCTGTTTGTCAATGAACCCTCCCAATACACAGACTCAGTATATCATTCTGAAGCTAACTTAAAGATCAGCAATTAATTCAAAGACTTTTAACTTTATTTCAATATGTCAGAAAATATTAAATGGACGCTGAATATCTCATTTTAATTATTCTACTGTTTTTCCACAAAAACAAATGAGATTATTGTGTGTCATTAATGAAACTTTGTTCTTTGTTGTAAACATAAAAATTCCACCTGAAATCATTGCTGTTTATAAAATTGAATTCAAATTTCTAAGCCTAGTCTAGGGAAGTTATAAAAACTCCTGTGGGAAACAGCTTCACCAGAGCAGATAGAACCTTAGCTGCCGGAGTATGCTGTAAAATGCCCCACAAGATTCTGCACACACAGGGGCAGCCAGGAGGGCAGGCACTCACTGCCCCACAGCAGTGGCACATAGCCACAAACATCCTGAAAGAGATTTTAAAACTTGTGTTTGGCCTTTCCTATATATTTTATCCTTTATTTTATATTTCATTACATTTAGTCAGTCCTGTTGGTGGCTTAGGCAAGGACCGTTGTGAACATCACTGAAAAGACTGAGTTTCTAGAACAAAATGTGCTGAGAAAAATTCATAATCTTGTAAGTCTGGAATGTAACCAGATCCACATTCTTTCTCACTGAAGCTTTAAGTGGAGCTGGGAAACAAGGTTTCAGCATAGTGCTGAGGTGTGGTTGTTTATAGCACGTCAGTGTTAAATAACAGTACCTCAAACCAAACTTACTGCATAAAAACAAACATCCATGACATGAAGTACAGTTGTTAAAGACTCATATCAAGGGGGGATTGAAAGGCTTCAGCTGGAGCTAATGCAAAAAGAGATTTTTCTGCATATCCTGTTGAGTTTTTTTAACTGGATTTCCATAAATTGCACAGACTTTGGTTAAAGTGTTGTGAATGCTCACTGTACTCCTTGATCAGCCCCAAGCTGTGCAGGTTGAAATAAAGCAAAAGACAGAGGACAAAAACACTGAACAGAAAAATCAGTATTGCTATTGTGACTGTTTATTGTTTGGAGCAAGAATTTGAAACGTTAATCTTGTTCCTTTTAGCTATGAATGACTCACTTTTTGCCAAAGAACAGCAGTTTTAAGCCATTTTAAACAGCTGATGTCATCTTAATCTTGATAAATCAGTAAGCATGAAAAGAGATAAAAATCAAGTTCTCCAGAGAGTGACATTAGGCAAAGAATGACACCCACTAATCTGTCATACTCCACAGTCATACACAAATGTAGGTAATAATAGTGTGTATAGTGTTAAAAAAGATGGATTTTAGGATGCTTTAAGGGAAATGCTTTCATTCCTGACTTCTATTAATGTCACATACATTGAGACTGCAAAGACAAAGCAACAGACTTGGACCCTGGGAAAATGGGATTAACAGTGAATTGGATTAATAACTCCCTAGGAAAAGAGACATTTTCTCTATGCAGTTTAGGGTGACTCAACATTCAGTGTTATATCACTTAGATGTATTTTCCTGGCCTGGCAGATTTATTCAGAACCCATAGATGGCCATCTTTGTGGAGATGGCCAAAAGGCTGAAAATATTAACTTAACTTAACTTAAACTTACACTGAAGGACAAGGTAACTTTCAGCAAACACCCACTTCACTGAGGTGGATGCAGGGCACTACTTGTCCTCTGGCAAGAGGCACACGAAGGCAAGCACAGCAGCAACAAGGACCTGAATCATTGTGTCTCAATGGCTGGCAAGAGGCAGACTGTATTTCAGGGTACTATAGACTGTGTGACATCCAGCTTGGTGACAGTGTGGGCTGTCAGACACAACACAGTTTATTTTGACCATCCTGTCATGACTGCCTAGGAATCCCCACGACTGCATAGGGAGCCCTATTGCTGCATGGCCATGGTAAGCTCACCAATTCATGCTAAACATTTATATTACATAGCTGTAGAGGGCAGCCTGAATCCAGCTCCCATTTCCCTTCATTGCTTAGAAAAACTAGGTCTGGCAGTGTGGAATACCAGGTGTGCTGCCCTTGAACACAAGACACAGCACAAACACCTAAATCTTCAATACATCTGAGCAAAGACCCTAATTTTCCTCGTCTGGAAAGCCCTGGGCTAACCACAGATCTAATAAATAAGCAGACCACTGTTGCTAAGATAGTCTGGTCTCTAGTTCTTTCTGGCCTAGGTCTTTCTATTGAAGCTGTCAACAAAAGAACTAATTATAATCTCAGACATTTTTGTGCTGAGACGTTCTCTGTCAGGAAGGAAATAAGTAGCACTTAACACTGCTCTGTGGACAACAACTGGAAGATAGAAAGGTGTGATTGCAGCCAATCTACATCAGACTTGATTAATTTACTTTAAAAGAAAAGCATTCGATGTCCTAATTACAAGACTCATGGCAACCAGGTCCATTTTACACAAGCATGTTTGTTTGGAGCCTTGCAAAAGTGCAAAGGAGGGTGAAAGGTTTGAAGGTCAAGATAAAAGTAGGGGTCACAAAGAAATGCAAGAGGGACATTGGATAAAATAAACAAAATTAAACTATACAATATCAAAACATATGAATTTTAATTTATCTTTAATTTAATAAACCTTATTTATTGATCAAAAGTGAAAAGGACATTGAAGAAAAATTAAAGGAAAAGAAAGGACTTTTCCTCCTAAAGAAAAAAGAGAGGAAATCCTGATTATTTCCTGTTCTCTTAGCTCCCAGGAAAATATTGGATTTACCACAATGTATGATATCTGCTCTTGTTTATAAGAAGGTTTCATGCTGGACATATCAGCATAATATCAAGTCAACAAGGGCAGGAGCCAATTTGATTTGCAAACTCTCCTCCTACTAAATTAGGACTTAAAGCAAGTGGGCTTTGTTCTCCAGGTTCAAGAGCAGAGCTTTTGTCTCCTATAAGCTTCTGCTTGCCTTAAATCTTAGTTCAACTCTGCAGCAGTTGTGTGAGATCCCACATAGACCTGGAAAACTATACTTATAATCTCAGGATTCAGGCTGGAAGGCTTGAAGTAATCTAAATGTGAATGACAGAGGAAATCCTTTGCTTTAATCATCACCCAAAAATTTTCACCGTACTCTAGACAAATTTCTTCATCCTTTTTGGCAAGTAAGTAGGTTAGAAAGTAAGATCCACAGATTTAGTATCGAAAGAAGTTCCTTGAAAAAGTTTGCATTATTTTAGTAAAGAACAGGAGCTCAAGAAAATTGCCTCCTTTGCATTCCTGCTTTGGGGATAAAAATACTAGAAATCACACATGGTGCTTGGAGATCAGAATCAGATTTTCATAATAAAAAAGTAAAAAAAAAGATAAAGAAAAAGAAGAAGAAGAAGAACTGGACTATTTTATTAGGAAAAGAAACAATATAGCTTTGGCCACTGACCAAATGACACCTTCTTTAGAACTACCTTGCATGTATAATGCTTCTCCCCTACTCTTTTCATATCCCACAACTGTGATGATGGTGCTAACCTAAACTTCGGATATTGTGCTATGCCTGCAGTCTCTGTAACTACTCTTTTAATACTGCAGCTGTTTTTTACCCCTGAAAAGAGACATCAGGGCGGGGAAAGAAAATGCAAACACATCAGTTTCCTGTACATAAACCTTGAAAACTTTTTTAGCAGTGCAGCATGAAACTTTGTGTTAGAAGGTGAGATGGAAATCAGCCTTAGCTGTGAAGATTAAAAGCAATCAGGGAGTTATCTCTTCCAACAGCTGTTGGACTCCCAAAATCTTACATCAAGAAGGGGCATAAATATCTTGGTACTCAGCTTCCCTATCTCATTGTGCTGATTTACTTTCAGGATGTAACAATTATTTTACGCTGGGTGAATGTGTGCAGATTGTGGAAGTATTTCACTCACAAATCCCTTAATAAGACATTGCATTCCCCAGCGTATTGCCTTACCCTGCATGCCATCCTGATTGCATGTGCTTCAGCCTGAGAACAAAGCTAGAACCAAAAAAGGGAGCTTAACTTGTGTTTTTCTCATTGATACTGTGCTTAAAACAGTCATCCCTTTTAGTGTGAAACTTCTGCTGAAAAGAGACTAATGACTGGGTAAGGAACAGAGATCCAGTTACTGGTTGGATGCATAAATTCACATTCTGTGTTTTAGACACATTTCATTTGTTGATTCATTTTCTATTCTGTTATTCCAAAGTGGTCTTGATCACCTTATGATTTTTTTCTTAACAAGAATTTAGGGAGTTGTATCATTTACACTCTGTGTATGATTCTACATAAGATTCTAAACATTCTAAGCAAGGGTCTAGTTGTGTTCCTTAATGCCTTGAACATGTTCTGCTGTCCAGGATCAAGGTCTGCCTGTGCTAACACCAGTGTGGAAAACTCCTGAGGAGGAGGGCAGCCTCCCATGCACTCCTGGGTCCCTGTGGGTCACGCAGATGACACAGCTGATGAGCTAATCACAAGTCAGTTTGATTGCTGTTTCAGCAAATCCAGATTTCCTTGTACTTTCAACCCCTTTCTGGCCTCCTACTCACCCTCTCTGGTATCAGCCTCAGTCTTTTTCCTCGAGGAATTCTTCCAACTTTCTCTTATGTCTGGGATCATAGTGTCCATTTCTCATCTGCACATACCCTCTGGACAGCTGAGTTGTCACCCCCAACAAGTGCTCCACAAAACTACCCCCAGTGACAAACTCAGCATTTCAACCACTCTTCCCAAAACCAAACCACTACTTCTTCAGAAGCAGGAGCACAACTTATTATACCAGGAAAAAAGCACATCTTATTTAAAATTTTACCACTCATCTTCTAATACAGACTGAAAGATGTATTGCTCTACAACTATCTATGTTTACACTAGAGTTACACCATTTCTTTATCACCAGACTGTGACCATGGTGCTAAACTGCCTCCGGGACAAACTGTGTATGGGTAATAGTCACCAGTTTGCACTGGCCCTCAGATTTCATGGAAATTGTATGGAAAAGTGCCTGGGCAGCAATGGGGACAGTTTTAATAGTCTAACATAGTATATAATAAGATCTTACTGTCCAGTGACATTTCCTGTCACCATTTGATAGCACAGACACTGCAGGGAGCTCTGTTAGCTGCTGGTCAGTGGAGGAACCATTCTTTAGAGGTCCATGGCTTCAGTGTGTCTCTGTCCCAGCTGTAAAACTGGGAATTCTCCCTTTCATGGTGAAATTCTTCCTTCAAGAGACTCTGTATAGAGAGACAATCTGGATTTAAACATCTAGGCTTTAAAATCATTCAACCATATACAGTAATTTCACGACCATAAGGCGCACCGGACTATAAGGCGCAGCCCCTGGGAGTCAGCAAAATTCACAACTTTGTAGATCATATAAGGTGCACCGGACTACAAGGCGCACTTTTTTGTTTGCTGCGAAGATCCGTGCCACGCTCAACAAAGTAACGAATTAGTAATGGAAAACCATGATTGTGAAGTTTACTGGAAGGAGTACAGTTTGGAAACATTTTTCACAGATCGGCTTAGGCTTTCAAAGGCAGCCCCAGGCGCCCTCCCCGTGCAGTGGGCCCTGGCACTCCTGCCTGCCCCCGGGGCTGCCTCCCCCTTGCGGCTCCGTACTGCCGAGGTGCTGTTCCCCCTCGCGGCTCTGCAGAGCCACCCTGCCGTCCGTCCCTCACTCAGCTCGGCGCTCCTGCTGTGCCGTTCCCTCTCTTGGCTCAGCGCTCCTGCCGTGCCGTTCCATCGCTCGGCTCGGCACTCCTGCTGTGCCGTTCCCCCTTGCGGCTCCGTGCTGCCGCCATGCTCTTCCCCCTCGAGGCTCCACGGAGCCGCCGTGGTGCCTGTCCTCACTCGGCTCGGCTCGGCAGCTCGGCCGCCCTGGTGCCCATCCTCGCTCGGCAGCCCAGCCGCCCCGGCGCCCGTCCTTGCTCGGCTCAGCAGCATGGTTGCATTGCTGCCTGTCCCTCGCTCAGCTTGGCGACTCCGCTGCTTCTCGCCCCTTCCCCGCAGTCGGTGGCAGCGCCGCTGCTTCTCACCCCTTTCCCGTGGCCGCAGGGGCTGCGCCGCTGCTTTCCCGCACCCGGCGGCGCCTGGCGGCTCTTCGCTCCCCGTGTGGCCAGCAGCTCCTCGTTCCCCCCACGTCAGGGCCAGGACCGGGGCCGGCGCTGGCTCCCTCCCTCCCCGCAAAGCTCCTGCCGGCTGTGGCTGCCCGCTCCCGCCCCTCCTCACGACTCAGCGCTCCCGCGGCACTGCCCCCGCCTTGCGGCTCACACTTCCAGGGTGGCAAATGTTGCAACTTTGTCCATCAGATAAGGCGCACTGGACTATAAGGTGCACTTCCGGGTTCGGGGGAAAATTTTAGTCAAAAGGGTGCGCCTTATAGTTGTGAAATTACTGTACTCCATTAGAACAAGGAATAATTGTCTTGTCCCTGCATCCTTGCTGCTGAGGAATCCTTCTCCATGGTCTAACAAGGTCTTAAAGAATGTATTAATGAAGAAAAAAGATGGTACTTGCAAGGAAGCCAGCTGCACTTCTGCTCAGTGAAGGTGTGTGTTTCCCTGCTGATGTTTCCACAGCATCAGTCCATGTCAGATTTAATAATGAATATGGAAAAGTTGTGCATTTAAGATCACAAGTTCTCTGCCTTGCAAGAAGTTTGATAAAAAGTCCCATGCACTGCTCCCTCCCACCATATGCTTGCAGGGGTCTCATGCATGTAAAAATCTGTTTCTGTTAACCTGTCACATATGACAGTTCCTCACACCATCCCACAGGCAGGTAGCAGAACATTCTGTGGAGCTGAAGATGCAAGATACTTAATCCTCTAATACACTTTTCGTAATTTCAAGGAAATTTAACACTCACAGGGAAATGGTAGAGACGACCAGCATCTTGCACTTTACCTTTGAATATTAACATCAGGGTGTGCTCCTTGTTAGGTGGACTCACCAGTTCCCATCAACCCTGGTGCAGAAAGACCTCTCTCTGAGCTAAGAGGCTTGGTTACAGCTCTGGGCTCCAGCTGAGACTGTCACATTTGGGGCCAGCTATGGTCATGGAATTTGGAAGGTCACTCTCAATCCACATGGAAGGGAACATCTCACAGAAGTTAAAATCCAAGCATTATTTTGTGGCAGTTTTAAGCACAGCTAACAAGAACTGAGTGTGAGCCAGTTATTAAGGGACAAATGGTTACTCATATACATATCTATATGTTTAAAGGGGAAGAAAAACTTTGGTTGATTCTGCTTATCTCCCCCGCCTCTCTTGAATTTTTCACACGGTGATGTTGAAGCAGGAATTTGCTGTCAGTCCTCATTAGAAGGCTGCACTAGCTAGTACATGGAAGGCATATGGTTTTCTGTAGGAGCACGCTTTCTCCTGCTTGCTCTCTGCAGCCAGACTGCTAATGAACTTACTGCTTATTCAGTTACAGGGCTCCTCATGAAAAGCTGGGAGGTGTTTATGGCTCCAAAGCCTCATAAATGAGAATGGTAAAATTATTCCTGCTGACTGCACAGCAGGGCCCTGAGAATACAGCTAGCTCTAATAATACTGTCCAGACATCTCATGCTTCCAAGTTAAAGAGCAAACTACCTAATTGAAGCAATACACATGTCCAAGATAAAGCATAATATCCCTTAAAAAGGAGCTTCCAGTAACTTGTGTCCTCAGCAAGAAGTAATTTACATGCACTCATAATTCTGCTGTATTGCTTTTTTTGTTAAGCAGATCGTTGCTCTTTTAACAGCTCTTGTTCTGCTTGATGATGACATCTCTACTGTCCCAATTCTACTTTTTGGGAGGGATGTGGAGACATCTTGTGCTCTTTAAATTACTAACTTTTCTGAAATGGGATGCCTAATGAATCAAGATTCAGACATGAATTTCTGAATGTCACTTCTCTGACTGAGGGTGTTGCAGATCCACAGAGTTAACTGTACTTTTGCTTTAAAATTTAAGAGATCAATTTTCATGTTGAACAGTGTTACAGACTTAGGCTGTTCATGTTTTCCTAAAGGAAGACAAATACAGTAGCAGAGCACAAATGAAAACTACTCCCACTGTACACTTGTAGAGACTGAAGACCATTAATTAAAAATAATGCAGAAATTATTAATGTTTCACACCACTGCAGCTGCTGCAATGTGAAAAATATTACCATATTTTTCAAACCTTTCTGGAGCTAAACAAGATCAATTATGAGGCAGCAAAATGTATTTAGAGCTCTAAAGCACCTTACACTTGTAACACCTCAAGGTTGGTACTAAACAGGATTCAATAGGCTGTCCAGAAGTTTTTGAGTCATAGATTCATAGGATACTTTGGACTGGACAGGGCTGGCTGACCTGGTCTTGAATGTTTCTAATGATTGGGCATCTACGACCTGTCTGGGTAACCTCTTTCAGTGGCTCACCACCCTCATTGTAAAAAAAATTCTCTTTCTAGTTTAAATAGACCCGCTTTTAGATTAAATCCATTGCCCCTTGTCCTAGGTGTCCTAGTCTCTACTAAAAAGTTTGTCCCCATTTTTCTTATAGGTGTCCTTTAAATATTTAGCAGCCACAATAAAGTTTTCCTGGAGCCATCTGTTCTCCAGGCTGAACAGTCCCGACTCTCTTACAGGAAAGATGCCTCACACTGATCATCTTCATGGCCCTCCTCTGGTCCCACTCCATCAGGTCTGTCTTTCCAGTGCTGATGACTCCCAAGCTGGAGACAGTAATCCAGGTGGGCACAAGGGCAGAGTAGAGAATCATCTCCCTTAACCTGCAGCCCATCCTTATCTTGATGTGGCCCAAGACACAACTGGCTTTCTGGGCTGTGAGTGCACATTGCTGACTCATGCCCAGCTTCTCCTCCACCAGTATCCCCAAGTCCTTCTCCACAGGTGTTCTAGCAATCCCTTCATCTCCCAACTTGTATTATACCAAAGGTTCCCTGACGCAGGTGCACCACCTTGCAATTGGCTTTGTTAAACCTCAGGCTTGTCCAGACCCTTCTCCGTGGTATTCTGTCTTTCAGGTGTGTTGACAGCAGCACTCAGCTTGGTGTCTGCAAGACAGAGTTCACCCTCACAGGAGAACTGACTGCAAACCAGAGCAAGATGTTTGCTTTTGTGAATATATCTTAATAGATTTTTTTAAGTACCAGAGCAGGTTTTGCTGAGATATTTTAGATGCTTGGCATCATCTGCAAACTTGCTGAGGGCACATGTGGTCCCACTGTCTGTGTCATTGACGAAGATATTAAGCGGTCCCAATAAAGACCCCTGAGGGATGTCACTTGTCACTGGCATCCATCTGGACATTGAGTCATTGACCACTATCAGCTGGTGGCCATCTAACCAGTTCCTAATCCAACAATCAGTCCAATTTACAAATCCATCTCTCTCCAATTTAAAAGAGAAGGATGTTGTGGGGACCACATCAAATGCCTTACAAAAATCCAGATAGATGACATCTGTGGTTCTTCCCTTGTCCGCTGATGTAATCACTCCATCATTGAAGGCCACTAGGCTGTTCAGACAGGATTTGTCCTTGATGAAGCCATGTTTTGGCCAGCACTTTGTTCATAATCTGTTCTTTGTAATTAAGAATATCTTATTGCAGTGAGGAAGATAAAAAAAATAATTGCTCTGTCCATCTGTTATTTGTCTTCAAACTGTAGTCCTTTAACTGGTTTCTGATGGAAGAGGTAACTCTGTATAGCGTTTTACCTCTCTTAGTCTACTAATTAACCAGATGATTGCTAGTAGCATAGAGTGAGTCTGTTGGGGAGGGAGTGAACAGGCCTGCCTATCATTTTCATTAAATTCTTTTTGGTATGTATATGTATATGTATATGTATATGTATATGTACACAGTAGTTTGCAACTGGCATTGGGATCTCCCACTTTGATGTTGCACTAATGCTGACAAGCTCATACTGACACTGAGTTCAGTGGCTGGAGTGGATGTGTATGTGTATGACAACTTCCATTGGAGCAGTGTGACTTATGAACTGTAATGTATATGCACATGCAAGCATTGTGTGGGGAATGGTGGTTTTCCCATCCTTGGAAGTGTTCAAGACCACATGGAGTGGGGCATTGAGCAACCTGGCCAAAGTGGAAGATGTTCCTGACCATGGCAGGGAGGTTGGAACTAGATGACCCTTCCACCCAAGCTTTTTTATAGCTCAATGTATGTATATGATTTTAAAAGTCACTCCTGTTGCACATGGTATCTGGAATAGAGCTCAGGGTCTTCAGATTTCAGTGAGCTGATGGAATAGGTCTTCATCCAAAATAAGGAGATTATAAGCTTGAAACCTTCTGAAAAGACCCATTTATACAAAATCAAATTAGGAAATTTGAAAAAAAAAAAAGGTTTGCAATTCTTTGAGCCTTTTTAAGAGCGTTAGAGACTCAGGACCCAGTTTTCCCAAACAACTCAGGCAAACCCTCCAAATCCTGCATTCCAAGTCATACAACAGTACCTCAAGCCCTTCCCTCAGCATGGCTTTTTCTTGTATCAAAGTATCCCACTCATCAATATGCCTCAAAATTATCATTTTCCGACTTTTTTAATAGCTTCAGGATGTGTAAAAGATTTGGATTTTATCTCATGTCACAGGAATTTGTTTGGATATGGTAAATTAACTCTTGCTTCTAGTCCTCTGTTGCCCCTTTGCTGGGATTAAAATACAAGATGCATGCTGCTGGTGCTTGACTGTTGTTGTTGATCATTCAGTTGTTCTCCCTCTTCACTTCAAGTTACAGTAATTTCACAATTATAAGCCCCACCATTTTGACTAAAATTTTGGTCCAAACCCAAAGTGTGGCTTATAATCAGGTGCGGCTTATATACGGACAAAGAATGAAAAGTTGCTGTCCTAGTTTGGAGGACAGGTGTCTGCTGAGAAAGGCAAGAGCTTCTCTTTGAAATGGAGAATGTAAATCCCCTCCCTCCAAATTATTATAATTTTGAAATCAAGGGGCTTTCAGGTAAAAATATGCGAATTAGGAATAACAGTTCTTTTCTAGGGAAATTAAAATAGAAATACAGTACTACAAAGAAACAAACCCCAAACCCTGACAAAGTCAGAGTACAACCTGACACCCCATCAGGCAGGGTGTTGGTAGCAGTCCCATTAAATGGTGGCTGCATCCTCCTGCAGTGACAGATGTGATTCAGTTGGAGCAGTGCTCCTGCAGAAGGTGCAGTTTCCCTCCGGAGGTTCAGTGGTGATGCGGAGAAATCCAGTTTTCCTCTGGAGTCCAGTGGAAAAAGGGGCTCCCTTAGTGTCCCAAAACCTCTGTTTTTATCTTGGTAAGAAATGTTGGGCTCTTCCCCCTGGCTGGAGCAACTTCCAATGGGATGAAGTAATTTTATCAGTCACACAGTGGGACTCAATGGGCCATTAGCAGAAAATGACTCCCTGGAGGAAGGATGGGGTGTGAAAAGATAAAGAACAATGCCCCGCCTGGTTTCAATGGATGGCCCATTAGCAGAATATCTGCCGTTGAGATAAGGATCACTGCCCGACCCTCAACAGATGGTGATAGAATAGATACCTTTTATCACACTCTGTATTGTAACGTGTGGCTTATAATCAGGTGCAGCTTATGTATGGACAAAGAATGAAAAGTTGCTGGCACCCGGAAATGCGGCTTATACTCAGTGTGGCTTATAATCGTGAAATTATTGTACTTGTAAAGGATGAACCAAACCCAGCTATTACTGAATTACTTGCAAATAAAAGAGAAAATTTGAGAGAGTGACTGACACAATGGCTGACATACAGGATGTGGTATGTCCTGAAACCTTCTTACATGTATTTTGGATGTCATCCTTTGAGGTGGTCCTCTAAATCTAGCAAAGAACAACACAAAAATAACACAGAGCTGAAAACGATCTCCTGGACACTGAGTTTTTCCCTTTATTATTTCAGGCGGAGTGCCACATGAACTCTTTACTGCCCTACCGAGACTTGCACCAGCTGTATTGCACCACAGTCAGGTGTCAGACACCATCTCACAGAGCCACCATTTCTCTCTTGCAATATAGTAAATGCCAAGTTAAATTTCATAGGGATAGGAAGATATTTTCCCAGCATCTAAAAAATTACAAAGGCATTGTGTTGCTTTTGCTACTCAAAGAGTTCACCAGTTTAACAAAGAAAACTAGTGCATTAATTTCTCCTCAAAATAAAAGTAGCAAACTGCAGGAAGAAATAAGTGTATTAATGAGCAACAGCTCAATACCCAGAGCAGAAAAAATTCAAGGGAGACAGTAGCACTGTTGAAGAGGAGGACTACATTTCCACCACTTGAATAAGACAGGGAATTCAATGGGTGCCTATTTGTTGGAGAACTGCAGAGGACCTCTGTTCTGGATTTGCTGGGATCACCTGGGGTAACCTTGGCCAGTGAGGGTCTAAAAGAGCTCTTCTACCTGACTTCTGCAAAGTGCCCTATAGAAGGTGTGCAGTCAAAACATGTGGGCTCCAAACAGTGCCACTAAAGAATAAAAAAATTACTCTCCATTCAAATTTGTTTGAGGATCTGCTCAGCCAGAGCAGAAGTCTTCTGAGGTTTTTGAGGTCACCACAAGAACAAAAGAGTTTGTGGGCTCTGCCTTCACCTTCCCTTTTCCTCCATTCCTTTCTAAATAGCCATGCCAATCCCTGACTGCTGCTCTGCAGGCTGGCAAACCACTCTGAGGAAACACTGCAGGAAACCCTTCAGATGAGAGAAGGTGGGATGGAAAGCATCACTCAGTGGATTCTACTGCCAAGCCCTGCTTTCGTATTCTCTTCATACAGCTGAATCATTATGAAGCAGCAGCTCACAGTTGGATTGTAAAAGCTCCCTGAGGACCCAAGACAGGCAAAGAGACCTTCAGAGAGCTGCTCTTTGCAGAGCTAAACTGAAGAGAGGGTGGGGCTGATATCTAAAGTGGAATGATAAGAGATACTCATTGGTGAAGAGGAAGGATGCTAAATGGCTTATTTACATCACCATTTCCTCTTGACTTGCACATGCTATCAATATTTGTGCATGTGTGATATGCTTCTCTCTTTCCCTACAATTATGTCCATTTTCTGCACCCTAATAAACAGATTTCCTACAATTAGAGACAGCTAGCAGGAGGATTATTTGGCAGCACAGGACACTGCTCTGTGATTTGGGACTGGGCCTTGCTCATTCACTTGTGAAGAGCAGTCCTAGACATATTGAACCCGACCATTTTTGCTGCTATTAGTTACCTGGCAGAGAGTTTACATATATCCTGGTATGTTTACCCTGACAAAGTTTGGTTCTGGATACCCCAGTGAGCTCTGGTAATCAAGTATTCAAAAGAGCATCAATGACACTAATTAATTCTACTCTGAAACTGCCCCTATCTTTTTCCTCTGCTCTTAGATCAGCAGTGTTAAAACTAAGATTTGTTACAGAGATAATAGGAATTTTAGCAAGCCATCTTACTGAATCCTCTCAGGAAAGACAAAGTAGCAGAGCACAATTGAATGGCCCAATTAACCTCAGCACAACATCTTCAATTGGCAATATAAAAAGCAAATGTAGAAGTTCCTCATCTAATATCATTCAATCCTCTGCCATGATTACTTATATTTTAGAAATTACCAGAGCTCTGATGAAGTTTATATACTAATTTATGGAGGGTTTTTTTCTGTCAAAATACCAGTGGCAGAAAAAAAGTGCAATTTGAAACTAGCCCTCAGTCTAGGAGAAATTCAACTTTTGGTTATAAATAGCAGCAACACCTGCCTAACCTAAATGCTCATTTTACTTTAAACTAGTTTAATTTAAGCAATAGAAGTTACACTTACTTTTAATGGGCAGCAGCTGTTCATTAAATTTATAATGACATTTGGGTACCCTGGTGATAGACATTCAGAAATATCATATACATAGAGACAGAAATTCATTAGTAGCACTACCAAGATGGCTTCGAAAGGAAATTAACTTGAAAAGAGACACTTGTTTCACCTCCATTGGCAGTTTGAAAACCTAGACTTTTATCTAAGGTATATAAATGCATCACAGAGTGGTATTAGCCAAAGCCCATCCTATAAAAATTCTGAAGAATTTTCACTGTGAAGACATACACACACTTAGGGTTTTTCTAAAAAAATTATCATGGTACTGCTACCACTGAAATATAGATTGGTTTCACTTTCATTTATATACAGAGATATACAAATCTAATATAGAGATTTATATATTACCACCAAGGCAGTGGTGTGCATTAGAGTTCATGTGTGTGACGGTATTTTCCTGTCAGAGAACTGCTCATTTTTAATGGACTCTGGCTCTGGACCTTTGATGCCAAGTGGATTATTTTTAGCAGCTTCAGTAGACAAAAGGGTTGACCCACACATTATGAACTAATACAGAAAGTAATTACAGAACTCTGGTAACCAAACAGCTTTAGTCTTTTATGAATGCAGTCTCTCTCTATTGATTATACATTTAAATCTATCTCCAATCTCTTATCTTGGGTCTCTTCTTCATGTCAACTCCATATCTCCTCTCTGAAAGTAGTACTGCTAGATCTACCTGTACCATCTTACCTACACATATGATGCACATGCTTTACAGCCCAGAGAACTCAGCAGGGGATCAGTACTAAAAATATTATTCCTACTTTCATTAATAAGGCAGCCAAGGTCAAATAAAGCTGCATGTATGGACTCCATGGCATTTCAAATAGTCTGCAGTGAGACCTTTGCAACCTTTTTTACTTCAGTGGGATTGCCAAATATAATCCTTTGCATTTCATTAAGTAAGTCTGTTAACTATACATAGGAGTGGACTAGAAGATGACTGGATTAGAAGAAAACTTGTAAAGTGACACGCAAAACCAAACAGCATCTTTGTTAGTTTGGTATGGCAAGAATTGATATAACCTCAATCTGTATTACTTATGTGGATCAGTAGGAGCAGATTTATAGAGGGAAAAAGAGTCTGAGAATCCAATACCCACACAGTACTTCTCACAGGGTTTTGTTTTGCGTTTTTCCCCAGAGCAGCTCTAGTCCAGTCCCACAGACCTGTCTGTGGTTGCAATGCATTAGCTACACTACTAGAGAGCATTTTCCCCTTTAGTTTCATGCAAGAGAAATCCAGTCCATGTTTCAAAAACTGTTCCATGACAGGTACCAAAGCATGGTAATAATGAGCAGAGACATTTGTTTCAAAAAACTCTTCTGATCCAAAATAGTACATGAACGTAAATAAAAAGCATAAAAGCAGGGGTTTTTACATATATAGGAGACAGCTCATACTGGAGCACCTCTGAGGACTGCCTTTGAATAGCTCTGATAATTTAGAAGCATTATAACCTCACATAGCTATGTGCATCGTTCATTTTTTTCTTCTGTTAAGTAAGTCCTCCTGTGGCAGGAAACTCATTAGCAAATTCTCTGCTGAAAGTAATGCTTATGTAAGTTGAAGAAAAGCACATTATCAGAAGAATGTTTTGATTAATTTGCTGTTCATTAATGATACACCTCTGTGGCTGTAGAGTAAGTTCTTTTGAACACAAATATAACAATTACACACAGCTGGGTTTTTGGGGTTTTTTTTTTGAGAATCTAGTGTTCTGAGAACATTTAATCACTTCTAAGAAATGTGGGGTATTTGTTTATTTCAGGTCCCCATTTAAACTCTGAAGCACACAATTGCAGAATGACTGACAATCTGAGGTCCCAGAGGGCTTCTTCCAAGAAAGCTACAATTGCAGAGCCATAAAAAGTCTTCCTGGTGTTAAAAGGTGACCAGGTTTGTATGTCTTGTCAACATGAATCAGAGATAGAGAACACGTATCAGCTTTAAACAGAAAACTTACAGTAATTTTCCAGCAGGTCAACTTGGACCGTTACTATGATGTACCTTAATCTGGATCATGCTTGCTTTACTTCCAATGCCATTGTAAATCAAAAACTTTGACCCCATTTCCTTAAATGATATGCACCTTTTCGTGACCTTTGTCAGAATACTTAGCTTGTGTGACTGCTAAACTGGATATATCTTTCTTTTTATCATATTAGCAATTAGTGTTTGTTGTAAGGAAAAAATAAAAATTGAGTAGCTTTGAATTTTTTCCCTGGGAAAAAATTATTTTAAATGAGGGCTTTATTTCTGTAGTGCATCTGTGCTCTTCTCCATTTTAAGTGGTATTGTAGTGATGAAGACATCATCAGTGTTTTGACAACATCTACTAGCTACAGGTGCTATATTACTCCCAGCAAAAATAGCTGTCCTAGTAACAACACTGTGCCAAGCTGGTACTTGGTAGTTATATTTGGCCAACACAACCTGCTACTAGATACGGTGTTCTTCACTGCAGTGCTAGTGTGGTAATAGAAAGGCCTCCTTCATTCACTTATTGTTTCAAAGCGTAAAACAAAACAGTCCTCACAGACTGTGTGCATTTCTAGGTTTCTAAAGAGCTTTATGATCTTAGGATGAGAACATTTCAACAAATATAAGTAGGCATACTCTCATTTTCTCCACAGTTTGTCATCTGCCTAATTTTTTCAGTAGGTTTGCCCAGAATATTACTTTCCCAGCACTCAGTTTCAACTAAGCCTGATCTGCTCAAAAACCTGCTCACAAGTTTCACTCAGCCTCTGAGCAAAGATTGGCTGGAGTGACTTACCAGTTAATAATTGATTAAAAGAAAATGGCTCTTCCTCCCAGACATCTTCTCACTTTTCCAGCCTGTAACATCAGATGTGTGGGAGTTGCAACGGTCTGCTGTCACTGCTTCCACTCCTGTTTCTGCTGGAGCAAAGAGGGCAGAGCACTGACCAACAAAGAGACATCAGAAACACAGCATGGTATTAAGCTCTTGATCATTAAGGAGAATAAAGGGCCATATTTCAGGCTAACAGCACAACATCTGCCAAAAAATCTGCACGGAGCATTTATAGACACAAATGGGTACTTTGTGAGCACACTTCAACCAAATAACTTGAGCGAGCAGGTAGTTTTCCAAATACCTTCCTCGCTTTAATCCCAAGGCAGAATGCTGTGCACAAATCAAGCAGCTTAATAGCATTACCCTATGGAAATGTGTCCCCAGAGTCCAATGTTCCCTCCTCTTTCTCTAGTACCCCCAAAATGACTCCTGTAAAAAACAGAACTTGTTGCAGGAATAAAAAGAGCTTGAGGAGTTTAGTTCTTCCATTTTCACCATAAGAGGGAAGAAATTCAAAAGCATGATGCACAGAGAAAGTCAATAGGAATTTCATGGATCTCTGTGGAACATTCCTTCCTGCCCTGCTGTTAAACCAAGTTAAATATTTGTTCATTTCTTTCTCTGTAGACAGAGAAGATTTAAATGCCTTCAGTTTTGAACTCTTGTTAAGAATATTAACAAAGGGCTAGATAAACAAGGGATCTTAAGACAGCTGTCCTCTAGCCCTCTGATGTATGGCCCTGGGAGGGAGTCAGTCTGGCTTACACAGGCTGTAAATAGAGCAGAATTTCTAGAGACAGGCAAAACTGGCAACCCAGGGGAAAGCCACCTAAGTCAGCAAAGCAGAAAAACCCCACAGAGGTGTCTTAAACTCCTCCCTTTTCGCAACTGTTAGCTCAAAATCTGCTCCCATACACGAAAACACTGAGGTGCTCAGGGAAAGGTGGCCTTTCAGGAATCGGTGACATAGCAGGAAATCTTCTGCTGATTGTAGAGTTACACTGGGTGCTGGTTAATGCTGAAGTGGAGCCACAATGCATGTGAATCCTGCTGAAGTTTGTTTCTTTTCTAAAGTGATGATGACACAGCCCTTTTATTCAAACCTTTGATGGAGATCTGCTTTCCTTGATGGTGTCTGCAGCTTTCTGAGATGCAGAGATCTTCATTTGGCTTCTGCTTTAGTCCTAACAGGGTTGAACTCTGAGCATGAGAAGGCCCTGTCTACACATCCATCCCCACACTTCTTTGTGGCCTGCTAGAAAGGCATCTCCTCCCTGCCATAGAAGCCATTCATTTTTTGCATGGAAGAGGGGAACAATCATTTTCTCTGTCTAGTGGTTGAGGAAGTTTAAAGAGAAGTAAGACACTGAGAAGTAACTATGGGGCTTATATATCAAGTAATTTTCAATAAAAGATTACCACAGAAAAGCTGAGGATTTAATTTTTATAACTATTCAGGAACTAAAATGGGTTGCATAAAATGTTTCACCTTTAGTATTTACTGCAAATGATCCCATTTCGCCTCAACAGGACCATGCTAGGGCAGCACTTCACACTGGCTGCCATAACTTACCCACCTTCTGTGGTCCCAGCTGGAGCCACAGGAGTGGTTCGGGTTTCTCTGCATGGCACTGAACTGTGTGGCATTGAACTGTCCATTACTTCTGCATAGAGAGAACTTGCTCAGAAAAGTTTTGTTTCCCACTTGAGCCATCTCACTGACTCTGTTTTAAAGTCCTGCCAGTTGACATCCCCTGTCCTTGCTCCAGCAGAAGTAGGACCTAAATTCAGAGTATTTTTCCTCTGAGCAAATAATACAGGAATAGTCATGAGTCTTTTTGACTCTGCAGCCTGCAGTCAGAAAAATAAGTTCATTACCTTAAATACATATAATAATTTCCAGAAGAATGCAGTGCACTCCTCCAGAGGTCTCAAGAATGATTAGGGACTGTACAGGTTTGGAAACAAACCTTGTGCTTTCAAATAAGGTTTCTTATGGCCTTCCATATTACAGAGCTAGCTTAGCATGTCATGGAAAAAACAAGAGGGACTTTAACAAAACAGCATTGTCAGCCCTTCCAGTTTTCCCACTACATTTCTTTAATCCATTCAGAAGAGACTGACCTTTTTTCTTTTCTATTGGTCTTCTATTCTTACCATATTGCACAACTGAAAATCTGACATCCTTAGCTTCTCAGGTATTCATTTTCACCATACTGCTCTAAGAAAGAAAATTCATGAATGGGAAATTGAAGCACCAGACATCCAAAGAGCTCCCAGAGCCATTCAGGGAGTCGATTCAGGGAGCACTGAGTCCAGACCTCCTAAGTCTAACAGCAGGACCTCAGCTATTCAATCATCCATCCTTTCAATTGCACCATTTACCTGTCCAGAGATCACTTTCACATGATAAGTCTTTTTAATTTAAAAAATACTTATATTTTCAGTGTATGTTCATAACAAGAAAACCAGAATATTTTTACTGAATTATGTTCATTCTCTATCAGTTATTTATGAATACGAGGCCTGTCTCTCCTTATTCAATAAAACAGGTATGTATTAATTTAAATTAATGCAAATAAGCACCATTGATTCCTCTGACCCCTTTAATTCATTAGCCAGGCTGATTAGTTTTTTAGATAAAGTTGAAGGGAAAAATTATACCCAAGGTGAATTTTGAAACAACTGTGTCAAACTGAAACCGATCCTAGAGTGATCCTTATCTGCAAACTACAGGATATTTGTTCCACTGAACGTCAGAAGGATAAAATCTGTCTAAAGTCTCATGTTAGCAATGGACAGCCACTAAAGAGCCCTGCATCTGAGAACAGGCTTTACTTTACTGACCATAAAAGTAAACATTGTGTCTTATGCTCCTACTTAGGCAGCAAAATACTCTGAGATCGCAAATTTCTATGTTTTCCATACTGTAAATATACAACTTTTAATGGGCCAGTCCTGTATTAAAAGACAGTCCTCAGCAGAGACCTTGCAAAACCCAGCCATTGCATCAGTAAATGTTCTGGCTGTGTATTCTGACCTTTGCCTCCAGACTTGGGAGCTGGAGGAAGGCAGAGATGAAGATTCTTACAAACCAAGTGGAAATTTCCAGAGTGCTCAGTCTGGTAAGGGCTGCCCAGGTCCCAAGGGAATTACTCACAGCCCCTAAATGCTGGCTGTATGATGTGATAATGGGGCATTTTAAAGCATTTCTCCTCAGAACAGGTGTATCTCATCTTACAGTGTAGAGAACACTTAAGAATGGGGCAGCCACAGAACCGAGCTTTTCAAATAAACCTGAAAAGTTTGTCAGGGATTGTTATAATACAAGAGAAGCCAGGCAGTGATTTCAGAAAAAGGGAAACTTCCACGCCGCAGTCTTTAGCCACGAACTTGAGCTAAGTGTTCGGTGGGGTCTGGCAGCTAGGATTACACCCTGCTACTCTGCTCTTAAGGATTTGAACTCATGGTGCCTTACAGTTTTCAGGGAAGGAAAGCTCTCACTTTTAGGTTATCACATATTCTTGTGGGTAAGGGGAAGGAAAAAATCCTGCTTGCAATTTTTCGTGTTGGAGCCACTCATTTTACATTGGGTGATTAAATAGTAATTGGCCAGAACATAAGCATTATTCTCTAGATGTTCCTTTGGGCAAAGGGATTCCCTGTTTCTATCCTGCCTCATGTTAATGCCTGCACAGAGAAAGGAAAGCAGGTGGGTCTCCTCTTTCAGCTCTTTTAGGAGAGTGCCTAGCAGCTGGGAAGGTACTCCTTCCCTTTGGACAAAAGAACATGCAGCTAAACGATTCAGTGTCCAACAGCTGCAAGGGCAGGATGGGAGAGAACCACAGCCTGAGGTACCCCACCATGTGCTGACTCACGAGCAGAAAGGAGAGGGCAAAACTGCTCTTTATAGTTTTGGAGATGTAGGAAGAGAAAGGGGAGAGGTACACATCCTGGACCAAGATAGATACCTCACCAGGTCCACAACAATTGGAATTCACTGAAATCCAGAGTAACTGTAGTTCGGGGAATGATTCTCCTCTCCTGAGCTCAACATACCTCTCATCAAAGAAAGAGAGATTTGCGGGAAACAGAAATAAAGAAAGGTGACATCTAGCTGCACTAGCAGGTGTCACGAAGCCTGGGACAAGCAGCACCAGGGATTAAGGTCTGGCATTCAACAGAAGACATGACAACCTCTGAAGAGAGACTTGAGGCAGAGGACCCATGTGTCCAGGTTGGTGGTTGCCTTATGGTCATCCACTGACACATCAGTAAAAGTACAGCTTGCATTCCCAGGTTATTTAGCTCTGAATTGCCCATGAAAATGGGAAAACATTCCTTGAAAAATGTACCTGTGCTCTTTACATACTTATTTTCAAATGTGAGTCATAGACTCAAATGCCTTCTAGATTTTTAGGTTATGCAGAAGAAATTAAAGAGATTGCTGTGGATAAAGAGAATTTGTCATATCTATGCCATACCCAGCCATCACCACGTAAGCCCTGGTAAGAGGGCTATGAGCAAGCAGAACCAGCATGGATGGAGTTCTGTGTCCTTCATCAGATGCAGGTCACTGCAAGAAGTTCACTTATACAGTACAAATTTAATTCAAACCTGTATTAAACCAACTGGAACTTTTTATGTCTACTGTGTAAATAGTGAACTCTATGTCATTAATCTTAGAAGACTGATTAATCCTTTTTAGCATTTCATATTACCCAAATGAACTAGATAGGAAACAATGTCTTGGATGGTTTTAAGAGGAACCTTTAGAAACAGTGGGACAAATCTGCACATCACTATTTTCAATACAAATGCATTTCAGGCTTCACTCAAATTCCTCTGGAGAAAACAGGATTCTTTTCTTCTGGGTCAGATTCTTGCTCTGCAGGCAACATTTGTACTAACACCTTGTAAAACAAAGTATTTCTAAGCTTTGCCTACAAACAAATGAAGTAAAATGGGATGCATCAATTTTGGAGGCATATTCACCACGGGTGCAAAAATCTTGAATACTGACCCTACAGGTCTTGAAGCTGTAAACATCAAGAAAATATAAATAACAACAACTAACATAGAAGTGATTCCCACTTATCTCTTTTTTCTGAATTCCCTTCCCTTATTAGATTATTATCTCTATTCTGCAGAAGTAGGTTTTCCCTCCCAGAACCACATTTTTAAGCACAGGTGGGAACAAGAAATTGCCCAACTCATTTACAAGGAAGTTAGTCACAAATCCAACAGCAAATGTGGGGTATCTTGCAGCAAAAAAAAAAAAATGTTTCAATGCATTAACATAAATATATAGCTCCAGAGACCTGTGGCACTTCTCATCACTTTAATGAGGAGGCACTTAGGTGGCTTTTATTCCCTCTCACCTGGGTGTTCACCCTCTTCCTCGTCTCCCCTATATGTCCTGTCCTGGTCGTTAGAGATGCTGAAGGATTTCTCCAATTACTGAGAGTAATTTTCTCACCTAACAAGCTGCCTTGGTCCACAGAGGTGTCATGGCAGTTTTCAAACTGTTTTTTCTCAGTACCAAGGGTCTCCCCAAGTTTGGGATCACCTGGAGGCCAGTTAATCTCATGTTAGGGCTGCTTTGTGTGGAGGATACAAAGGTGAGCTGGGGGAGTGTTTGCACAAGAGTATTTGGGACTCCTTCCAGTGGTGTGAGATTTCTTGGGCATGGTGACCTGGTAACAAGGTGCCTTACTGAGCCAAGAGTGCAGGAGCTGGTAAAAAACGGGTATTTCCTGCTAAAGCTTAAAGGACCTCTCTCCTTACCTTCTCCTGAATAAAACCATGAGGAAAAAAAAATTTAAATCAACAGCTAATCAACACATTTGAAAGTTTTTGTTGTCTTTTTTTACCTCCATGAACTAACAAAATAAAAAAGATTCCAGAATATTCTGAATTATACACAAATGCACAAATGTTTGCTTAGAAAAGAAATCAGGTCCAAAGGGAGATAGAAAAAAAAAAAAAAAACAAAAACAAAAAAAAACCCCAAAAAAACCACCACAAAACCAAAAAAGCCCCACCCAAACCAGTAAAGCTGATAGTGGAGACTGAAGCCAAGGTACATCTCCTAGACTAGCACTCCCTGACAGCTCACAGCATTTTCATGAGCAGTGATATAAGTCAGATTTTTATAAACACCACATACTTAAAGGCATTAGAAACATCATTAAGGAAGGTTACTAAAACAATTGCACCAAATTCTTTTTGATGGTTCCAGATACTTTTATTCGCCAACGTCAAATACTTACCAGTGATCAGTCTATAGCTGCTTTGCCTCTGCTTTAAAGAAAGTGACTGTATAAAAACCATATATGAATGAGAAATTTTACCTGGTAAGGACAACACCTTCTAACAAAAATAGAAACCTATATTTAGGTTCTGTTACTTCATGCCTGGTTAGTCTGGAGAGCATGTCCGGGAGAGCAACTGGTGTTAACCAGTCTGAGAGTGTGATGCCTGCAGCAATACAAACTTGTTAATCTTAAGTTTAAAATAGATTCTCACAAGCAATTCAAGTTAACTATATCTGATCCAACTAGTTTTATCTTAACTCATCACTTCATTTCATCTCCTCTCTTTTAGTGATGGGAAAATTTAATATAATATCTTGATCATTATGTAGCCTGCACTGAATTGTAGATATAGGAAATTTGTGGACTTTCTAAACTTACAGCTTTAGCTCAGTGGAGTTAAATGAAACATCAGACACATAAATATGATGACCCTTATGCATGTTTCAGTTATAATCATAAATTAGCTATGGTCCTGATAAAAAAATAAATAATAATTTTATTCCACTTAGGAAATTAATTTTCTTCCATCTTGAGCTACAGTACACACCACAAAAGGTCCTAAAACTGGTAAGGATGATAATCTTCACCACCTTCAGGAAAAAGCCTTCAGGAAATGATGGTGAGCATCTGCAGCTTCCAATGCCTTAATAGGATCTGTGTGCATTGAGTTTTGGAAAGTTATACAGTGTGTTCACAGGTGCCTAGATATAGACTTTGGAGACAGATATAAATCTCTAAACTGTATTGCCTTTATCAAGCAGTCTGACTAAACAATGTGCATTATTCTCTTGCCAAACTTTCCTTCTCTTAGGAGAAGGAAAGATCCACTTGAAAAACCGGGCTGTGGAGTGTTACATTTTTACTTGTCTTCCAGAATTTTTTAACAACTCTGGTTCCAAGAACAGAAAATCACACTGGGCATCCGCTTAGCTCAGTGCAAAGATCCTGCTTCAATTCGGGCTGCTCCATGGGGATCACCCCTGGTGGGATTTCCTGGGCCCTGTCTTCAACATGCAAGTTCCAGATACTTTCTGATTGCCAACAGTTTAGGAGCACTCTATTGCTGCTTGTTTATGCTTTACTGTCTTTTAATGATATGGAGAGAGAGAAGATTGTGAATTGCAATTGCAATTACCAGTGCTCTCCCCATGAAGAAGTGACCATGAGGAAAGCCTCCGCCAACTCTGCTGCCTAAAGAATGCAGCCTGCCCACTGTGCCTCCTGTGAAATCAAAGCTTCCTCCCACTTTCTTGAATTGTATCTGCTTTGTACATTTTGTTTTTAAGAACAAATGACCTTGAAGCTGTATGTGTAGCAAAAGGGAAGAATATGAGTCCTGTGTAAGAAACTGGAGAAGTATTATGGCTTTTATATCAACATGCAAAGCATCAACAAGCCAGACATACACATGTGCATTGTGAACTAAAAAAAGTCCTGCCCTGGCATCCAGGGAAGATGCAGCTTGCAGTATTTAAAAATACATCTTCAGGCTACTTGAAACATTAATTATAAAGATTAAAGATTAATCCTGCTCTAGGAACTCGGCTTGTCAATGGAAAATGTATGGTGAAAGAGATTGTTCTAAGTCTTTAGCAACAGTACTGGAAAGGGTCACTGAAGTTAGCAAACTTTTCTCAAAGATAAAGGCTCTGTGTGTTTCAGAATCTGAAGAGCAGCCATGTGAAACACTCCTAATTCCTCCACTTATCTGTACACAAGAGAATATCACAGAGAAAAGTGTCACCCCAAAAGGCATATAGGATATTAATGAAATAAAGGGAACAATAAAGGTTGGCGAATCAGAATGGCGTAAGAATGGTAAATCAGAACAAGCCTGCTCTAAAGTATATGAGGTACCCAGAGTGCAAGATTTTGATCAGTCAAGCATATGCTCCATTACATAAACGCAGGACATGAATGGAGCTCACCACCAGAACAAATATTTACTTTCTGGTGTGTCTGTCCTTTAGTCATTGGAGTGACTGCCAGAGAAGCTACTGGAGCTGTCTGCCTCAGAACAGTTCATCTTCTAACATATGTCTGGATAGAGTCACAGCCCATACAGGTGTAGGGAGGAGAATAATCCCTTCTCGGGTCCTCCTTCAGGTCTAACTCAGGCTCTGTCAGGCCGCAGTGATGCTGGTGTTAAAGCTCACAAGTACCATTATTTCTCAGTTACTTTATTCATTTTTTGTGGCTTTCTGGGATATTTTCCTCTGTCCATTCCGGACACAGATTCATATATTGCTTCAGGCTGTTTCACACTCATTTATCTGTCACTTTTGCGTTTTCCATGCTTACCCATGGCACGCACTTCCTTACTTTCCTCCAGACTCTGGAAAGAGTAGGGATGTGGTGAGAAGCAGAGGGACAGACATTTCAAAATAGTCATTCTGAGTGACTGATACAGCCAGTGAAACACTGCTGAAAAGTTGTGGGAAACCTCTGGCTATTCTTCTAATTCCCAGCAAGTCTGGGATAGGTTCACTGCAGACAAAATGGCATCTGAGAGCCAGCCCAAGCACCGGAATATGTAGGATTCCCATGCTTCATGTGAAGAGCCCTATTACAGCTAATGGTGGAACACAAAGAAAACATATGTAAAAATCCTGCTGATGGGACTGTGGAAAACAAGAGGCTTTCTGGAAGTGTCTCTATGCCTCTTAACAAACTGAAATGGGACTAGAAACCTGGACCTGAGGTCAGTCTTGTGTTGCAATTGGTGAGACCAAGACAAAACCACCTGAGCAGGTAAGTTTGTGCCCTGAAAGTACAGAGACTAACTGAAGTATGAATGACATATTTTTTCCTGTATGATTGAGTGCAAAATGCCTTTGTGTTGCTTAGTTCAGAGCTATTTAAATATAGGATGAGCTTTTCCTGATTTACATTTCTTCCTCCTGGTCAAACTGGCAGCCCTGCTGGTGGCCACAGCTAGTCCTTAGTTGAGAGAAGAAAGCAAGCTCCTCAAAAATCTTTCCATGGAAGATACTAACTACTCACATTCACTGATGAGAAATAATACAGCAGGTTGGTCTGCACAGCCCTTACACTTCTGCTGGCTCCCACAGCAGCAGTGCTGCATGAGGCACGGTGGGAATGGCCACGCAATCCAGGTCGATCTCAATCAAAAAGTAACAAAGAACTCAGTGAGTTTGGAAAGAGGACTGTGAGGCTAAAGTTGTAAACTGATAACAGGTTGGACACACTGCACTGTTGTGTTGTGAAAGCCTAACGTTTAGCTTCTGTTTGCTTTAACTTGCTAACATTTTCCATCCTGTGGCTGTTGTAAATGTCATTTCTTTCCACAATCATGAGGTAAGGCCCTGATCTTTTCTCAGAAAAGGGTCCAGCTTTTATATCAAACCTTCTAATCATCATTTTACTGCAGACCTTGGACAATTTCGATAAGTGGTTATGTTATGAATTGTTGGGAATAAGGCTTCTAATCTTGAACTTGAGTGCAAGCATGTAGAATGGATTCAATTTTGAAATAAAACAAAATAAATACTTTTTAATGTATAATTTACAAGATTCCAAGAAGCTGCTGTGATGCTCAGACCCTGCAATCATTTCCAGGAGCTACTTAGAAGAAGCTGTCAATTCCTTCAGAAGTAATTTGCCTAAGAGATTTTAAAAAGAGATGCCTTAGTAAATTTCTCTTTTCTAATTTTGAACTCATCTACAAAGTAAATTATTTAAATTTCTAAAGAACTTTTTTTAATAGATCGGGGGTTTGAAAACAGTGTTCTAAAGTCTGCTTGCACAGTGAAATACTCTATATTCTAGATAAAATCACACACATTTTAATCTGTGGATTAGAAAGAAGATAAAATGTGGAAATATGAAACATAGAAAAAAGTTAAAAATAGAACAATGCAACAATCTACGTAAAACGAGCTCATATAATCTGGGAGATAAACAGCATACAGATGAATAATTCTCATTTTGATATACAGGATTACCAGGCACTGATCTTCAGTGAGAGCTGTGCATAAGAATGGGCTTTACAGCTGAATTATAGTTATGGTATTTGTGTGGAAAAAAAAAACCTGAGTTACCTGCCTGCTTCTGTAGACTTCTAGTTGCAGCAATGACTGATCACACATATCCATACCAAGAACTCACAATGCTGTGCAGTAGCATGCAGTGACTGAAATTTTTATGACAATGGCACTTATGTCATTTTTGCTGAGCTAGTTTTGAGTTCAGCACAGTTGGAAGATGAACCTGTTCACCTTATAATATTGTTTGCTTTATTTATTGTTTTTTCCATATTACCCTTTGAGACTCTCACCGTGTAATTTTATGGCTTTCAAGTTGTGTGGGTTGACCTATAACTGTAATAAAAGAATTTGGAATGAGATAACACAAGTTTTTCCATTACTTACAAAAGGCTGAAGCTACTTATTAAACAACTTCATATTCTCTAACTTTGCTAAGATGACTACTTTTTTCAAGCAACAGTTCTGCTGTGGTAGACCCTTGTAGCACACAGATTGTATGAGATAGGCCTGTGCTGTGAACCCAAACAAGAAAATACTATGGTTTATGTTTTTAATTCAACCTTTATGAAGAACACTGCATTTCCTAGTTACAAATTAACAGTACGTGATCATCCTACATAACTACTCGGGGACACAGGTTGTGTTTCTCATGATTCATGCTCTTCCTAAAGAGCATTGAGTTCAGTTCAGATGATGCAAAGAAAACAGAGAGGAAGATTTGTCTCTCATTCTGTCCCCAGGGGATTGACCTACCAAACCCTTCAACATGGATCCTGTCACATCTAGTGTACCCCTAAGTTCCATGCCTATGGTCACACAATCAGCTTTTCCTCCAAGTAGAACAGTGCCCTGTGGATGTGCCTGGACTGCAGGCAGGTGTGCTCAGGGTGCTCCCCACAGCCCTGCTCCCCCACTCACCAGGACGGAGGGACCTGTGGGTGTGCTGTTTTTCCTTTCAGCTGTCAGCTCAAGTTTCTTCGCAAAAAAAAAGAAGTCAGTGTTCAGGAAGTGAAGACTGTGGGAACAGGGACCACTGACACACACCCACTGCAGAGCTAATGCTTGGCCAAAGCATGCATACTGCCCTGTAAACCAGCCACAGTCTGAGTTCTCCAGGATGTAAAGTGAAAATGTCCTAAATACTCAAAAGAAGCTCCAAAATTCTCCAAAGAGGTAGGCAAACCTTCTAAATTAGGATCCTAAATTTCCAGCTGTCTTCCGGTAAAATGTCTCACAGGGCAGATATCTGAAAACTTTAGTAACTACCACCACTATTAGTAGCACTAACATCCCAGGTCAGTACTTGCTAGACAATTAACTCTGCTGAATTTGCTTGGAATTGCATGCAAATATACATAATCTAAACAGTGAAATGGGAAAAAAATCTAAACAAAAAGAAAATAAAAATCCAGTCTGTCATACAGCAACACAAGCCACTAAAAATCCCACTGAAACTCACTGAAAATCAACAATGGACACTGGATCAGGCTCTCATAGATAGCACTGGGTCCAGTGAACTGCAGCCCATCCCCAGTCAGTCTGTGCCATGGAGAAAACTCAAGGCTGAAGGTCTCCTTGTGGCAGGAGTAGCTTTGGCTATAGCAGTAACTGCACAACACTTCACAGGCCACCAGGGTAAAAGTATTATGGGATTGTGGCTGGTGGGCAAGAGGAGCTGTTTTTCCTGGTTTGAGTTAGATCATCCCTGAGCTGCTTTCTACTGGTATGGGTTAGGTCATCCCTAAGGCTCTTTCAAATCTCACAGTTAGCCAGGAAAAGTTAACAGCAAAACACAAGACAATACAAAGTTAGGCATAGCTTGGGAAAACTGAGGCTAAAAGCAAGAATGCTGCATGATTTCACTTTTCTGCTTGGCTATAGTTAGTCTATAGTAAGGAATAGATCATCAAACAGATCCCATCCACATCAGGTGCTATTTCTGGTGGTACTGATACATTGACAACCCAGTACAACCTTTCATGCATGAGCATGGTGTTGTGTTCCTTCAAATGATAAAACTGTTTCTCTATGTCTGGAGCCACAGGCTATCATGCTCCCAGCTCCTGGGAATGGTTGGGTTGGAGTTAGGTCATTGCCACCTGTGAGGTCTGGGCACCCATTTAGTTTTTGAAGGAAGGGAGCTGCAAAGTAAAGAATGAAATGTTCTGATGTCTATGATGAGGATCTTACAGGTTGGGAAGACAGAGCAAAGCATGGTTGCATAGATTATTGGCCTTCTAGTGCTAACAAAACTGTTGTTGAGCATTGCCTTGTCATTATGCTTCTTCTTGGAAAGCTACAGATGAGACTGTAAAGATATAAAGTGGATTAGAAAGGGATGAACTAAACCCCAGCTTCATCTGTCAGAGAGTTAGGGCTTGGATTATGCTGCAATCTGAATTCACAAGTGACTCATCAATTTGCAGTTTCTATTAAAATATATTTTAAGTTCTCAAAATTATTTTGGACAATTGTGTCTCGTGCATGAAAAATATATTTCTGTCTCTGTATAATACTGTCTGTCAAAACCAGCAAGACTTGAGTATTCCACTATTTACATAATATATTTCCTGTGCCAGTAATGGTTTACCATAATGACTATATAATCCAAGGGCAGCTTAACATAGAAAGTGCATTTCAGTGCTGCATTTTGTTTTTCATTTTTAAAGGATACAAATACTGATTGAAATGTAGATAAAGAAAAAGTAAGCAATAAACTATTCTGTAGGATTAGCCAAAAAGACACATTCCCACACACACAGGCAGGCATACTTGGTGGTAGTTGCACACATCTCAAGCTGCACTCTAGAGCATAACACTACTTCTGCAAACAGCCCAACAGGTACCAACACTGTTCCAGCTTCTCTTCCTGGTTTATGTGTCAAGTGTAAGCTTGGGGATGTTATTTGAGTACCTGGATCAAAGATTTAAAAGAAAAAAGTCTTCTAAGGTTTGAGTTCCAAGGATCCCTTTATAAAGCACTAGCCCTTATCTATCATCTGGTTTGTACAGCTGTCACCATTAAGACTGACAATAGCAGGATATGTTATACTATACTGTGCTATGCTGTGCTATACTCTGTATAGGTACAGGTGTGTTCCCTTTTTCAGAATTAAATAATTTTCATACCTTTTCTTTTATAAAAGACAATTATGATTTTTTCAGATAAGTATTTTAATTAAGAGTGTAGAAGAGCAAGAGACATCTTCTCTGTATCATGAAAAATTTGTAATTAAAATCTTTGAAATCACTTGCTTCAAAATATTTCTTAGTCTTATGGTTCCATATGGAAAAGCTGGCAACTTCAGGCAAAGACCAGGATTTCCTTCCACGTCTCTCAGGAATGACTGTGCTGCTAATAGTCACTATGGATCCAATAGGAAAGAAGAAATTAATAAGGGAAATACAGCTACAACTCAGGATCACACAAAAAAGTGATCTTTCAAAAGAAAGGTGACAAAACAGTCCCTGCCTTTGATACAATTTCTGATGATGGGCTGAGAATAGCTAAGTAAACAACTTCCGTGGTCCTTGTAGTGCTTTTGTGTTCATATTGGACATGTTCATCTGCATCTCTTTTTATTTCTGCTCAACAAAATCTGGTGTGTGATACTTCACATGATGCTTAAATTTTTATGTTTTCTGACTCAGAATTACTTGTCCTGTTATTTATTTGGGGAATATTCTAAGTTATAATTGCCATGTTTGATTTCCACATATGGTGAGAAACCCTTGGGCTATTACCATTAGGTGCTTTCCTGAGAGTGAAAAGTCCAGTAGTCAGTGTTAAGAAGTCTCAGAAAAACAAAAAACATATAAAAAATATTAATGAAAAGCATTTGAACAACAAATTTTTTTCAAAGAAAATCATCATCACTCAGATATTGAGTCAAATCCCCAGCTGACTTCCGTGTAGTTTTTCTGATTTCTATGAGATATGGATCTGGCTCATGTAGCTCCTGTAAAAATGAACTATGAGGCTTGGGCTTCTCAATAAAGTAATTCATTAATCAATATGTATATCTGCTTATCACCATACATATAATTCCTGAAAATGAGAAGAATTTTGTCCTTGCATAAAGCCCTCTAGAATCACAGGGAAAATTTGCATGGATTTCATTGGGTTATAGATCACATCCTGTATATATCTACATTTTAAAATCTTTTCCGGTGCTTCCTCTTTCAATGGAAATTAATAGCTTCTTGAATTGAAATGACCAGTTTCCGATTTAGTTTTGCATAAGCGGAGTCCAGTGGGATTAAATATGAATGCTGGCTTGGTTATTCATTAATCATAAAAATATGGTGTGCAGTTAGTTATATAAGTGATTATTTTTGCACAGAAATGTCTGCTACTTTTATGCCTGTGCAGAAGGATCATGTCAAGTGCAGCAGGGAACTTATAAACCCATTCACCTTGATATACTGTTTTATAAAGAACACGCAAAGATGCATAAATGCTCTGGAGCCAACACTGATTTTGTAGAAGTTAGCATAATGAGAGGTCAACGTGTCCAAGCATCTGCATTCAATTGTACAGTTATGAGGAGAAGCAGCAAAAGTTCATGTGAGACCTCTTTTAAATCCTCCTGGCCACATATGACCTATGTAAAATATTTTATTCTGAGAACTTTTGAAAATGTAAACATTGCAGCTCCTGTTCGTTTCAAAGTCTGAACAGTCAGATGATCAAGGTTGAGCTGGCCCCAAACAATGCTAAATTCTTCGCTCCCATTCAGCTACAGTCTTTTGGGTCAGGGAAAAGGGACAAGAACAAGATGTGATGTGCCATTGGAAAATGGTAAGCATCAAGGAGCAAATCAACATCAGATGCAAGTCAGAGGTCTGCTGAAACAGGTTCAGTACTTGGTTTCTTTTCCTGCAGGCTTGCTGGAAGCTGAAATTCTGCACTGGACAGGGTAATTCAATACGCTTGGCATATAAGAAGTTGCCTCACTGGCACAGACATCTTCTATCTAAAAATGAAGGAAATGCTAGTTCCACCTTTGTCTCCTTCCAGTGTCCTTGCGTCACTGGCACCCCATTGTCTTTTCTAAGTACAAAGAATAATCCCAGGCTTGATTCACTGTGCTTCCATTTGTCGAGGCCAGAGCTCTGCCATGTCCTTGCTCCTTGTAAAAATAAGCCTCATGAATTCTCTCTTTTTGGGTAATTATTGCTACTTCATGGAAATGTGTTAGGTTCAGATTTTTATTTTCAAGAAAAGATGCAGACAGATTACAAAAGTTTCATATGGCTCCCACTGAAGTCTCCTTCTCTGAGAAAGCCATTTCTTAAAAGTGGTTCCTAGATGGGGAATTGGTCCAGTCAGGATTTTTTATTTCTTTTTTTACACAGTGAAACACAGAGCCTGACTGTAAGGAAACATTAACATTTCTTCAACCCTTCTGCAAATATAGTGGGTATTTGTAACGGCAAAACTAGTCTGAACATTTTTCACTAATACAAATATTTTGAACTGGAGAGATTAATAATCAGTTTCTCGTGTCTTTTCTCTTTGCTGCTGGCTTGTTCAGTTGCTAAAAAAACACAGGCAACCTGGTGCATCTCTTGAAGAGCTCACAGCCAAACAGCAGTGCCAGAAGAGAGGGCTGCACATAACAGGTGGAGAAACAGGAGAATGGAAAGATGGAAGGAATCAAGTATAAGGTCTCATGATTACTTAATCACTATGTCCACATCTTGTTCCATAATGCATACAAGATTTCAGCCACTCAATCTACTGAAATCCCGCTCACGACATGTCAAACTTTAACTAAACATCCCCGTCTCATCCTGATGGGTAATCCATCCCCTTTGGCATTTCACTGTCTTCTGCATTATCCTGTTATTTTGTTATGCTCATGCTATTTGTGAGCGTTAACATACTATTGCCCTACTGTTAGTCATGCTGATCACGTAGCACATGGAGGTTTCTGGGTTTCCCAGCTGTTCACATCTCTCATCTTCACTGTACTACCTACTACATTTGACAATGTCCTGTCAGCCAGTGATCTTGACCATCAAACCATTGTAACTCAGTGTAGTATCTGAAGGATCCTGCTGGAAGGAGAAAGGCAATTTCAGTGCTTCAGAGTACCCAGGTAGCCCTAATTAGTCATCCCAAAAGGGACTTAGTCAGCATTACCAGCACAGCACCATGTTTCGCCTCTGCAAGAAGAAGATTTTTGTAAGCTGCTCTGTCCCCTTCCTCCAACTCACTGCTGATGAGAGAGCAAGTCTCCAAAGCTGGTCTACCAACAAAGAGAGCAGACTGTGGTAGTGTCCCTCTTGCCTCTGCATTCTTTCTATGCTCTCAATACGGATATCTCAATATCCCATGGTATCTCGGAATATCAGGTAAATGGTTGCAGCTCTTCATAGATCAGCTCTTTGCAAAGCTATCTGCAGCTCTGGATTGGGGATGGAACAGTGAAAAACGGATTCCTTGCACCCCACATGGTGCCCCAAGTGTTTTTTTTCCTTGTACCGGGACATCGTGAGGTGCTGCGAGCCACGCTCTAAAATCCAGGCGCCTGTTCCACACGGACACCCCACGGCCGAGCTGGGCGGCTGCGCTCACCCTCGGCCCCCACGTCCCATGGGCACAGCGAGGGATGCGCAGGAACTCCCGAGCGGTTCGTGCAGCGCTGCTCTCGGTGCTCTGCGCTCCCCGCTCGGCACCCTCGCACCCCTCCCACGTCCAGGGGTGCCGGTTCCCGAGGGCTCCGCCGTCGGGAGACCCCGGCCCCCCCGCGCCGGGCGGGGAGGGCGCGCCGGGGCCCGCGGAGAGGGAGGGCAGCGCCGGGGGGAGTGGCCCGGCCGGGACGGCCTCATAAATAGCCCTCGGCGGGGCGGCGGCGGGAGGAGCCGTCGGAGCCGCCGCTGCCGTTCCGCGCCGGCCGCGGCCAGAGCCGAGTCAGGACCGCGGACAGCGCCCCCCCCCGCGCCGCCCCGCGCCCACCATGACGGCGGAGACGCACCTGCAGGGCGTGGAGATCTCGGCCGCCCAGTTCTTCGAGATCTGGCACCACTACGACTCCGACGGTGACTCCTTTCCCTCGGGGGCGCGGGGGGCGAGGGGGGCGAGCCCGCGGGAGGCTGGGGGTCAGCACGGCTGCCCGCCCGGAGCCGGCCCGGTGCCCGCCCGCAGCCCCGGAGCCCTCAGGGGCCGGGCCGGGCGAGGTGCGCGGGGAGCCGCTCGCCGGGAGGGAGAGCCGGGTCGGAGACTCCCCTGCCGGCGCTGGAGAACGGAGAGAGAGTTTGGAGGGAGCGGTGACGGCAGCCGTAACTCTTTCTGTTGTAGGCAATGGGTTCATGGACGGGAAGGAGCTACAAAACTTCATCCAGGAGCTGCAGCAGGCGCGGAAGAAGGCAGGCTTGGTAGGTTAATGTTTCGCCCCGCTTTTCCATCTTCTTCGGGAAAGAAGAGCTTTCTTGAGCAAACTCCAGTTTCCCGGTTCCTCTGTTCTCTCTTGCCATCACACGGTTCATGCGCCTGCCGCACCGGGCAAAGGGAAATAGCTTGGTTAGAAATGAGCAGGTTGCAAATCAGATCAATCGTCTGCTTTGGAAAGGTGAAACCAGAGTCCACCTCACTGATGAGCGGCTCCCGCTCATGCCTTGCCAGGCTACAAGCTGATACTTCTGACAGTGCTCAAAAAGAAAAGTCAAGAAATGTATGGATGCTCTCTTTTTGTCTCGCATGGGACCTTATCCCATTGCAATTAATCTTATATGATCCAGATATGTACTCATTAAAACTGGCGGGGAGAAGGAGGGAGAGGAGAGAAAAAAGAGAGAGAGAAAAAAATCAAAAGAAAAAAGAGGAAGAGAAAAACCTAGAACTTCAGAGTAGTTGGACTCTTAATTTCACACCTAATGGGCAGCATGGGCTGAAATGCGTTTCTGCCCCTTGGTGGTCACTAAATAGATCTGCAGATGACTCCTAAACACTTACTGCTCTTCAGTAAGAGTATCAAATCCAGTCTGTTTAAATGGCTTAGAGAGGCAGCAAAATTTCTGGCAGTGTTGTCAAAACACTTCTGTGTGTGAGTTATCAAAACATTAATTATTAATTTCCTCTAAACTATACCCATGCAGGGAGGAAAAGAAAAGGGAGAAAGAAAGAAATTAAAGATTCCGTGTAAAAATACAGCCACTTTTAGCATCAAAATCCAATATATACCTTAATGGAATCAGTCTAAATGAATCTATGCTGAAAGACTTTTGAAGAAAAAGAAAAAAAAAGTAAGTGGATGATGTGTGCATGAAGGAAATAGATTAATACTTCATAGTAAGAATGCCTCCAAATTGAGAAATAGTTTTTTGACAATTAGGTTCGCTTTTAAAGTTCCTATATCTTTTAGACCTAAATACAGAAAAAAAATTTAATATGACTAATTGCTTTTGTGGAAAATTGTATCATATAAATTGTATGAGTGCAAACTTTGCACATATGAAAATGTGTCTCCCAGCAATGCCTCTAATGTTACTGCAGGCTAGGTAGCAGTTAATTCTTATTAGAGACATTGGTGTAGGCTCTCATTTTCCTGAGTGTAAGTTCAAACTAAAATTAAAATAAGGCAAAATTGAAGTTAAAAAAACACAAAACAAAACAGAAAATTCGGAAAGGAATGTGGGTTTTTTTAGGAGGAAAAATAGCTATTTTTTTTACAGAAAAGATTAAACAACTTCAATGAGTTTCAAGTACTGCAACAGAGCAAATCTGTCTTCTGTGCTAAAGTGAGTGCAGGAAACTTAAGTTTGCTTGGTAGAAAGAAGATATTAAAGCCTCTTTATATTTAGTATGAATGACATTGTTAGTAGAAATGCTAATATATTATTGAGTAGCTAGAAATTAATTGGAAGCTCAAGGTAAAAAATAATTTTAAGGTTAGGATCTTTTTTCTCTTGAAGCAATTGTGCATCTCTTAAAAACATAGCCTACTCAAAGCAACACAGAAACCCTTGCAGGATTATTCTTATGTGCTACAAATGTTATAATGGATGTGGGTTTTTAAATAACTCATGCTGATATCTGACACTATATTCTAAAAATGCTGAGATGTTTAAATTTTTCTGTCCCATTTCTCTGATCCAAACCTAGCTTTGGAGTGTTCTGCTGAAAAGAGCACTCTACGGTAGCAAAACCAAATCCAGCACCTGGGCTGTGGGCTCTGGAGTACAGCTATGTGTCATCTTGGGTTTCAAGTCTAACCTGATTCTTGCATTTTAAGGCTCATTTGCTAAACAAGCATCTCATTAGTTCATTTCTTGTCTCACGGGATACTAATTCAGTATCTTTGAATATCTATTCTTTTGCCAGAAGGGACACATTGAGAAACTAGTGTAGGTTATATGTCATTTCCTTGTCTGTCCTTCTTTTAACACCCCAAAGCTTCTTTGTCATCATTAACTTCTGGATTTCAGGTCACTCTTCGGCTCACTATTTTTGAAATATTCAATTATGCATTCTTCATAGCTGGATTTTACATCAGTCATGCCATATGCATTACAGAATTACATTGATGCTGTCATTGAATAGGATGGTTTAATATTTTCCAATATTCTTCCCAACTACAGAACTGTTCTAATTATGTTCTGATGCTAATCCTTGTATTAATCCACTCAGTAAGCCTGTACTTTCACAGCTGCTTTTTCTCAGACAGAGAGGTAGCAGACTAGCACCCCAGAAAGGAGGGAATGTCTACTCAGAACTTTTATTGCTTGGGCTTTGGTAACGTTTGTCCTTTTTGCTTCCTGCATTATGGTAGATACTGAATTGATCTGGTATAACTTCAACCATGTTAAAATAACTTATTTTTAAAGATAAAAGCTACAAAAGTGTATAAACATAGCTTCTGTTTATTGTGACCCACATTTGTGCAACACATTCTCTATTTGGGTGTGCCGATTGCCAAAAGAAACTCTGGGATATGAGTGACCAATGCAGAGGTTGAGAAAGTGTCAATAGGTGGACCTTGTCTGAGCTATTCCACACCCGTTTCTCACTTTCCCTGCCTGTATAGATAATGACAATATTTCTCCACAGAAGTATGTGACTTATGAGTACAGTTATGTGACTGTTTCTGTAGTGCTAACTAGTCTTACATTTTCAAATCATATATAAAAACACTAATTATTTCCACTTGTGGGAAAAGTATCTTTTCTGAGGTATCTGAGGTGTGAAGGGCTAATTTCTTCTTCATTTCAAAAATTAAGCACTGCATCTCTATCAGGTTTAGGACTAAGCTTGGTTAAATTTAGGCTTTAAACACTAAATTTAATGTTTTTGAGCAAAAATATTTATTTGAATAACATAACTCTTCAAGCAGCTCATGAGCAGGTGAACACCAAAAAACTCACTATAATTTCTGAGCAATGAACTAGAGAGTAGCTTTTCTGTAAGTTAACCTGTAATCAACTGTGCCTTCTTCAATGACTGGACACTGTCCAGCACTGCAGAGCTGCTATTAGAAAGATTAGTAAAATATTTAACCAGTACTAATTAAAATCCAAGTGTCTAATTCTCCATTCTATCTGCTAAGCAAACTTGTCCTCACTGGGATCATTAGATGAAAGGTGACTTTGAAGTCCATTATATTAATAACCGCATCTCTAATTAAAGCCACAGCAAATTACTAACCTGCTATGGATGACTTTGACAGAAATAGGATACTAGGCCGTGACTGTGTCAGCTACAAGGAACTGACATTTTAGTTAGCTTTGGTAGGTGAAATTTGGGACAAGCTACAATGGACTTTGGACAGCTGAGAGTCTCCGTGTCTCCAGTGAGAAAATCATTTAGGTCCTATATAATCAGATCTATTATCACAACTAAACCTCTAATTTCTAAAGTCTGACGTAACTTCGTCTATAACTGTAGAATCATCCATTGTTTCAATATAACTGTAACCCTATTCTTGCTGAATGGTTTCACTAGCTTCCACCTCTAAGAAATACAATGAAAACTAAAAGTTTAATCAGTATTAAAGGCTGATGACATATCAAAGAAAGTCAGGTCAAGTTGAAGTGTGAAATTGAATATTTAGATATTTACGCCATAGCCTAGAATGGAAATAGTCTTTAGGAAACAGGTGCTATAATTTATATGGACAACAATGATGGCATTATTCTAGATTTAAGGTACTGCTTAAAGTTTTCTCCCACTTAAATCTCCCTTTCTACATTTAAGCAGTGACATTTTGATTCTGTTTCCATGATAACCAAATACTAAACAGTGAAAAATATGATACCGTGATGAGATCTTTTAAGAGTAAAATAGCATCCATTGTTCAGGAAAAATCCACTCAAAGATGTGGAAAGACTATTTTGGTGTTCAGATGTATTATACTGAATTTTTTTTCCTTATTTTGAAAGATTTTGCACTGCCTTCAAGTTACTAATTTAAAAATGAAAAGTGAGAAAACGGGGTCATAATTGCCTATGAACTTCAGTCACCATCCTAAACAAAGAGACAGTCAGACACATCTTCCAACACATCTGTCTTTATAATTTTTTTCATTTTGTAAATTATAATACCGTTCTAAGTATTTAGATGCCAGTTATTCACACCGGCTATAATATAATTCCCTAGGAAGTAAAATTTATCCGAATGACATTATTTATGACAAAAAAAAGCTCATTTTTATTTAAACTTGATGAGTGTAGCTGCAATGTATGAGTACTTCATTAAATGTGGTATATTATTTGTCAAATAATAGATTATTCAAGTATGTTTACATATGATTATTGTATTTTAAAGTAATGATTCTATCATTGTAACTTTGTAGGATTTAACACCTGAAATGAAAGCTTTTGTGGACCAATACGGGAAGTCTACTGATGGAAAAATAGGTATAGTTGAGGTAAGACAGTTGCTTTGTAACTTGAAGAAAATACATTTAGCACAGAACAATGTGAGCATAATATGCCAATACTTTGGGTTTTTAGATACAGAATATTTCTTCCTTGCCCTTAAAATCTTTTATTTTTTCTTTTCACTAATGAAACTTTTTCATTCCTTACCACATTGCAGACATTTCACAAGTCCCGTAACCTTCCTCTCTTTATTCAATACAAATAAGCATCACCAGCAATTTAAGTTTTCTACAAAGCAGATAAAATTTCTATTTTAGAAATTTAAATAAAAAGGTAATTTGATGTAAAGTAATGTGATGTAGTGCTACCTGTGGTTTTGAACTCATGCTCTGTCACCATTCCTAGTAGTGATGACAACATCCGAGTGAACTTTATTGGGCCGTCACTGTATGTGGTCTATTCTAAAAAACTCAAAATATGGTAAGTCAGCATGTTAATCATGACTGAAAAAGAATTTCTTAGGATTTCCTTTCTTGAACTCTTAACAGAATTGCAACAGAAAATTCTTACATTCCCTACTTTCATTTTCTGAAGAGGATGAAGATAACCAGCTTCTCCTCTACAGGTGCTCAACAATTCTATAGCTTAGACAACTTTCTAGGGAGGGGGGAACCATTGTGTTTTCTCTAAATTACACTCTTCAGCCCTGCAAGTCAAAAAGGAGAGTTTGTGGGGTTATAGGGTTACAGTTTGAGAAGTCACTTCTCTGAGCTCAAATCAATGACTCATTTATGTCACTCTGACTGCATAGAGACCACAGTTTTATTATTAAATGATATTATATTTTTTCTGGATAATAAGAAATCTGACCTAGAGAGCTAATTAAGAAACAGCTGGAAACAAGCCAGGCCTGCAAAACTTCTACAGTGACCAGCTTTGGGTCAGTATCTAATTTTAAAACAGAGGACTGAGTAGAATCTGTAGAAGTCAATAGGAAGTGCCACTGCTGATACGGTAGATCATTTCAAGATACCTTTTCTCCTCTGTCATGTGTCTGAATTTTATATACTTGTTTAAAGGCATATGTAATTGTGACTAAACTACTACAGAAATATGAACAACTTATTTCGCTTGCAGCCACAATTGATTTTTAAAAGTGCATCTTTTAATAACACTTAGCATTGATCAAATTGCTTTGCATCTAGAAAGAAGTAGTGTTTATTTGGCAAAACATTTTTTTGTTGTTTTGGACTAACAAATGCTAATTTATTTGTTATTGAAGAATTTTATTTAAACTAGTCTTTTTCAATATTATATAGCAAGCACTGATGCAAGAAAAATGTGTGAACAGTGCCTGAAAAAGACTGTGCTTCTTCGCTTAGGAAAAGATGACTGAAAGTTTTGCCTTTCAAATTCTATTTCTAATTCTGATATTGACTCAGTGAGGGAAGATGAGCAAATCCAAGTGGGTCTGATATGGCTCACCACCCCCAGTGAAGTGCCAAGCATGCTCAGCATCCACGGAAGCAAGTGAATAGTGATAGTATGGAGTTCAGTGACTGAAGGGACTTTCTCCCTTAATATAGCAGTTTCCAAACCCAATAGCTATATTTTGTTTCCCTTACATCAGCATGAAGCTTGATTTGGAAACTGCTGATGGGACTCATGAAATGTGCAGAGCAGTATGATATAAAAGTTGGTATTTGGACTTAATTCTCCTTCCTTATATTAAAGGAATTATCCAGTATTTCCAGATTGTTCCCATTTACATAGTACATCAAAGAGTTTTTCTGAAAATTGTGTGAATGCTGTCCAAGAAAACTTATGTAAAGTCATTCAGACTCCCAGCCCTCAAAATGAACACCCAAAGACCCAGCCTTTGACAAAGAATGTGCCAGCCAATAATGAGTTTTCAGGAGAGGTCTGTTGACTGAGATAAAGAGGAGGCCTGAGTGGCTTCACAGAGGAAGAAGTGGATTTTCAGCTCAGATTAAGTGTTGATTCTGTCTTTGCAAGCACACTGCAGTTAGTTCCCTGGCTATTATCCAGTGTCCTCCAGCTAAAGGCAGAGCCTGACCTGCCCACTTTCTTGCCATTGTGTAAGAGACCTTTAATTCACCTTTTGTACTCATTGAGACCAATGCTTTTACTAAAATGTGGCTGTAAAACCCAAGGTTTCAAAACTCACAACTGCAGCAGTTACACATTCAAATTATTTGAAGATTACTGCTGCCATAAAATCGACTACTTACTAGCCTAAATTATTCTTTGTACTCCCATGCTCTATTATGGGATTTTAAAAAGCAAATTCACTTTATCAGGTGAAATGAATTTTAAATAGCATTTAATATCAATGGAATTTACTTAGAGAAAAATGTCTAGAAAATAGTTCTGATATTGTTTTAGGTACTGAGAGTGGTTTTTTGCTAGGTAGTCTCTAAAGACACACTTCAGCTTGCAGCTGTCCAGAGAGGAGTCAAACCAGTCTCAGGCTGTGTAGTTGTCCTCTATTGCTTGTGGTCCAGAGATAACCAACCATCTCCATAAAAGCAGCAAAGCTCAAGGCTCACTAAACTACTATTGCTGCCATACACAGACTTGCAGTGGTCTGAACTCCTGCTCAAACACGCTCACAAAGCCCCCCTATGCTTATCCCCACTAAGGAGTCATCACTTAAAAGAGCACCAGGTTTCCATCTTTCTTCTTGGTAGTGGTATAAATCTGGGACTGGGAAGTTGAACCAGTTTCCCAATCTACTCATCTCTTTAATACTGCAGCATTTTTTACAAAAGGCAATTTCATGCTTTCCCCTGAGACTTACAAAGGGTGAGAGGTATAGCTTAAAATAAGGTAATTTTCTTCCAGAGGTAATATATTCTGTGCCTCAAATACAGTTTGGTACTGCTAATAAGCTGTTAATGATCCTTTGGACAGTTACTATTTTACTGTGCCCTTGCAAAATTCACAGGAGTTAGCTATGTCATTGAACGACATCTTTATTTATATTTTCCAGACAAGCAAATCCTTTCCCATTGTTACAATCAGTCACTTCTCCCAAACTATCTTTGTTATTCTAAATAGTTCTTCCATTCAACATTTGCTGTTAAATAAGAGTGTATTCTAACAATCAAAGCTTTCCTGACATGAGAGAAATAAAGACTTTTTTTTCATAAATCAGGACTAAGTTACACACACTTAGCTGTGGCATACACATAAATATATACTTACCCATACGTGTATGTGCTATTTATAATGGAGTAGGTTTTGAAAGCTGCTGACAAAAACGCATTTCTTAGGTTGATTTTGATTTCATGTTCAGCTACTTGGCAAAAGCACTCGGAAGGCTCTGATGGGCCTGACAGCCTGTTATCAGCTGCGCCATTTCTGTAAGGAGAGCGCTCTGATGTGTCTTTTCAGCCGTATCAACACTAAAAGAATTTAACTGAGTCCCTGTAATGTATGATTTTAGAGAAACAAGAGATATGTCTCTGTATCTTTGTTGTGTCTGTGGGGTGAGAGCTGAAGTCGCTTATGGCTCTGCTGGTTCCCAACGAAAAAGCCTCAGCAATTAGGCAATAGCACTGAAATAGGCAGAACAAAAGATGTGAGGGTGTGAAACGAAAGCAGAAAAACAAAAATTTGAATCGAGTTTTTAAGATGGGACTCCAGAAAGTCTGCAGATGTCATTTTACATAAAAGAATGCAGCTAAGAAATCTGTCTTTCTCCATTTTCTCTATAGTAAGCACAGCTGGTCTATTCTTAAAGTAAAAAGTTTTTTTTAAATCAAAACATATTTCATACATTTTGAGGATAGAAAAAAAATTGAGCTTTTGTTAAAAACAAATCATGATTTTACATTAAATTATACAGAATACTTTCCATCTTCTACATTTGTTGCTTGCCAAAATTGAGTTATAGCAAATGAACATTTTCAATAATCAGTTCAATAATGTCTGATTTTAAAAAAGCCTTTTGTAGAAAAGAGGCATTGGAAGAACCATCCCTGGTTTAGCAGAGCTAAAAGCCCTCTTGATTTCTTTCTGGTATTTATAGCTCTTTTTGAACACATCTCTGTGAGTGACAAATGAGAACTGCCATCCCTTACCCTCCCTATTTTATTTTTTTTTTCTCCTGGCTTTTCCTTATGTTTAACTATTTACATTACACACATGTTCTTCATGTCAGTGTTCCTTTCATTCTTGTTTTTCCTTGGTATCTGAGTAGACTGTACTTCTAAGTTTCCTAATTCATTATGCTTCACACTTATCCTCTGTGAATCCTTGTGTTATGCTTTCCCTTCATGCTGATTCAATGGATTTTAATACAGATCCTAATTCTGCACGGACGATTTTTTTCCCCTTTCCCCAGCTACCCTTTTGTTAAAGTGCTACCTCACTCCCTTCTCTCAGACCTCAAGTTCTGTTTGACCTTGGTGACTATGACAAAGCTGCAAGCCAGAAGCCTTTCAGAGGCATCGTCCAAACACTTCAGCTAGCAGGATGAAGCTTCCAAGTGGGCCACGATACGGCAGCAGCAGTATGAACACAAAGAATTCCATGCAATTTAAAAATCTTCATGCTCTATTACAGGCTCAGCTGGCCTAATGAAGAGCCAAAATTTAATCTTTCTGAAATTCTCTTACAGCTTGCTCAGGTATTGCCAACGGAAGAGAATTTCCTGTTGTTCTTCCGATGCCAGCAGCTAAAGTCAAGTGAAGATTTCATGCAGGTACAGTATGAAAAGTTGCCTGTTGTGAAACCATCGAAGACCCATTTGCCATAAACTTATCATTAAAACATCCACATTCTGATTGCAGACATGGAGGAAATATGACAGCGACCACAGTGGCTTCATTGATTCTGAGGAACTTAAGGTAAACCAATATCTATGAGCATGCACAACATGAGAACAGGTGTTGGATTACAGCCTGTGCTGCTATCTCTTTCTTCAGATACCCACCTGCGCATTTTTTTGCATTTCAAACTTGGCAAAAAATGCAATACAATTAGATGATGTTGTTACCGCCAGTAAATTACTTAAAGTGAAACTCTAATCTGATCAATGTTTTTTTAAGCCATGTTTTAATTCAGATTAGTGTTGGTATCAAATGACTTAGGGTACCAGGTAGTTTAGAAGGAAGAATTACTAAGAAAGCAAGATGAGTCTCTGACAGCTATGCTGGTTATTTTTTTGCCTCTTAAGGAAAAGTGCTGCTTTGTTGTGTTTTTCTATTGAGAGCATCACTACTATTAATCACTATGCTGCTGAACAGTTGATGCTGTGTCAAGTACCACATAACCCTACAATTTCCTAACTGTAATACTGTTAGACTAACACAAATGGAACTGTGCTGCCTCTACTTGGTTAACCTTGTAGGATTTTGGTATCAGCTTTAATATGCACAAATAAGAGCAGAATTGTGGTTAACCATCTCAGCCTTGCACAGTTAAGAACTCTTGAAAAAAGAGTGATTTTATTTCCCTAGTCATGCAACAAACATCAATTGGTCAATGCTGAGTTAGTGTCACAGAATCACAGGCTGGTTGTTAGGAACCTCTGGAGGTCATCTGGTCAAGCAAGACCACTGAGAGCCAGTTGCCCAGGACCTTGTTCAGATGGCCTTTGCATGTCTCCAGGGATGAAGACTCTACAGCCTCCATGGGCAATGTGTGAATGTGTGCCAGTGCTGTGTCATCCTTGCAGTGAAAATGTGTTTCCTGATGCTCAGAGGGAACATTTTGTGTTTCACTTTGTGACCATTGCCTCTGGTCCTGTCAGTAGCCTAGCTCCATCCTCTTTGCACCTTCTCTTTGAAGTATTTATATACTTTGATGATGTTCTCCTGAAGCTCCTCTTCTCCAAACTTAAGCATCCTAATTCTCTCTGCCTTTCTTCATAGAGCGGAGATGCTCATATACAACAGCTTTCTGAGTAGAAAGGTGCCATTTTCCACAGTTCAACTGCATTTGATTCATTATTGTAGCTTTACATTCAAAGGAATCAAAGCAATTCATTGCAAGAGAAAGATCTAGAAGTGTTTATCCATCTAATTTGGACTATTTTGTCCATTTGGCATAAAGAGCAGTGATGTAAGTTTTAAATAAAGCACCAAGAGATCAAACTGTTCAACATCTTTACTGTTCTGCTCAGAAAAGGAATCCATGACAGAAAATTCTCATATTTTTTCCTTTTCCCTTTCTCTTTTGAGTTTGATATCTGTGTGACATTTGCTGAGGATCTAAACTTAGTGTAACCCTCAGGCAGACAAGCCCATTCTTCTGCTGACTGGTTGCACCAGGTCGGTGTATTTAAAGTTGGTAGGATCAGGAGAAGGTAGCACTTGAGAACTCTCCAGCTGTTAGATGATGCCTGCTGACTGCTGTATTTTAAAATAGATTTTAAAAGGCAGGGCTGATTGAGGGCCAGCTAAAGAATGAATGATTTTAACTGAATCTCTAACGGTTCATCTCTCTTGTGCTGTGAGGTTTCATTTGCCTCAGAGAAAGAGGTCATTTTAGCACTGAAAATAAGACATAAATGTCCAGTTTTATTTTTAGATCAGTATTTCTTGGCAAGCCCAAGCATTTTTAAGTATTTGCTATGGGAGGAGTACACCCACTTGCAACTTTGTAAGTGAAATTTAAGCTGGAATCAGGAAAACTTTCTAACAATAGTAATGGCAGGAGAATGTGTTGTCTAAGGGGGGGCAGACTCTTCAGCACTGCCTGTATTTAGGAAAGGTTTGGCAATAGCTCAGACCAGAGAGTACTTCAGAAAGTTTAGATAGATAGAGTCCTTTTCTTGAGACATGCGCTGAATAGCCTTTTAATTCCCCTTCCAGTTCTATTTTCCATTGAAGCACAGAAGATTAAACATTTTTCTGTAACACCAATTCACAACATTTCAGTCCTGTTCTTCATTACACAAGCTACCAGGAAGGGCCTCCAGCGTGGAGGGGGCCAGGCTAAAAGAACTACAGTGGGTGTTAGTCATATGACTATTGACATATTTGCATTCAGGTCCAGGAATACAAGTTTAATTTTTTATAAGCTCTCACATTTTCTATCTCGAAATGTGGCCAAAATTCTGTGAAGATAATGACACTCCAACTGATTACGGGAATTAGGTCCTTCATCAGGTCTTGTAATGTCCTTGCTTTACCATTTGGTATCTTCCCTTTCTTGATGTCACAGATCTAGTAGGAAATTTTAAAACACTGAATGGGTGGAAACCATCTTATTTTTTGAAGTAAAAATGCCTGGTGTTTCACATTATGTGACACCAAATTCTCATTCAAAAATGCAATGAAATTGGCTGCACACATTTAAAATACAAGGTAGGAAGAAGCAATGTTCCCTTCTAGCATCAGGTACTGCCATAGGCAAGGACGAAGCTCAATTAATCATTGATCCTTTCTGTAAAATTGTTCCAATGCTGCAAGAAGTGATTAGGCATACAAGCTTTCAAGGAGATTCAAGGTTAATTGGTTTAGTTTACTGATAGTGCTTGTTAAGAAGCAGTATACTTGAAAGCAAACCTTTTTCCAAATTCACAAGAAATGGCGTATGATGCAGGAAGTTTTATTAGGTACTTTTTCCAAGTAAAATGCAATATACTTGAACTTACCAAAAGAAACATATATTTTTAGCTGATAATAACTAGTTTTTCCTAGTTATTGGGAACTTCAGTAAATTTACTTCAGTAAATACTAAAGTGGAAGTAAAATAGTATTTCTCATTCCTTTAATCTGAAGTTAGCAAGTCAAACATTTTATACTGTAGATAAAAATTCACCTATTACTCTATTTATTTTAACAGAGCTTCTTGAAAGATTTATTACAGAAAGCGAATAAGCAGATTGAAGACTCAAAGCTAACAGAATACACAGAAATAATGGTAAGTTCATTTACAGGCATAATGGGCTAATGGGCAGTTTTCAGTACTGCTCAAAAAGAAAAGTCCAGGAATTTTTAACCTTCTTGGTATTTATAAAATATCATACCATGCCATTGTATTTTCCTTGTTTTGCTCCCTTGTGCCACTAGTTGTAAAACCAAAGTCTCCACATTTTCATAGGAGCAAAATTGTTCTTGTCATAATTATATTATTGTGTTTAGATCAAAATAATTTGGTGTTACTTTCTATATTTTGCCTTCTTACAGTGCTGTGGTGTCTGTCTCTTGTCTTAAAAGCTATGGTGGCTTCCTTAGGTTTACAAACATCTCACACTTTCCTTCTCCCCTTGCTTCAAGAAAGATAAATTGATGTTTTAGCTCAAACATAGCAAAACTGTTGCTTTCCTGGCCTTAAATCAGCCAATCCTTGAAGCAATCTGTCCATTCTATTGCTATGGTACTCCATGGTAAGGACCAGTATTGGCTTCTGCATGGGCTTTTCAAGAAAAAAAAAAGAGAATTCTGGTCTCCAGGAAATGTATAACACTTTTTTTGTTTTGTTTTATCAGCTAATTGTCATCCTAAAATACTTTTAACAATCAAAAATATGCTAGAGAGATGCACTAGCCCTCAAACTGGCTTAAGATTTCTGAACAAAACTTGTGTTTTCCGTGGAAAAAGTCTGCTGGTTCATTGTACCATTTGCATAGAATTGTCACTGTTCATCCACTGCTGAAAATAACATTTCCATTCAGGGAGCTTTTTGACCTCCATCCTAAAGTGTGCTAAAATTCTGGCCTCTGCAGAGACACACAATGACAAAGAATTTAGTTCTAAGAGAAAAAAATTAGCCCAGATCTCCAATCATCTCTGCAGAAAACAGAAGGATGATAAAAAAGGCACAATCCTGAGCAGCTGCTGGCAGGCAGGGGCAGCCACTAACAACTCATCAAAATACAAAATAAGTTCACTTCACAGCTGCCACTGCTTACCTCCCTCAAATGCAAATCTGTTTTCCTGGTAAATGCACACAAGGCAGATGCTTTTATACAAAGAAAAGACGTGTTAAAAGGAACCATGGTATGTAGAAATAAATGTTTGTAGAATTGGTCACTTTTTTCTTGGTATCCTTTGTCATTGGTTGTGTATTAACAAAATGAAATTAGGTCTTTTTTCATTGCGTTACATTAGTTCCCTCTTTAAAAGGATATACGTTTATGTATATATGTCAGTACAGGATGTTGCTTTTCCTCTTATCTATAAATTACATCTAAAATTACTGTGATTGTAGGTGATGTGATGGAGTGTGGGTGGTGGTGCTTTCAAAACAATGCTTTGTAGTCTGCTGCTTTTGAGACTCTTTTATACAGCAAGTGCAATAGAACATTCAAAAGTAGAAAAATTGAACTATACAGACATAAAACTGGAAGAGAAAGTCATATGCAGGAGCAATATCTTTATCTATTTCTAACAAATATTAGAAGCTGTTCATGTCTTTCAAGTGGCAGAAACTCATCCTTTCAAGGCCTCAAAGGAGAACACTAATAGTAGAGTTATTAAAAATTATTAGAAAAAGTAATCACTTATTTTTTGAAGTTATATTAACATAGTTATTACTATAATTTAATTATGCTTCTTTGGAGAGATTTCCCATTTTCATACCATCAACAAAATAGGATCATCTGCAACATCTGTTCACTTTTTTTTTTTTTTTAATATATCACAGTAACAAAATATTGTCTTTACTTAAATACTTAGACCTAGTTAATTGAATGAAATGTCTATTCTTTTCTGGCTTGGCAATTGAATGCCTTGCATTCTATTGCACTTTGCCCAACAGTTTTTTCATCTTCATGAATACAGAATAATGATTCTATTATCGAATCATGACATGAAGTCAAAAGTAAATTATCACATCAACAGTTCTGTTATTTATAAATAATTACATGCACATTTCTCATACAAGACATTCACTCATCAGTGTAAGCAGGTTAAGACCTACCTACCACAGGTTAATCAGAA